>NC_138381.1:53315424-53329709 GCF_054177405.1 Leptonychotes weddellii
AAATACTTACTAAATAAGCAAACGCACTTGGAAATGTGTTTCTGCCTCAGCATTAGACCGGTGGCCACTGACATTAATTCTCAGAGTGAGACCATTTTATGGATTATTCCCAGCAGGGACTAAGAAAACATATCAACGTCCAGAGCTTTCAAGGTCCCCAGAGCCCATGGGAAATCCACATTTTTCTAAGGGAAGGTGACATTTTATGTACAAAGGGGCAGTAGTGACTCTGCTGTCGTGTAAAGCAGGGTGCGAGCAGAGGAGAACTTGGCCAGTGGCGTCAGCCTCAGTCAGACTCAGGGTCGAGTCTCAGCTTTGGCACCCTTGGTGACTTCCTGTAAATAACTCACCCTCTCTGAATTCCTGTTGCCTTATCTATAAATGGGGACAGCCGTCCACATTCCATGGGGTGTTGTGGGGATTAAGCGAGATGATGTACATAAAGCATCTGGCCAATAGCGTGCACTCATGAAATACTAGTTTTCCTTTCTTTTGCATTTTCCTATTTTTTTTTTTATACCTTAGGGTTCTCCCCGATCTCACATTTCTTCCCCAGGATGTTCCTCTGCAAGCCTCGTGTATGTAAGCAGTGAAACTGAATCCACACGTTCTTCATTTGTGTATACTGAAAACATCAAAATGTTATTCCAGAAGATTTGTTTGATGTTCAAAAGTTCTATAGGGGCAGCACTGGGAGAGCATCTGGAGTGCTCCTCAGACGGCTGTCCAGTCAGATTTCAAAGCCCCACCGGTAATTGCTTTTTATATTCTGTCCACTTAGAGCAGTTTTGAAGATAAACATCGGCCTATATTATAGTGAAGACTGACACATGATTGTATTTTTTTGCTATAAAATAGGATCATAAGGATTTTCTCATGTACTCATGAGGACAACCCCACATGAGTGTGTATCTGTGTGTAAGTCTGTGTGACTATTATTAAATTGGTTATCCAACTTCACAGAGGGGTAAACTGAGTCTCAGAGGGATCAAGCAACTTATTCAAAGGCAAAAAAAAAATGACATTTGGCGAGAGTGACTTTCAGATCATGTTTTTTGTCTCCAAATCTAGAGCATGCCACAGTCCCTAAAAATGAGAGGTTGTTAAATGTGATCCGTTTTTGCTGCAGGGCAGAAAGGGCCCACGACGGGAAAGATGGGGGCGGGCAGTGCCTGCGGAGACCCTGGCAGGGCAGGGCATTGGGGAGCACTGAGGTCATGGGATGGGGACCTCCAGGTAGGGGAGTGTCTGGCAGAGGTGGTCAGGCAGGGGCGGGGGGTCGGGTGGGTGGGGAAGCTGGGGGACGTATCCTGAGGCAAAAAAAAAAAAATGATCTGTCTCTCCTTTTTTTTTTTTGCTTGGTCTTCTCCGGGAATCCCCACAGAGGGTCAAATATTTAGGCAGATCTTGGGGACTCATTGCACAGTGATCAAGTTATGAGGGGTTGGGCTCAGTACAAACTGTGCAGGCGGAGCGATTTAAAAAATCTGGCAAGAATCACAGAATTGAAAGCCAAAGGGGACCTTTAGACATTGTTCCATTCCCACAGGCATTCCTTACTTCATTCAGCAGTTTTCACCGATGCCCTGCCATGCCCCAGGCACGGTGTAAGGTGCTGGAGATCCAGTGTCAATCGTAATGGATATAGACCTTGCCTTTGGGGACATAGCGTTGGTCTTTCATTCAATCTTTTAAATTCACAGGGGAAGAAACAGGCAGAGAGAAGGAAAATCACTTTGCCCTGGGTCAGATGGCTGGTTAGTTATTGGCAGCTTCCCCATTTTCCCACCCCCAACTTCACCCCACTCCCACCATGGCCACCGACTCAGGAGAGAAAAGTTCCAAATCTCTGGATTTTTCTTCCTATTCCTCTGACGTGGTTGATGGGTCCAGCTGATGGATCCTTGCGGGAGGAAACCCAGAGCAGCTTCCATAGAAGGGAACCAGCAGGGAGCTAGTCCTGGATCGCAGGTGTAGGTCTGGTCAAGTTGCTGATGCTGCACCCCCCAAAAATGGGTGCTACGAAAGTATCTCAAGGCACACTTGTCTGGCCCCCTCTCTGTGCTTGGGATGACCCAGCCCCTGTCTCTGAGTGGGGCCACTACTTCCCGGGGGAGGAAGCCAACCCCAGAAGAGTTCAGATCCTTTTAAGTGGTGCCTCGGGACCCTAGAAACAGAGGGAAATAACCCCAGACCACAGATGGGGGACAAGTCCTAAAGCGTCAGGCTCTGTTCCGCCTAAATCAAGACATCCGGTCACTTTGCTTCAGCAGGACAAAGAGCCTTTTCTTCCTAAGCCAGGACTTTATGTCTTTAATCTTTGCCAGAAGAAAAGAGTTCTCATTACGTCTGCATCTTATCACATAACTGTATATCATAAAGATGCTGTTATCACCTCTTCCTTCTGATTAGCTGGCCCTGAGTGATTCTAGCTCATGTGATGAGCTGTGCTCTAAAAACAATGACAGTCACTGAGCCATCAACAGAGGCCAGAGTCACAGGCGCTGTGGAGTAATCTGCGGGGATCTCGGCAGGCTGTTCATAATAAACAATGACGAGAACAGTTCTTTGTCCAAACCACGGCGAAGAGAGCCTTTCTGCACAGATATGCTTTGGCACCTGCAGCCAGAGACTGCAGAAAACTCCATTCCAATACATGGCCTCACTTGTTGGCTTTGTTTCCTGAGTCAAAACAACAGAAGTGAATAGAGATGCAGCACCTGGTGTCTTAGGTGGCCAAGTAGCAAACAGGTGTCCTCCCTTCGTGTATCAAAAGCACACTCTGGAAGAGAGCCTAGCGATGAAGATGGGCATTGCCTTCAACTTCGAACTGTGAAAATCAAGAGAGAAGCATGCATGGATATTTGGATAGCCTGTCTGGGATTATCACGACTGAAATGGTGATGCTGCTGACGATCATGGGGTGGCAAAGCCAGCAGCTTCTGGTTTATGACAAGCACTGTGGCCTTGAAGGCACTTGCTCCTTGGGGAAGGCGGGCCTGGGCATTGGTGCAGTTTCTGTTCAAACTCTCCAGGAGATTTTCATGCCTTTGATGAAAATCATACAATCTAGTGGGATCAGGAGGGAATACATAGGTCAGTGACTTGTAAGTGACATGAAGAGTGAGCAAGGGGGAAAGGGAGGAAGATGGTCTAGGGAAAGGACCAGAACAGGGGGCATGCGGCCTAGAAGGACACAGATGCTTGTGATCTGATCAGCAGGAAGAAGTGACTTGAGGCTGAAGGTGCAGGTGGAGATGGGCTGTGAATTGGACCCTTGTCCAAAGAGCTGGCTAGGGAACCGGCTCAGAACAGAGTAGATGACAGCAGATAGATAATATCTGAAATAATCAAAGGAGTATGTGGCTGCAGTGTGGAGAAGGAATGGATGGGAGAGGGACACAGCAGGTGTGAGGCCAGGGAGACGCTGAGGCTCTAACCCAGGTGAGGGAGGTGGGGGCCTGAGCAGAGGGAATGGCCGTGGAGGGGGATTCAAATTCTGTTGGAAGGTGGAGTTGGCAGAGTTTGATGATTGACTGCATGCAGAAGGTAAGAGAAGGAGTCAAGGATTCCCCAGAAGGCTTCCCTGCCATTCTCAGGCTACCTGGTTCACATTCCCCTCCTCCCAAGCCCCGTGGCACCAGACTTGTCCTTCCCCCAGCCAGCTGCCGTCTCCTGGCACCAGTCCCCCCGCTCCCAGCCCATCAGCCCCAGGAGCAGCATGTCTCTTTCCTGGGAGTGATCCATCCTAGACTACTATGGCTGAGAGCATCTGTGCTGGTCTCCAAGAATACATGCATCTTCATCAGAGAGTTCCATGATCTTCCCTTTCACTGGGAGAGGGTCCTAGCTTGGGGAGGAGGGATGGGTCTGGAGTGCTCCCATTTCACCAGTGGGTGAGACTCCACCTCTTCCCAAACTTCAAGATATCCCCCACCCCGCTAGCTGAGCTGTTCTTTGCCTTCTGTTCCTCCAGACACCAGCCGTATGGGGATGTTGGCCAGTGTCACACAAGGAGAGGACCCATAATTCACAGGTCATGCAAATGCCTGATCAAATCCGATTGCTTATGGGACACCCGGTTCTGACAGTGTTGCTGTGTGACACCGGGTCTAGATCTGAGGTCCATTCCTCGGTGTGGGAGGTGATTTTCTACTGGTCGGCTCGCTGGGCAGTTCCGGGTCACTGAACGTGCCCCTCTGGGATTAGCACTGCTTAGAGTTTACACCCTGTTGTTTTTGCAAAACCCCTTTGGTGTAGGAGAGGATAAGAAGACTGCCTGGGTGAAAGTTTGTCCAAGAGCTGAATTGTGTTGTCGAGCAATAACGTATGTCAGGGGAGAGGTCGAGAGGGAGAATGGCACATGACATGGTAGAGGAAGCCGGCCTCATGCCCCAGGTGGGTGAAGATCACATGAGAACACCGGGCGGTTAGAGCTTGTTGATCTGATGTGCCCAAAGAAGTTTTGCAGGCCCTCAGTTTCCCTGCGTCTGAGAGGATGCTGGTGGCCGACAACATAGCTGCCCACAGCTGCCCATCCGCGTCCTGGGGGGCTGCCCCGTGTGCCCCCCGCCGAGAGGAGCCAACAGAGTGGGGGCCAAACCCCATCTGCCTCCCTCCTTTTGCCTCACGGACATGGCAGACTAGAAATACTGGTTTGGCAGTGCAAAAGCTCTTCATCTAACAAGGAGCAAACCGGATTTCAGGTGACCTTTTTCCTTCTTTTCTGTCTTGTTTGAATGCATGTTACCTTTCTAATCAGATGGAAAGGCAAGGCTGCATTTGGAGGAGAAATTGGGAAGGCATCCCCCAAAGAAATGAGTGGGGGACTCTGGTTGTATTGGAAGCAGACCTGGGAGACTGAGCCCAGATGGCAGAGGGGCCGGAGACGCCAGCGCTGAGCCCAGAGGAGCCTGGGCCCGGGAGCCGCCCCACTTGCCGACAGCCTCGAATTCTCAGCCGGGCTGCGTTCTGTTGGGAGTGAAAGTAAAATGTAAAATCGAAAAAGGAAATACCTGTATGTAGAAATTTCTTGAGGCACTTGTCCAAAAGAGTGACGGGGGGAGCCTGGCTCGAGTGAGCGGCGGGAAGCCCCCGTGCGAGGCCGGGGACACCGAGCCCTGGAGAGCTGGGCCTGTGGCCTTTGTGGCTGGTGCGCGCCCAGCCGCCTCCCCCTGCGGGGACTGGGGAGCACAGCGAAAGCTACGGAGAAAGGCTTGTGCTACCAAAATAGAAGGCCCAGCCGCTTTGCTCCAAAGCTTTTACACCGATCCTCTGCCCCTGGTCTTTGGCTTGACTCTGGAGTGGTTCCCGGGCTGGAGCTAATGCCTGCGCCCAAGCCCTGTGACGGCGCCCGGGGCTCAGGGCTGAGCTGATGCTTCCTGATGGCCAGTCAGTGTCTGTCAGCAAACCGCCCGATGCAGCCCCCACGGGACTGCTCCGGCCTCCGCCCCGGCCAGTCCCCTGCCCCAGGCCCCTGTGGCCCCGGGGACATCTCAGAAGAGCTCTTCGGCGATTGGTCCCCCTGCCCTGACCAGGTATGCGGCACATGGGGCCTGAGCTGGGCCGTGTGTGTGGCAGGCACGTGACAGTGTATCCTTCTGTGTGACTCTGACCTGGTCCCCGTTAGCCGTAGGTGTTTACCTCAGCTCGTTCATCCCTTCAGATGAGTGTTTCCCTCAGTTTCTCCTGCGACGGAGGCCCCACTGGGCCCAACCCATCAGCCCTTCCTTACTATGGGTCTCAGGAATCACACAGTTCAGGCATCCCACCCGGATGTCATCCATAGCGTTCTCCAGGCAGAGCTCAGGTTCTCTGAAAAACAGAAGGATCTCCACCGTAGAACTGTCCTGAGGCTAACATGAGCTCATGACAAGGGCCTAGAACAATGCGATCGACGTTCCCGCTGTTGCTTAGCAGCCGGCAGATCTGCGCTCACTCGGCCCTCACTTTGGATCACACTGTTGCAGGAGGTTTCCGCATTCCCAGGGGCACCCAAATGCCACACCTCCTGCCACTTTGCAGGCCCACCCCGATATCGCTGCGACTTGATGAGGAGGATGCAGAGCCCCCAGTTCACGGGGGCAGTCGGATTGGATGTCGCTTTGACCAAAGTTCTAGTGAGAACTTTGGATGGTGCTCCGTGTTTGTAAGCTACACTGCACACAAATATGACATTTGAAAAAGTCACTCCCCGGGACCATGTGAAATGCAAACTTTAAATGGAGAATTGGCGTCTGTTCACTCATCACATTTGCTGTGAGAAACAGCATGGAACCACTTTACAGGGAAAATGTGTCTTTTTTGGAGCAAATATCCACAGACAGAGAAATGTGAATAAGCAAAGTTATAACTTTCAGCTGTTGTTCGGCCATCAGCCAATATTACTTTCTATTTCCTCCTTTGACTGGAGATTGCTACTCCCCCTTCATAAAGGAGAATGTGGAGGCCCAGGGAGAGAACGGGAAAGAACATTCTTGTGGCTGGTGCAGTGAGGCCTGAGCCCGGCCTGAGAGGCAGGCTGCGTGGACAGCTCACAGCCGCGGCTCACCGCCTTGGCCTCGGCAGGGGAAGGGGGTGACAGGGACAGCTCTCTAAGTGCAGCTCTTTCCCCAAGCACCTTCTGGCTCTCTGCTACCAACGCGCAGCTGGGTGGTAAACTAAGCTCACTGATCACCATGAGGAAAGTGGGAAGGAGGAAGTTCAGAGCAGAGTTTAACTTCCTTCCTGGAAAATAGCCTTGAGCTGTGATTTGAAGTAAGAGATGCTCTTTAAGGATTAGATGTATTTTCAGAAACCACATCAAATGGAAAACCCACAACCACAGAAACTCTGGGCTTGGCCTTGAGTTGGAAGATGTTGCAATGATATGAACCAGCAGTGACCCAGCAGGAGGTGGCCGGGACCTCACCTGAGCCCCAGGGGGAGGCCAGAGAGTAGACACCAGACAGCCAAGGGCTCAGCCTGGCTCCCGGGTCCATGAATCCCCTGAACTTAGAAGGTTCTCACACGTACCTCTTTGGAAGGTGGACTAGCACGAACATGGGACCAGAAACTTAAAACTGGCATGATTCATAGCTCCTAAGGGTAGCTTAGAATCCTTCACTAGTACTGATGGGATTTTAAGAGATAGCTTTCTGTTATTTGACTTTGTTTCATAATTTATCAGAAGGACACATGGGTCTGGAGGGACAGGCCATTTCTATAGTCTGGTGGTAAAATCCAGGTTGCTTGCCTCACCACAAGGAGGCTTTGGGAAGGCAGTGGGCTCCCTGGAGTCTGAAAGGTGAGGATGAGGGCCCTGGAGACAGGTGAACCCCAAGGGGGCTCTGTCCAGTGCCATGCTCAGTAGCATGGACCTGTGGGATGGGTCTTCACGTTCATGATGTCCTAATATAAACATAGTGGCCCCAGGGGCTGTTTCTCGACCATCCTCGGGGATGGTGATCAATAAACTTGCTCGCAGTTCAGCCTGTGTCATCTCTGAAGCATTTTGCTTGCATCCTCCCAAACTCTGATCACCTTGAGGAAAATAAAGCAGCACACTAATTGAGCTTTACATACGATGGTTGGACATCTGAGTATAGCCTTGAGATCCCTGCGTGGGAAGGAGAAATCTGTCTCTGCCTGCTCTGTTCGGCTTTTGCTGGGCCGAGGGAAATTGCAATAGCCCAGATTGGCATGGCTCAGAGAAGAGGGGAGTGTAAGGTCCAGATCAGCAAGAGAGGAAGGAAGGAGGCTCAGCCAGAGAAGGCTGGCGGGAGGGAGTTTTCTTTGGCAGCTGAAGGGAGAGGGGAGATGAAGGTGGCGGCCACCCCATGCACAGGCAGGGACACTGAGAGATGGGCCAGAGAATCCTAGAAGTTTCACTCTGAGTCATGAATGAGACCTCTCTTTGCCATTTTCCCAGAGATTGCCATAAAGATTGAGATCGCTGTTGGAGCACTTGTTGCCAGCCTGGTGTTTCCTCTGAATAGGACAGTGAGCAGGAGAGGGCAAGCAGGTGCCGCTGTGCAGTTTGCTCCTCAGCATGGACCTGTGGGATGGGTCTTCACGTTCATGATGTCCTAATATATCCCACAGGTCCTCTTGCCTGTGCAGCAAGAGACGTTTCCAGAAGGAAATCGCCCCTCACCACTGCATTCCGCAAAGGGCTGCTTACCTGGTTTGCCCGCTGTAGACGTTTAAGCATTAACACATGATGGTTAGCTGAGGCCACTTGGGCCATATAATACGTAAAACAATATTTTAATAAAGGCTCTTTAACTCAGGCCTGTTTCTTCTCTCTCTCTTTTAATTGTAGTAAAATACACAGAACATAAAAGACACCCTCTTAGCCGTCTTTAAGTGGACAGCTCAGCGGTGTTAAATTACATTCACACTGTTGTATACCATCACCACCATCCATCTCCAGAACTCTTCCTCTTGCAAAAGTGAAACTCTGTCCTCATTAAGTAACGACCGCCCATTCCCTTCCCCCCAGCCCCTGGCAACCATCATTCTACTTTCTGTCTTTATGAATCTGGCTACTCTAGGGACCTCATGGAAATGGAAGAAACCAATATTTCTCTTTCTGTGACTGGCTTATCTCACTTAGCATAATAACCTCGAGGTTCATCCATGTTGGTCAGAATTTCCTTCCATTTTAAGGCTGAATAATAGTCCATGTATGTATAGACCACATTTTGTTTAACCATTCATCTTTTTTAAAAAAAGATTTATTTATTTTAGGGGGGAGAGGGAGAGGGAGGGAGAGAATCTCAAGCAGATTCCCCGCTGAGCATGGAGCCAGACACAGGGCTCGATCCCACGACCTTGAGATCATGACCTGAGCTGAAATCAAGAATCGAATGCTTAATCCATTGAGCCACCCAGGCACCCCTCCGTCCATCTTTTGATGGACACCTGGGTTGCTTCTACCCTTTGGCTAATTGTGAATAACGCTGCTATGAACATGGATATACAAATATCTCTTCAAGTCCCTGCTGTCAGTTCTTTTGAGTATATTCCCAGAAGTGGGATTGCTGGATAATATGGTAATTTTATTTTTAATTCTTTTTGAGGAACTGCCATACTGTTTTCCATAGTGGCTGCACCAATTTACATTCCCACCAACAGTGAACGAGGGTTCCAATTTCTCCACATCCTGGCCAACGCTTGTTATTTTGTTTCTGTTTTTTTCCTGATGGCAGCCATTTTAAAGGGTGTGAGATGGTTATCTCATGGTGTCTCTTTGGACAGAAAGTCAGATAATGCTGCTTCTCTGCTGAAAACCTCTAACCAGTAAAAGCCACAGTCCTCCTCATGGCCTGGGCCCTGCAAGATGTCCCCCCAGTGGCCTCTGCCTCATGTCCTACTGATGCCTCCCTTACCCCTGATACCACTTCTTCCACCCACCAACAGGGCCCCCGATTGCCCTCTCTGGGAAACGTCTTCTCCCCAGTATCTGCTGGAGATAATTCTTCTGCTTTGCTGGGTCGAGGGAAATGGAAGTAGCCCAGATTTCAGTTTCAATTACTGGTGCCCCTACTTCTTCCAGAACGTCATCCAAGATCAGCTCTGCAGAGAGGCTGTCTCTCACTTTCCTACAAAAACAGCAGTCTCTTGCCCTGTCTGCATCCCTCACATGGCCTTACTTTCACCACCAACTGTCTCACTGCCGGGTCGTTTCGTATCTGCCTATGTCCCCTTTCCTGTCCATCCCCCAGGAGGTACACTGCAGGATGGAGGGGGACTCGGCTCTGTTCTTTGCTGACTCTCGGGCACCTGGACCCCTACTGGCATACAGGATGAAAGAAACCTGCTTATATTGAACCATAAATCAAGACCTCATAGAGTTACTGACTTTAGGTATTGATGCATGACCCGGTGTTTATGCAATTCTAATTCTATCAGTTTCTAATGGATTTTTCTGGGTTTACCTGTAGATAATCATTTTCTCCACAAACAATGACCATTTTGCTTTCTCTCTCCCTTTTCTCTCTCTCTCTCTTTTCCAGCACAATCCCCGAGGGCTCCATCACTGAGGAGAGCCAATGCTAGCTGGCTTCTGCTCTGCTGTAGATATTTTGTCACATTAAAGAAGTACCATCTGTTCGATTTCACTAAGGACTTTGGTTAAAGTCAAGCACGAAAGGTTAATGCTCTTGCAGGGCTTCTTCGGCATCTGGTGGGCATTAGGTTTTCTCCTGGACTACTTGATGTGGCAATCACGTTAAAGGCTTCCTAAAATTGGCCCATTCACTATCTCTACGTTTGAACCCCGAAATGCTCCTGGGTGAGGTGGCGGTGCCAAGCCCCACCCGATGTGCCTGGGAACCAGGCCCGCCAATGTCGTGGCAGACTTCCCAGGGAGGGCTCAGGATGGCTTATTGTTTCTGAATTAAACAAATGAAGAATGTGATTCAATTAGAGGCAGCATAATATAAACCAAGATGGATTTATATTTAGCCAGGCAGAGACATGTGGGAAAGAATGGAACTTCCTTCAGCACGGGCTTGGAAAGTTGGCTTTGAAGGGAGGGAGCTCCGCTCTTCCACGCTGTCTTCACCTCCCCCAGACTTGCCCCCAGATGTTTCCCTCTAGATATTTCAACGTCTTGGGAAAGCATCATGGTTCAGTGGAAAGCAAAGCTCTAGAATGTTCATCTAGGAGCCTCGCTGTCTCTGCTAGAGCCGCCTGCAAGGACAGAGGCCACGTTGTCCTGGTTTTCCCCATTTCCAAGTCACCCAATGCGACTTTTATGAATAGATTAAAACATGGCGGAGGTGTTAATACACTGCATTTATAATTCCTAGAGAGCATTAGACAGAGAAACAAAATCCTCTTTGTTGTAATTCTCCATGGGTTTCCTTTTGGCAGGAAAATGAGACAGGAGGAAAGTTTTGTGAAGTTTTCTTCATTGAGGAGGGTGAATGAGTGTGGAACCAACCACAGAGTGAGGACCACCATCCTATGACTGTGTGCATCCAACTCAGCGTTAAGCTTTACATTCTTTATTCTAATCCCTGCCTCAAACCCTGCTCCTGGGGTGGGTATTTTCACCGGGTAAGGTTGCATGGCTACTATGTTCGCAGTTGGGGTGGGCCGGGAGTCCAGATCTCTCTCTTACCAATGGGAGGGAGACAGGCAGACTTGGTTCTTCCTCTTCCGCACCTATTTCTTTGGGGTGGTACATAATCTCCTGGTTTGTTAATGGAAGGGTCTGCCCACCCACTCACCCCACCCTTTTTAAACAATTGGGAGTACTTTGTATTTATTCTAGGATAGAGCAAAGAAGTGAATATATTGTAGATAATGAGAGCCACGTTTTGACTGTTGGAGAAAGGAGTTATAAATAAGCTAAGGGAGCAGGCTGGAATAAACCCTAGGGTGTTGGACTGGAATTGAAGGTCTCGGAAGGAACTCATGTCTTTAATATGCATATATGTAGACAGATGCCCATGTGTAGAAACTTGATAAATGACAGATTTCATTGCACACAATTGAGAAAAGGATGGACTATGTCATAAAAGCAGCTGAGACAAATAGTTATCCATATGAAAACAAATAAAAAGGATGGCCCACCTCATGTCATAACAAAGACTCATTGTAATTGCATTAAAAACTTAAATATGAAATTAAAAAAATATTAAGACTCAGGAAAACATTATAGCAACATATCATTATGACATTTGTTGGGGGGGAGAAGATTTTTTTTTAATGAAGACACAAAAAAGCACAAGCAATAAATAAGAAATAATGATAGATTTGACTCCCATTAAAATGAGAAATTTGGTTTATCAAGACACTAAAAAAAAAAAGTGAAGATCAAGTCACAAAAACCGGAAGAAAATGATTGTAATACAATGAAGTCACAAATGATTTGTGTCTAGAATATGTAAAAATCACTGTCTCTTTTTGAAGAGGCAGTTTGTTCTGGGAACAGCCCTTCATCTGTGGGAGCTGCTCTGAGGGAAATGAATCAGGAGGGATTATTGACACAGAGCTGCAGGGTGACTTTACTGAGCAAGGGGTACCTCAGAGTTTATAGTAGCAGGAAAGCAAATGCAAGTTCAGGGCCTTGCTTGCTTAAGAAACATGAAGATTGGTTCATGCTTCCGGACTCATGGGAAGTGGCCAAGTGTTGTAAGAGGAGGGTCTGAAACAGGGAGCAGCTGTGTGGGAGGGAGGGAGCCGGGCCCGCGAAGATGCCCGGACACAGCCTCAGAGGGAAGCCAAGTACGGAGACCACCCTTTAGGCAGAAAGAAAGTTCTGAATGAGCAGAAATAGTAAGTCTTCCTGGAAAATAATTCAGACCTAGGACTCTGTATTGCTGTGATTCCTTTGCCTGCAAGAGCATTATGTTGCTCCTGAAAAGAAAGAAGAAACCTGTTGAAATATGTATGGTTTTTCCTATTAATTCTGCTTTTCTAAAAAACGAAAGCATCCTCACTTTGCTTCTGTTTCCTCTCCCTTGCCCCTCTTCCTCCACCCACCCCCTTCCCTCTCTTCCAGAAGGTGTACCCAGGAGGGCTCAGCTGCTTCCCCCGGGGAATGCTCTCACCCGGGGTAGCTGCGTGAGAATGCAGGTTGTCTCAAGGGGCTTCCGCAATCACCCTGTTACGTGAAGATTAGGAAAAATGAATAACTTCCTTTAAAAAAAATTGGCACTGAAGCTTGTTTTCTTTTCTAGACCTCTGGAAAAAACTCAGTGG
Organism: Leptonychotes weddellii; assembly: GCF_054177405.1. Taxonomy (NCBI): domain Eukaryota; kingdom Metazoa; phylum Chordata; class Mammalia; order Carnivora; family Phocidae; genus Leptonychotes; species Leptonychotes weddellii. Next base: position 53,328,121 of record NC_138381.1, read on the forward strand.
TACTGTGTGAAGGAAAAATGAGTTAATAAAACTCTTCCTAGCTTGTCCTTATTTTTGTACCCAGGAGTGAGTGGAAAAATCAGACCTTTTCAAGATCACGGACCCCGTGGCAGTTCGGGCGTGCTCTTGTCTGTGTATAGAAAGCATGTCAAGACTGATTAAATTATCTAATTAAAATAATGACCACAAAAAGCCTGTTTATTTTGGCCTGAGGAGGGTCAGCTCAGCCAGCCCCTTCTCTGTGCTGCTGAGGGTCCCTTTCCCTGTCTCAAGCTCACACAAGGCCCACATGGCTGGGGGCCCCAAGCCCGCTCCAGGAAGAGTGAGGGTGGGACCCACGTTCAGCAGTGGGGATAGGGCTCACTCCAGCTGGGACTGAAGAACACCTTCCTTGTCAGTATCTATTCACTATGGAGACTTCAAATATGACAAATTCAGGCAAGTGGCACACAAATTGGCAATTGTCTGGCTGATTGACTTGAGCTGAATGTAGTTTTGACTGGGTGCTCTTTGCATTATGAAGATACAACCCAAGATCCAGAGAGCATGTCCTCAAGTAACAAGTAAAGGAAAATGCCAGAAAAGTTTCTGTTGTTTTGAAATGACTAAGGTAACTTTTAGACTCATTTCTCATAAAGTTGCTCAGCAGCCTTGACAGCATGAGGCATCAGCCCAAAGAGAGGCCCTACTGGAGGGTTGTGTTTTTTGTTTTTTGTTTTCTTTTGCCAGGAGTAAAATTTGGGGCACAAAATATAAATAAGCTATGCATAATTTAATTCAAATTTAAGTGAATCAGGGAATGCACTGAGCCTGTCCTCTGCTCTAAGCCTTGCACAAGGTATACAAACAGATCTGTGGACATTTAGAAACATTCTGTTAGTCTTGCTGTTACGGAGTCAAGGACTTCCTTTGGGGGAGTTGGTCCAGTAGCCTGTAAGTCCTTAGAATGGAGGCCACGACCTTTGAAAGCTGGAGTGCTGGGGTTTATTCTTTTTTTTTTTTTTAAGATTTTATTTATTTATTTGAGAGAGAAATCACGCAAGAGAGGGGCAGAGAGAGGAGGAGAAGCAGACTCCCTGTTGAGTGGGGAGCCCGAAGTGGGGCTCGGTCCCAGGACCCTGGGATCATGACCTGAGCGGAAGGCAGACACTTAACCGACTGAGCCACGCAAGCGTCCCACTAAGGTTTATTCTTATTTCCTTCTACCACACCCAGAAGATGAGGGGCTGGTGAGGAACACTTTGCAGAAGGAAAGCTAGGCCTTCTGCTGAGCCTTGAAGGACATTGTAGTTCTTACAAGCGAAGCTGTTCCAGCAGCTGTCAGCTCGTATGATGAAGGCAACTGGCCTCCAATGCTATGTCGGGGTTTCTTCCTTCGACCTCCCTCATGTCCCTATCCATTTTCCTTCCTTCAACATTCAGTAAGTATCTTTTATGAGGGATCAGTGATGGCTCACTAAATATGTTTTCCCCCCTCCCCCCTCCCCTCTAGAACCCTGTTTGTTTCTCAGGTCCATAGTCTCTCATGGTTCATCTCTCCCTCCAATTCCCCCCCCCATTTTTCCCTTCCTTCTCCTAATGTCCTCCAT
>NC_138381.1:53330209-53363183 GCF_054177405.1 Leptonychotes weddellii
GAAATCCAGGTCTCCTACTCCTCCGCCATCTTGCTCTGCCCCCTACTAAATATGTATTTTTAATACTCAATAATATTAGCTGGTTAAAATTTTCATGAAATTTCTTAAAGTTCTGTGCACAACCATCTTACTTTGAGATATGGGAAGAGAGAAAAGAGCAAAATGTCAGCTTCTGCTGGGAAATTGTTTACAAAATGTTATCATGATTATCTTTCCATTTTGGGTGCTCTTCATTCCGTTGTGTAGATCTAGATTTCCATCTGGTATCATTTTTTTCCTGCCCAGAGGATTTCCTTCAACATTTCTTGCAGTGCAGTTCTGCTGGGAATGAATTCATTCAGCTTTTATATGTCTGAAAAAATCTATTTTGTCTTTATTTCTGAAAGGCTTTTTTTTTTTTCCTGGATATAGAGTTCCAGGTTGACAGTTTTTTCCCAGTACTTTCACGATGCTGAACCACTAACTTGCATTGTTTCTGAAGAAAACATTGCCATAATTTATATATTTTTCCTCTGTATGTAATGTGTCCATTTTCTCTGTTTTTAAGATTTTTCTTTTTACCGCTTGTTTAAGGCAATTTGATGATGATGTGCTTTGGTGTAGTTTTCTTGCATTTGGGGTTTGTTGAATTTCTTGGATCTGTGGATTTAGAGTTTTCATCAAATTTGGAAAAAAAATGTGGCTAGTATTTCTTCGATATTTTTTCTATCTCTACCATTGAGGATTCCAATTATATATATATTAAGCCTCTGAGTTTCACAACACAGTGATGTTCTAGTCTTTATTTTTTAGTCTTTTTTTTAGTTAGTGTTCCATGTTAGATTATATTGCTAGAGTTCAACTTTCCTGCAGTCCTGCTATTAATTTCATCCAATGTATTTTTCATATCAGATAATATATTTTTAATATCTAGGAGTTTGATTTAAGTCTTTATTATATCTTCCATGTCTTTCCTTAACATGTTTATGTTTTCTTCCACCTCTTGGAATGTACAGAATTATAATAGGAAATTACGATAATTGCTTTATTGTCCTTGCCTACTAATTCTATCCTTTGGGTCATTTCTTTTTTCTTTCCTTTTTTTTTAGAGAGAGAGCGAGTGAGTGAGTGTTAGTGGGGGTGGGGGCAGAGGAAGAGGGAGAGAGAGAATGGAGGGAGGGAGAGCCCAGCATGGAGCCTGATGCAGGGCTTGATCTCAGGACCCTGAGATTGTGACCTGAGCTGAAATCAAGAGTCAGATGCTTAATTTACTGAGCCACCCAGGTTCCCCAATCCTTTGGGTCATTTCTAAATCTGTGTATACTGATTGATTTTTCTTTTCATTATGGATTCTCTTTTCCTGCTTATTTGCATGGGTGGTAATTTTTGCTTAGATGCTAGACATTTTATCTGTACATTTTATCTTGTGAGGTGCTGGGGTTTTGGTATTTGTTTCAGTAGTTTAGGGCTTTGTTCTGGGATAAGTTATGTTACTTGCTTGGAAGTCATTTGACCCTAATAAGAACTGCTTTTAAACTTTGTTAGGTGGGATCAGAGTAGTCCCTGGTCTAGGACTTATTTTTCCCTACTCCTGACATGCTGTACCCGATGGTCTGTATGATGTGACATTGCCCACCCTGGCTGGTAGGTACATGAAGTAGTTCCAGGAATCTCTCTGCTACTCTGTCCTGTGAACTCCAGCTGTTCTGGCTTCCCTGATTCCTCAGCTCTCTCTTCTCAGCTCAGTGAAACCATAGGGCTCTGTTTGGGTTTCCCCTCCTGCCTTGCAGCCTGGAAGCTCTCTCTAGGCAATAAGCTGGGAGAATCATAGGGTTCATTTGTTTGTTTCCTTCTTCTCAGGGATCATTATCTTGCATTGTCTGTTGTCTAATGTCTAGAAACCATTGTTTTCTTGATGTTGTCCAGGGTTTCAGGTTTTTAAGATGAGAAGATAAATCTGGTTCTTATTCCATTGTGGCAGGCTAAGCATTGTTTTAGGCACTGGAATATAGGAAACACTAAGATTGAATTAGCCTCTGCTCATACGGAGCTTATAATGTAGAAGTACAAAGGAATTTTTATGTATTCATTCTTTCATTCATTCATTCATTCATTCATTCAACAAACTTGCTTGGTTCCTTATTATGTGCTGTTCTAGGTTCTTACATTCAAATGGAGAAGAAGGGAAACAGATGTTAAATATAATGTGCTTTAAGGAAAGATAAGGGGGGATGCTATGATGATGGGGTGGGTGGATATTGATATTTTAAGTAGGCAATAAAGGATAGCATCTTGGTGGAGGTGGAAATTGACTGGAGGCATGAATTAGGTGAGACTGCTGGCCAGAGGAAGAAGCTTTCAGGCCCAGAGAAGAGCAAGTGTAAAGATCCTTAGGAATGTGCTTAGCCTATTTTAGAAACAGAGAGGAGGTAAGTGTGGCTGGACCTAAGTGAGCAAATGGGTGGGGTTTGAAGTCAAAAAGATCAGGGGCTAGATCTTGCAGGCTGTGTAGTTACGACAAAACATGGGAGCATTGTGAAAGGGGACCAACCATGTAGTGGGGTCCTGGCTTTGTTGTTTGCCAGCTTTCTTTAGTGAGCCACTTTTTTTAAAAAAAGCTTTTATTTATTTATTTGAGAAAGAGTGAGTGAGAGAGAGAGCACAGCAGGGTGGAGGGGCAGAGGGAGAGAGAGAAGCAGGGAGCCTGACTCGGGGCTCGATCCCAGGACCCTGAGATCATGACCTGCACCAAAGGCAGTCGCTTAACTGACTGAGCCACCCAGGAGCCCCTTTAGTGAGCCACTTTTAAGGATAACTCAGTAAACTTAATTTATAACCTCCCAGTCTGTTAATTAATTAATATTTTGTGATTTTTACTATTATTTATTACTCCATCCTTTATTCTGACAGAGACTCTTGATAATCCTTACTTTGTTGAAGGTGTAGCTGGTTCATAGAAAGGGTATGTGATATAAGGCTAAAGACCAAAGCAATATGGCCATGTTAGAATTATAAATCAGATCCCCCAAATTTCAGAGGATCTACTATGCCTGCCATACCTAGGAGGCACCCAGACAGTAGGAGAGTGGTATTTGAGCTAATTTTCTTTGTGGTAGGATTGTTTTTTATTTATTAAAAAAATAAAACTAATATATTTTCATGGTAAAAAAATGCAAACTGAATGGAAGTTCCATTCTGCAAAGATAACCATTGTGAACAGTTTTTTGTTTACTTTTCCAGAAACTTCATTGCATTTGAAAGCACAGACTTGAATCTGTATAACTTTTTTGTTAAACAAATATGAGCTGACTTTTGCCCTCACTACGTATTTTTCTTTGCAATGCTTTTTAAGAGATCTTTGCATTTCAGTTCAGAAATAGAACAAATAATCCTAAAATTTGTATGGAATCTCAAAAGACCCTGAATATCCAAAGCAATCTGGAGAAAGAAGAACAAAGCTGGAGGCATCGTGCTTCCTGATTTCAAATGATACAACAAAGCTGTAATAATCAAAACAGTATGGTACTGGCATAAAAATAGACAGATCTATAGCACGGAATAGAGAGCCCAGAAAGAAACCCACACATATATGGTCAATTAATCTAAGACGAAGGAGGCAGGACTATACAATGGGGAAAAGACAGTCTCCAATGGTGCTGGACAAACTGGATAGTTACACACAAAAGAATGAAACTGGACCACTATCTTACACTGTAGACAAAAATAGACTCAAAATGGGTTAAGGACTTAAATAGAAGACACGAAATCATAAAAGGGGTTAATATCCAAAACATATAAAGAACTCATAAAACTCAGTATAAAAAAAAAAATGCAAGTAAAAAAATGGGCGGAGACCTTGAACAGGTTTTTTTTTTTTTTTTTCCCAAAGAAGGTATACAAATGGCCAACAAGCACACAAAAAGATATCCAACATCACTAACCAGCAGGGAAATGCTGATCAAAACCACAATGAGATATCATCTCATACCTGTCAGAATGGTTATTAGCAAAAACAAAGAAAATAACAAGTGTTGGTGAAGATGTGGAGAACAGGGAACCCTCATGCACTGTTGATAGGAATATAGATTGGGGCAGCCAGTGTCGAAAACAGTATGGAGATTCCTCAAAAAACTAACAATAAAGCTATCATACAACCCAGCAATTCTACTTCTAAGTATTTATCTCCTCCCCAAAATGAAAACTTTAATTTAAAAAGACATATGTACCCCTATGTTCACCACTGCATTATTTACAATAGCTAATATATAGAAACCATCTAAATATCCATCGCCAGATAAGGGGATAAAGAAGATGTGGTATATATGTACAATGAATATTACTCAGTCATGAAAAAGAATGAGGTTTGCCATGTACGATGATGTGGATAAATCTAGAGGGTGTTATGCTAAGTGAAATAAGTCAGACAGAGAAAGACAAATACTGTATGACTTTCCTTAGGTGGTATCTAAAAAAACAAAACAGGCAAACAAAACAGAAACAGACTCATAGATACAAAGAACAAACTGATGGTTACCAGAGGGGAAGGAGTGCAGGGGAAGGACAAAATAAGGGAAAGGTACTAAAAGGTACAATCCTCTAGTTATAACTAATAATTAAGACACGGGAGGTACTATATAGCATAGGGAAAATAGAAAATAATATGTAACAATTTTGTATGGTGACAGATGGTAATGCACTTATTGTGCTGACCATTCCATAAAGTATATAAATACAGAATAACTATCGCACATTTTAAACTAACACAATATTGTGTGTCAATTATTCTTCAATAAAGAAATTAAAACATGAGTTAATTTTATCCCCCGTCATGTCTTTTATTCTTTTCTTTTTTTTCCGAGTGTTGTTTTAGGGATCTCTGCATAATAGTGCTGAGGAGACTGTTCTTTCAAATGGCTCCAATGTGCGCATTTACTAGGTTTCATTCCACTAACCCACTAGTGGAGATTTAGATATTTTTCTCAGCTTTTTTTGGTGGCAATATTCTTGTTGGTCTATCTTTATGTAGTGTGTTTCCTGAAGAGCTTCATCATTTCTCTGTGAGAGCAGACCTGCACTGACTGTTTCCCATTCTAGAGTTCAGTATTTCTCCAGCCTCATCCTTGCGTCCTGCCTTTCTTCTCATGTGCCCACCTCCTTCACCGTATGCTCTGCTATGTGGAGATATCTACAGTATATTCTGGGTTGCCTAAGTGAATAAACGAGTGAGGGAATGAAGAGTGAGCTGAGGAAAACACAAGGCCTTTCTCGTGGAAGCTCTTGCTCAGGTCCCTGTCCTCAGAATATAAGGCAAGCAGCTGAAGCAAGTAGGCTTGCCCTAGAGCTGAGTGGGCTTCAGCAAAGCCAGATCCCAAGCTGCCTTCCATCATTTTTTGGTTTTTACATTCAAAGGCTGTCTTCTGAAGCATGAAGTCCTTCTTAGAGTCCTGGCATATGGGTGCTAACCAGTTCTCCAGGGAGCCCTGGTTGGTCTTAGCATAGTGTCTGCTGCTAAGGGGTTGGGGGAGAGCCACCGGAGAGACCAACTATAGAAAGAGATAAAACTGTTAGGAAAACCTGTCCTACTTTGCATTGTCAGCTTCTGAAATGATAGCATATCATTGTGCACACCACAAAGGGGACAAAATCAACAGTACAAATGGAAAAATTGTGTCCATTATGTACAAAGGAGTATCCCATACTTCAGACTTTCAATCCTTGCACCAAAGAGAAGCCTGGTGATGCACTATTGTCAGAACAAAGATCAAGGCATGGCCATCCTGCCCTTCTACCTCAGATTCCTCTCCTGCTTGGCTGTCTGTGGAGAGAGCATGTAACATGAGCTAGAGGGCAAATTTGGGGCAGGGACTGTGTCTTTTCCACTTGTGGGTACTGCTGGGCATGTGGTCCAGCCAAGATCCTTGTGCAGTTAATCCAGTGATGGCTGGATAATTTAGCCTCCAATGGATGGAGGGGCTTGACAGAAAGCCACAGAGTGGGAAGTTGGGAGAAAAGAAACACCAAGCTAGCTGGTTGACCTTGTCAGTTTTTATTAGGACGCTTGGGGGTCATCTTGGTGCAGTTTGTGTGTGTAAAACACACATGCACACACATATTTTGTGTGTGTGTGTGCGTACACACAAAATGGAGGCATGTTTCTTGACTAAAAGTAGATGTGAACAAAGTAGCTTTCTTTGGGTTTCTTAACCTCTACAGCCAATTCAACATCCACGATTCATTGTTCCATTTTGGAAAGGAAGAAAGATTACTTTCTTTCTTTTTTTTTTTTTTAAGATTTTATTTATTTATTTGAGAGAGAGAGAACACAAGCAGGGAGGAGCTGCAGAGGGAGAGGGAGCAGACCCTCTGCTGAGCAGGGAGCTCCATGCGGGGCTCAATTCCAGGACCCCGGGATCATGACCTGAGCCGAAAGCAGACACTTAACCGACTGAGCCACCCAGGCGCCCCAAAAGGACTTTCTTCTCTGTATGCAAAGCATCTGTTTTTTGGTTGATCTGCAGATGCCACTAAACACTGTCTAATTGGAAGTTCTGTTGATGAGAGAGGCCAAGATGGTGGGTTGGTGGCATGAGTGTTCGGGGTGAAAAGATAGAAAAGATAGAATGACTGTCACAGAGGTTTCAGTATGTTTGTGTATCTCAGGGGCATCCAGTGCCCGTCTCTCTCTTGGCATGGGCCTGGTTGGTTTGGGTAATGTGGGATTCTGCTCTCAGCTGGTCCTGTAGCTAACGGGAATCTAACTCAATTTAACCTAGGGTTCTTGTCATTGACAGGATGGAAGAGTGAAGCTGGCCAGGCACCACATGACAAACCAAGTTCTCTTTGTCTGACCCAGTATTCTCTAATCTTATTTGTCCATAAAACTTTTTATAGCTTTTCTTTTTGACCTAAAACATATTAACAGCCCAGGGAACCCAGTGTCCAGAGCCAGGCTCCTAAGGAAAGATTCCTATTGACCCAAGGGCACCAGGAAGTACCTTGCAGATGGAGGCTTTATTGCATAGCTATTGGGAAACCATATCCTACACAGCAGATGCTTGGAAAAGTTCACTCTGTGGTAGTGGCTCATTCTTACTTTCCATACCTCTGAATAGTTCGTATGTAATATATAGTGCTGTGATCGCAGATTTCAATCAGGTAGCATCCAAGAGGAGTATATGCAGTTAGATATGAATATACATATGATGTAACAATGTTTGATGTTTACTTGTTGCTACACTTCTAAATGTTCTATAACTGATAGTTATTCTAAAAATTAGATTGGTAGTTAATTTCATTTTCAAATGACTTGAGGTGATTTTTATACACCGTCCCTTACAAAGTTAGAATCAGAGTAAAGAACAAAAACAACTGGAAATACTTGACTCACTCGTTCACTCAGGTTGGTCGGTCCAAATGGACTTCCAGATGATCAAGAAGACTGACCAGAGTCTGCCTGTTGAGTCTAAAATCACACAGACATTCGTATTTTCTGTGGATCGAGACCTACAAATCCATGCAGTCTACAAATTCCATAGAAGTGAAACTCTGCCTCATAAATAGATGTAGGCTTTTAAAACGGACAGTCAGACATTCCAGCTGCATGCTGATAAAACTGCCATTCCTCCCCATTTTTCTTAGAATCTAGTGGGCATTAAAAAAAATAATCCCTGCCTTCTTGAGCTATCAGGTCAGAAAATCTGTCTCACCCGGGTGAGGGAAAGGTGCCTCAGCTCCAGGCATCCAGGCAGCAGCCTGTAAATCTTCCAGCCTTGCGCAGCCGGAGGTCCCGCAGGAAATACAATCCTCTCGGCTGGCGTCCAACGTAAGGGATATGGGACACCTGCAGCACAGCCACTGTGGCCCCTTTCAGCCTGATGTCTCCACAGCAGGGTGCTGGGGAGAGCTTGATGTGGGGAACAAGACCTTCAAGCCCCGTCCCTAACTTACCATTCATTCCTCATGTACTGTGAAATGAACCAACCCGGAAATGTCACAATCCGTTTCCTTTAAAGCTCTCTATATACGCTCTGTGTACTCCAGGCTGGGACTGGCCTTCCTCCACCCCTCCTCCTGCACCCTTTACACCTGTTAGCCTTCCTCCCACACCCTTCCTGCTGCACTTCTCTTCCTGCATTCCCCGTCCTACACCCCTCCTCCTATACCCATCACACACCCCTTACTCACGCAGGTATGTCTAGTGAGATGGAAATACTGCTTGGGATATGCAAGGGGCAGTCAGTGAAGCAGAGGTCCAGTCCCCTCCACCCCCCACCACCATGTGTATGTGTGAAGAGAGGGTGGGGAGGAGACAAGAGAGAGGAAGCCAGGGTGCATTGTCAGAAGAAATGATAAGGATATGGAGGAAAACCCACAAGGGCTGGAACAGGACTGAGCAAAGCATTGGTCTGCACTCAGCTTTTCTGTTGGTGGTTGAAGATACTACAAGCCTCTGAAGACCAAGAGTGCAAAGATCTGAGTCCCGGTCAGAGCTCAGCTCTGCCAACATGTTCCAGAGTGATCTTAGGCTAATCACTTCCCTCCCCCTGCCTTCAGGCTCCTTCTCTGTAAAATGATGGGGCAGGCCAGATAACCTGCAAGGTTTCTGCCGGTTCTGTGAACTCGGTGCATCCCATCCTTACCCAGGGCCCCCAAGGAGAAGCCTTCTTTGGTTTCTGCCAAAATGTGATCTGCAAGGGCCAGCCCAGACTTATGCTGACAGCTGCACAGTTATAACCATACAGGGGAACCTCGGTTCCAGATACAGTTAGTATGTGATCAAGGTGCAGGGAGGCCACCCCCCTTCCCCCCAGCACCCACACTGGTGTTATCTATGGGAGGGCACGGCAGTGGGCTATGTGATGGCTTCATTCATAAACACGGGCTCCCTTCGCATTCCCTACTAACCTTCAAATTTTGGCTCATCTGGGCAGCGCACCTTTGTTCTTTCGATGGGGGATTTCCATTTGTTGGATATGCTTAAATCTTTTTTTTTAAGAGGTTGCCTTTCTCAGTATTTTGGTTCTTAACTTTTGAGGGTGTTTCTGCTTTTAATAAGGTGGTTTTCTTTTTATTTGCTTAACTCTTTCGCTGGGGAAGATCAGGGTAACGACCCGTGCTGGTGGAATTTCAGGTCTTCCACTGTTAATAAAAGCCACAATAGTAGCTGGGGAAAAAATTACTGTGAAAAGTCCCATCTGCCCCTTTTCCCTGCCCTGTTTATATAAACAGAGGGTAAATGTTACAGTGGAAACCATAATATTGCCCGAGTAATAAAAACATCTGGGGTTTGACTCCTTTTTTTCTGTCTTCAGACAGCATTTATTACTGTCTTGGGATTCAACATACCTGTTTTTGCCAGGCAAATGGTGTTAGTGTAGTGAGCGAGGTCTTTACTACCCTTCTCCCCTCTTGAACTTCTGTTGAACCTCGGTCTGCATGAGTCAGGCCAGTGAGGACTTGGTTAGCCTCCTCTGTTGGTTTTGCATATCTTGGATGTGTTTTCCTCACTAGAGTATCAGCTTCTGTGCACTCTGGGCTTCTCTCATCATGCACAGTGTACGAATGGTGGGCACAAAACATCTTCACATCCTTCTTGTTTGAGTGTCTTGGCGTTTGTGGAAGACCTCTGCACATGGCAGGTGCCATTCTGGTGAGGACGTGTCCTTGGACCCACACCATTCATGGGGACGCCGTGGGTTACAAGCAGGACAGAGCCTCCATGTTCTCATTTATATAATGATGACATCTGTGTATCTGTCTCCTGGGGCTGAAGCCAAGGCTAAGTGGAGAGCTGCCCGGACACATTCAGAGCTGTCCTAGGCAGCGAAGGTGGTGCTTCCAGAAAGCAGGACTGGGCTTACGGGACTCCGTGTTCCTCTGTTCTCCTCGCCTTATGCCTCCAATCCAATTAAGGCTCAGGTAGAAAGTGCGAAAGCCCAGAACTCAGCGGCCATCCCCCGCCACACTTGACAAGAATGGGAGGGCACTGAGCAGACAGCAGATCAATCGTGGTGATTCAGGAAGCCTCAAGGGGTCCAGTTTGCAGCAACCTTGGGGATGTGGTCTTGGCAGGTGGGTGGTGGACTGCTGTCTGCTTCCTTCCTTCCTGCCCAGCGGCTCCCTCACCTCTCACATGGTGCCTCAGTGCATCAGGAAGGGGGGATCTTATCATGGACCCGGGGTTTCTTCAATCCAGCTCTGCAGACCTCTGCTCAGTGTCCTCCTTGTGCAGAACAAATTAAATGAGAGTCTTCAGCCCAAATCCTTCCATATTTCTATTTTACACGTGACACGTTAACGTGTAACCCCATTAGGCTTTTTGCCTTTAGTCATGGATATTGGGGATAGGAAAGGCTTTATAGATTTTATTTATTTATTAGAGAGAGAGAATGAGAGAGAGAGAGACAGAGAGCATGAGAGGGGGGAGGGTCAGCGGGAGAAGCAGACTCCCCGCCGAGCAGGAAGCCCAATGTTGGACTCGATCCCGAGACTCCAGGATCATGACCTGAGCCGAAGGCAGTCGCTTAACCAACTGAGCCACCCAGGCACCCCTAGGAAAGGCTTTAAACTTCAATCAGTTTACATATGAGGGAAATGAAGTCCAGAGATGTCAAACAACGTGCCTGTGGTCACACAGCTTGTTACTTGCAGATCGGGGACCAGAACCTAGCTCTCCTGCCTCTGAGCCAGCTTTCCCCCACTTCTCTGTGTTTCTGCATGAAGTGATATGCATGTGGAGTATCACTTGGCATATAATATATCCACATGTACATGTTTATCGGTCTATAAACATCAGTTTGCAAGCATTGCTCTCAGAGGCCCAGTGGCGCAATGGAGGGAGGGCAAACACTCAGAGGTTCTGAGTTCTTGTCCCGCCTCCACCCACTAGCTGGTTCCTGGGCAAGTCACTCTGCTGCTCAGGGTCCCATTTTTCTTGCTTTAGAATAAAAAGTTCTTATTTCAAGTCCCCTTCCAGCTACACCAATCTGAATTTGTTGCTAAATTGAACCACATTTCAAAAAAGCTTGTTGGTTAAAGATGTTTTATAATAAATACTGGATATTTTGGAAAAGTGAGTAGCTACTCCATAAGTTGTTGTGATGGTAATTTCAAATTTTCACATGTCAGTCCTTTTGGAGAGGAGCTGTTATTCTAATGCTGCATAGCTTTGAACTACACGGGCAAACTACAAAGCATTTGTCCTCCTCATCAAGGAGCCACATACCCATCCTGTTGGACACCTTTCTTCCTGCTTGTCCCTCCACACTGGGTGCCCCGGCAGAGACACGTGGCCCTGGGGCCTGAAGGATCAATGACAGCAGTCACAGGTCGTACTCTGCTGGAAGGGGACTCAGCTTCAGTCTGGACCTCCACCCACCTGTGCGGTAGGCTGGCTACTTCACCAGCAGACCCAGTCATGGCCCTTCGAGGCTCTTCAGGATACACAGTCTGCACGAACACTGACCCGTGCAAAGGCCCGAATGTGGTCGATTCTGTTTAATAGCTGCCTTATAAATAATTCAAAGTTGCTACAAATCCACAAATCTTTTTCACATTGCCTGCTTGCAGTAAGGTCTCCACAAATGTTTATTGAATGACTGCATACATTAACATACAAATGAACATTTTGCAAAAGGTTTTGGTATTCGTATTTGCACATCTGTCTGTTGAATGTTCTGAGGATCTGCAGCAGCCCTCACAAAATGATGAGGCACACTACCAAAATAGGCCCCAGAGACCAGGGAAACCAGAGGACGCCCTGGTCCCCCTGCTCTTCACCTGGTGGCAGGGAATGGGGCCATCCCCTCGGCTGCTACAAGCCTCCAGCATGAAACCTGTCCAGCCTAGAGCCTTGAGGCTCCCGCCACACACCATGCCTGACTTGGGGGGTTAAACACCTATTCTGGGTTTCTAACTGACAGCATGGCCAGCAGATGTTCACACCCTAATTCTTAGACCATGTGACCAGGTCCTAGCAAAAGGACTTCGCAGATTTCATTAAGGTTACAGACCTTACCATAGGGAGGTTCTCCTGAATTGTCTGGGTGGGCCCAACTGAATCGTGCAAGCCCTCGGAAGCAGAGAACTCTGGCTGGAGTCAGAAAGATGTGGCAGAAGGAGGAGTTGGAGAGTTCACACCAAGAGAAGGATTCCATATGTCCTTGCTGGTTTCAGGAGGGAAGGGCAGTGAGACAGGAATGCAGGCGGGCCCTGGATGACAACCTTTGAGGAAACGGGGACTCTGGCCCTAAACCACTAGGACCTGAATTCTGCCAACAAACTCAGTGAGCTTGAAAGAGGAGTCTACCCAGAGCCTCCAGAAAGGTCTGCAGCCCTGCTGACACCTTGATTTGGGCCCATGAGACCCTCAGCAAAGAACGAGCTGAGCCACCCCTTGCCTCAGCTTCTGACCTAGGGAAATGGAATAATAAGTGGGTGTCGATTTAGGGCATCGGGTTTGTGTTAATTCGTTACTACAGCAGCACGCGAGTAAGGGAACACTGCCTTCAGCTCTTGGGACCCCATTTTCCTCCACTGAGTGGAAGGGGTTGGGCTAGGTCTCTGACACCTCTCCCAGCTCCTGAGTTTTGGACCCACGATCAAAAACTGATTGGGTTGATAAAAATACCACTATTTCGTGAAGTAAGGTTGTGGACTCCACCCGACGGGGTTCAGAGAGGAGCTTTCCAGCTGCAAACCACACTTACACCCTTTCTGTGTTTGGTTCCTTTTCTGTAAATAGGAATAGCACATGGATTTGAGGATTAAGCAGGAAAACGTGTGGACAACACCTGGTTCTGAGGAGCCTGACCAGCCCGCAGAGCTGCCGGAAGCAGCCACATTTACTCTTCCCTTTTCGGTCCAGCAGCTGGCCAGGAGCCTGGGCCAGCTTGCCCGCCAGTGAGGGCAGCCCACACAAGGGGGCAGTGCCCTTCAGCCTGGGCCAGGAGCCCATCTCTTTCCTTTCCAGGTATGAGAGGTTCAGCTGACCCAGTTCCATGGCCACTATTGGCTTCGGTCAGGAGGTTGGAGACATTATTTCTGACATTTGGGATAGTTCTAGAACTTCCCAGGCTCTCTGGTACGTGTATTTCCTGGGATTTGCCATCTTGAATTCAGAGAGCTTACTGCTCCAGGGAGAGGCATTTTTCAGGGCACTCTGATTTTCTGCAAGTGGAGTTTACCGTATTTGACCTGTCTTGTTGACATTCCCTCTGGTAATAGGTCAGTCGTTTCTTCAGGGTAACAGGAGCCTGAGCACAGGGATGAAAAACACAATAGGTCCTCACAGACCTCCTGTTTCCACTGCTCCTGGCCCTCTCTGCAGAGCTCACTAATGTTTGTGATTTCCCGCTTCCCTGGCTCCTTCTGGAAGCAGCCAGAACCAGAACCCAACTAATGAAGAAACCCACATTATTTCCTACACTCTGGGATAGATAAGCCTAATGATGAACAAACGCCACCAATTGTCCATCTAGACAGGCCCACCTTTGGAAATGGTAGCAAAAAGCCCCTTATTTACATGTGAGTTGGGGAATATCTAGTCCTTCTTCAGTAAAGTCTTGACCTTTAAAATGGCATCTATATACCCATTAGGTACATAGGTTGGAATTTTGGCTTTGGAATAGCTGAGGGACTTTTCCTTAATTGGATCAGTCCCTCCTCACTGGGCCCCGTGGGGTTTAAAGTGCAAGAACAGTCCAGAGAAGAGTTGAGTTGAAGTGAGATACATGGGATTAGCAGGCACTTTGTAGACTCGGAGCCAAGCAGTCGGGTCAAATGCTGGCACCGACAGCTGTGTGACTTTGGGAAAGTTACTTAACCTTTCTGTGCCTATAGGGGCTGTTATGAAGAGAAAAGGAATTTAAATATGTATATAATAAAGCATTTAGAACTTTGCTTGGCCATGGAAGTATTAGCTGTTCCTGTAGAGTCCTGACATGGGCTTTGTACTGACCAGACATTGCCGATCCCCTGAGCCAATCCTCTTCATGCAAACAAACCGGCACGACCCTATGGAGGGGACGAACCCTGAGATTAACCTTCTCACTTGAGGTTTTCCTTCTGGTGCCGCCCACTGTGGCCCAAAGAGTCTCTCTCATGCAGAACTTTTGGAACTGGCTAGCAGCGGAATTCTGAAAAGCAGGTGAGGTTACTTACTTCTTTCTCATGTCCCGGGATTGCTATTCCAGATGGGCAAACTTAAAAAAAAAATACATTTCTTTTTTTTTTTTTTTTAAAGATTTTATTTATTTATTTGAGAGAGAGAGAATGAGAGACAGAGAGCATGAGAGGGAGGAGGGTCAGAGGGAGAAGCAGACTCCCTGCCGAGCAGGGAGCCCGATGCGGGACTCGATCCCGGGACTCCAGGATCATGACCTGAGCCGAAGGCAGCCGCCCAACCAACTGAGCCACCCAGGTGCCCCAAAAAATACATTTCTGGTACTCAGTTAAAAAAATTGTGTCAATAGGTTTATTGGCTCAAGATCAGCAAGAGGAAAAAGGGGGAAAAATGTTCTGCCTTTCAACAGAGCAATCAAAAATGCTGAACGTGTCTTCCCCCCACAAGACTTATTTATGGCTTTCTTTTCAGAATCCCTTCCTTTGGTGGTTGAGACATGCACGATGTCTTTGAAGTGGGCTAGACATGTTTTCTGCATGTGTGAGCAGCTGTTTGCCTCTCTGCAGGGCTGGTTCAGATGCACCATTTTTCCTCATGATTTCCAGTCATTGACAGAGGGATCTTGCCCGGGACTTTGCACACGACTCGGTCACGGTGAACAGATAAGGGAATTTCACAGGTGGATCCTTGGCTCCACTGAGAGCAGCGATCTTCACGTGCTCCTTTCAGGCAACATTTTCGCCAGGGTTTGTGACCCCAGGGTGGGGCGGGGCGGGGGGAGCGGGCACCACAGCGGGACAGCAGACTCCGGACCCGTCTGTCCTTCTTCCTGCCTCTCCCACCCTGCTTCCTCGGGACCCGTCTGTCCTTCTTCCTGCCTCTCCCACCCAGCTTCCTCGGGACCCGTCTGTCCTTCTTCCTGCCTCTCCCACCCAGCTTCCTCGGGACCCGTCTGTCCTTCTTCCTGCCTCTCCCACCCTGCTTCCTCGGGACCCGTCTGTCCTTCTTCCTGCCTCTCCCACCCAGCTTCCAAGTCAGAAGCAACTTTGTGGCAGTTATACATAGGAGCAAGCAGAGCCCACCGTGGGAATGAGTGGTCAATGTAACTGGGCCCCGTTTCCTGGTAGTTCCGAGATCCAAATGCCGGCATATTCCTCGGGGATTATGTTCTGATTACGATTATGTGTCAGTTCCAACTGATCTAACAATGATCATTCCAGTCTCTGCTTCTCTTCTCAAAGCAAAATCTACAGTTCTATAATTACATGTTGATTAAATGTGATAATACACGAAGTGAGCATGACCAACACATGGGAAGCGCTCAATAAACTTGACTGTATGACTATTGTTATTGCATGTTGCTTTACCCAGGGATTTCAAAGAAATAAAGTCTCAAACATCACCTCTACTATCCGCCAATACCACAACTTCTCTCTCAGTACTGCTTCTTTCCCCGGGCTTGCCAATATTCCTAACACTCTTCTGTCTCATGAAACAAAAATCCAAGGTCCCGTGGTTCTGCATTCACTGTGGCTACTATACTTTCTCTCTCCTTCCTTACAAAGTGAAGACCCTATCCAAGAAATTTACTTTGACTCTTGACTTTTCCTCAGTTTTCCTTCATCCTTTGACCCTTTACTCCCAGGCTATTGGCACCAATAGCCACCAAAACCATTGCTTCTTCCCACTGCCTTATGCAGTGGTCTCTGGCCCATTGTGCCCATTGGCTGCTCTGTGTCATTGGATTCCGTGGCTCTGCCCTGTCCATGGTGGTATCCAGAAGAGTGGCCAACTGGCCAGAGGGTTATTTCAAGAATACAGGAAATGTGGCAGTACATTAAGCAACTGAACTGTTCATTTAAATTTAATTACTTAAAATTTAAATTTAAAAACAGATACTTGATTCAGTTATTGAGAAACTTTTTAAAAGATTTATTTATTTGAGAGAGAGAGAGAGTGAGAGAGAGCATGTGCGAGCTGGGGGAAAGGGAGAGGGAGAGGGAGAGTCCCAAGCAGACTCCCTGTTGAGTGGGGAGCCTGACCCAGGCCTTAATCCCTGACCTGAGCCAAAACCAGGAGTCAGACGCCCAACTGATTGAGCCACCCAGGCGCCCCTTGAAAACCATTTAAGTATGATTGGAACAACTTGGGCCTGTGAACGTAGTTTTCTCCACTGTAAATTTTATGAGATCTAAATACAGTTCAAGCATTGCTGATGAAAATTTAGCATCTGAATTGAGATGTGCTGTAAGCTTCTGAATTCTGGCTTGAAACAAAGAACGTAAAATCTCTCCTTACTTTTTATATTAATTACATTTTGAAATCATACTATTTTGGCTAGAGGGGGTTAAACAAAATCTGTTACTAAAGTTGGTTTCACTTGCTTTGATTTTCTTTACAGTGGGGCTGCAGGAACATTGTGTCTTGCACTTTATATCGATGGGATGGCCCTGCTGTGGGTCTTTTGCTCCTGAAAACCCTCTCCTCCTTTGGCTTCTGAGCCCCAGCCTCTCCTCTTCCCTCTGACCTCTTTACTGAGTGATAGTCTCCACAATCACTCCTCAATGTCGGCGCTTCCCAGCATTCTGTCCCTTAGCCTTTTCTCTTGTTACACAATCCGTTCTTGCTCAGTGACCGCCCCCCCCGCCCCGCCCCCTGCTTGAATGTGTACAACCTATAACATTTGCAGGAGCTTCTCTGCAGGATGACTCCAGCGGAATGTCTTTCAGTATCTCACCCTCCACCTGCCCCAGTTCATCCCACCTTCTTGCCTCTGAATCGTGACCTTCTTCCCGGATGTCCCCGCTGTGAATTGTGTCCTTACCATTTGTGCCAGAGACCAGGGCCAGGCCAGAGCCCTCCCTTTTTCTCAGGGTCATGTCTATCAGATACTGAATCCTACAGCTTTACATCTCCAAGGCTTACTTATTTTAAAAATGGACATTTGTACCTTTTGGCTACCTTCACCCAAAATGCTTTCCGATGTGTTAGCACCTAGCACAGAATCTGAAGAGGGACATAGGAGAATAGAGAGGCACAAGGTACACTCCAAATTTTTGTCCTAATTCCTCAGGGCAATATAAAAGCCCTTAGTCTACCTCTCCCTCCATATCTGCCAGACCCTCCTACACCTGCTCCTAGGTCGCTCTACGCCAACAGGTGGCCCTTAGTGCCAGGCTGCTTCATGCTTTGCCGAATGGGTTTCCTCTGCCCAGAGACCCCCAAACCCACCTCTCTACCTGGTAGGACAGATGCGGCTCTTCTCAGGTGCCTTTGCTTATGGGTGCCCGACCAGGGAATAGAGCATTCTTCCTTTGGGCCCCTTCGAACCACTGGAGATTTCTGTCCTGCTACCTGATTATTACCATGACTTACCAACTTGGCCACAAATGACCTCATATGAAGATTAATGTCCCAATTATGGCCAGATGACAATGGATCTGATCCACAAACTCAATTGCCCCTGAAGTCCTTGTTAGCTTTCTGAGGCATGGTCTCTGATGAGCTGGGACTCATGTTAGCCTATGTTCTTCTCCTCTACAGCTCTATGAGGTAACTCTCCTGGCCCCCTGACAATCAGGGGCCATCAAGGAAGGGGGCTAGCCTGGAAGCAGTGCAGGCAATAAGAGGTGCATGGTCTGCAGAGAAATTTAAAAGAATGATAAAATTGACCAGAAGTCAATTTATCATCTCATACTAGCAACTCTAAACAGTGGCAGAAATAGACTATTCCTTCTCACCGGGGTGGCCTTCTCCCACTGTAGCCCCTCCCCTACTTAAAGCATTTGTCATTTCAACTTATCCCACTGTCTTGTAATTCCTGGTTTACTTCACTTCTCTACATCATCAATTAGATTTTATATATATATATATATTTTTTTTTTTTGTCAGCATTCCTTTTTTGTTGTTGCTTAAAATTTTTTAAAATTCAAATATAATTAACATAAAGTGTTATATTAGTTTCAGGTGTGCAGTATAATGATTTAACAATTCTATATGTTAGAATATGTTGCTCATCAAGATAAATGTACTCTTAATCCCCTTCACCTGTTTCACCCATCCCCCCACCCACTTCCCCTCTGGCAACCACAAGTTGTTCTCTATATTTAAGAGTCTGTTTTTTATTTGTCTTTTTTTTTCTTTGTTTTGTTTCTTAAATTCCACATATGAGTGACACTGTATGGTATTTGTTTATCTCTGATTAACTTATTTCACTTAGCGTTAGATCCATCCATGTTGTTGCAAATGGCAAGAGTTCCTTCTTTTTTATGGTTGAGTAATATTCCATAGTGAATATATGCCATATCTTCTTTATCTATGTATCTAAGGAGGACAGTTGGGTTGCTTCCATATCTTGGCTACTATAAATAATATTGCAATAAACACAGGAGTGCATATATCTTCTCAAATTAGTGTTTTCATTTTCTTTGGTTAAATACCCAGTAGTGAAATTACTGGATCATATGGTATTTCTATTTTTAAGTTTTTTAGGAACCTCCATACTGTTTTCCACAGTGGCTACACCTGTTTGCATTCCCACCAAAAGTGCATGAGGGTTTTTTTCTTTACATCCTTGCCAACACTTGTTGACTCTTGTATTTTTTATTTTGCCATTCTGACAGCCATGAGGTGATATCTCCTTGTGGTCTTGATTTGCATTTCCCTGATGATTAGTGATGTTGAACATTTCTTCATGTGTCTGTTGACCATCTGTATGTCTTCTTTGGAAAAATGTCTGTTCATGTTTTCTGCCCATTTTAAAAGGGATTGTTCGTTTGTTTGTTTGTTTTTGATGTTGAGTTGTATAAGTTCCTTATATATTTTAGATATTAACCCATTATCAAATACATGATTTACAAATATCTTCTCCCATTTGGTGGGTTGTCTTTTTGTTTTGTTGATGGTTTCCTTTACTGTGTAAAAGCTTTTTATTTTGGTGTAGTCCCAATAGTTTAATTTTGCTTTTGTTTCCCTTGCCAAGGGACACATATCTAGAAAATGTTTACTATGGCTGACGTCAAAGAGATTACTGCCTATGTTTTCTTCAAGGAATCTTATGGTTTCAGGTCTTGTATTTAGGTCTTTAATCCATTTTGAGTT
Organism: Leptonychotes weddellii; assembly: GCF_054177405.1. NCBI lineage: Eukaryota > Metazoa > Chordata > Mammalia > Carnivora > Phocidae > Leptonychotes > Leptonychotes weddellii. The sequence continues at coordinate 53,349,411 of NC_138381.1, forward strand.
TATTTTTGTGTATGATGTAAGAAAGTGATCTAGTTTCATTCTTTTGCTTGCCACTGTCCAGTTTTCCCAACACCATTTATTGAAGAAACTGACTTTTTCCCATTGTATATTCTTGCTTTCTTTCTTGGAGATTAACTGACCATATAAATGTGGGTTTATTTCTGGGCTCTCTGTTCTGCTCCATTGATCTATGTGCCCATTTTTGTGCCAGTATCACACTGTTTTGATTACTATAGCTTTGTAGTATATCTTGAAATCTAGACCATATTTTTTCAGGATAGAGGCTGAATTCTATATTTACTGTTTTTCAAGTTTAGCATAGAATCTACAACAAAGGAAGTATGAAAAATTTACTGAATTGATAAATCAATGGATTTCCTCAATTTATCAGAATATCCCTAGGCAGGAAATCCTTTGTCCAAAAAGTAAGTGGTAAGAAGACAAATCATAGTAGGGGTTTATTTAAAATAATCTTGTAAAGCATATTCTAAGTTTATTAGAGATCCAGCCAGTAACTGATACCTAGCTTTTGTTTTTATGGTATTGGAAAAGAATTATGCATACAGAATATAAATTTGAAGCCCTTCAAAATCTTAAATCAATAATGGAAAATGTGATTAATTATTTCATTCATTACTATTTATTGTTGAGCATGTGCTAGGCCTGTGTTATAGAGTAAAGCAGGAAAATGGACAAATATATTGTATTGAAATTTTCAATGGTGACAGTAAAATTAATCTGGTGAATATTGAACTTAAAAGAAAGCTCAGTTAACCAAACAGGGGATTTTGCAAGGGTTTCCTGGGGTAATGGGACATATTCCCTCAGTACAGTGAAGCTCCAGCTCCATTCATCATGGCAGCTTGGACATTTCAATCAACTAATGGAAATAAAAACCACCACACTCTCAGGCATTCTACGGATTTCTGGGTCCTTTTGTTATTCATAACAGAGATCAGAAAATTTTTACCCATCTGGACAGATTTTATTCATCATTGTGTGTGTGTCGTGTGTATGCACAGAAGAAAGACTTGCCAGGTTTCATCAAAGAGCCTTTAAGTACCACATGAGATGTCCTGTCTTCTTTTTAGGGGAGGCCCTGGTGTGTGCTGCCTTTGATCTGAGCCTGAGATAGCCCTGCATTAGTACAGAGTGGGATGGATCACCATTCAAATTGCATGGATTAACTATGGAAGGGTCAGTGGTTACTATGGTTTAATATGTATATATATATATATATATATTTTTTTTTTTTTTAAAGAGAGAGAGGGAAAGGGGAAGGGGCAGAGGAAGAACAAAAATTCTAAGTAGGCTCCATGCCCAGTGTGGAGTCCAACACAGGTCTCGATCTCACAACCCTGAGGTCATGACCTGAGCCAAAATCAAGAGACAGACACTTAACTGATTGAGCCACCCAAGTGCCCTGGTTGGAATAGTAGAAGGCGATTTGCTTTGAAAGCCTGTCCACAGTTTGTAGATGAGTGACAAGATGTGAATCTCAGCGTGTCAATAGTATCAGTGTATTTTGGGGTAAGATTTGCTGCCTGAGCAAGAAATACGGGTATTTTACTCATGGTTACATGTCTCTAAAAAGTTTCAGGCAAGTTTGTGTGAAATAGGACATGGGAGAAAATATTAAAGAAGTCTTTTCAAAATAGGCTTTGACATACAGATTGGACTTTAACCTAAGTCTGGGGTCAGCCTTCTTGGAATCAGGTTTTCCTTTTGGGCTCTATCTATGCGATGTGAACTGCAGAGAGACTAGCAAGTGTCTGAAGTCAGGTCAAAGCACTTATAGGGGTAGATGGGAAAAACTACAAAGTTCACCACAGGAGAAATTTGTATGGGACTTGGGAGGAGTGAAGTAGTGGCCGTTTTTATGCTCAGCAGGTCACAGCAGGGCAGGCACCATAGTGTGGATGGAGCCCCAAGTCCCTGACCTGCTGGCTGACCTTGCTGGATGGGGCAGCAGTTGGATTTGAACAGCTCTGGCTTCCCCTGCATCTCCTTGTCTGTCTCCAATTTACTCTGCAGGTCGCCCGTGTCATCACGGCTGGAGGAGGCAGTGAGAGACAGATGCCATTCTCATCTGTTGCTGGTCTCCCCCACTTCCGACCTTCTTCCCCTCCTGGGGGTTGGCCTGCTGACTTCCAGCCCATTGCACGCACGGGCGCCTCATGATGGTGGCGGGGCTCCCATGGTGGTGGAAGGGCTAGCCCTGTAATAAAGCCCGTATTCCACACCAGTCAAGGTGGTCTGCTGCTCCGGTTGCCCTCGGGCTGAAACACATGTTAGATCCCTGTTTCTGAGAAGAGAAGGACTTGGAGGAAGAAGGCGGCCGCTCTCCTCCATCCCAAAGATGACTGAAGGGGAGTGTCGCTCCGGACACCGTAAAGTAATGACGTTAAACCTCGGTTGCAGTCCCCGGGAGACTTTGGGGGCGTCTGCTTTGGACACCTTTGGAACTAGGCGGGCTCGGCTCTTTCTGCAAGTGTGGCATTGCTGGAAGGCAGAAGAATGAAAGCTTCCCAGCGGCTCCTGAGAGGAGATAGCTGTGGTCGAAGAGCGGGGACCAACGGGGCAGAAGCCCCAGTTCCAGCCCCAGCCCCATCTACCACTGCGGGTGGTTTGATCTCTGGCAGCTTGTTTAATCTCTCTACCAACCAGGGAGGGATCAAAATATTGGGGAAATGGCAATTCCGATGTTGTTGGCTGTTTGAATGATTAAGCAACCCAATTTTTTGTTTAAACGCCCTGCCTTCCACAGTGTTACGCAAGTGTTATTTTTATCAGTGTGTCCATTAAAATAGTAAATTGGATTTGTATTTCTCTATCTCTAACAATGCTGTGGAAGGAAAGAAATCAATGAATTGAAAGTCAAACTGTCCTCAAAACAACTCATGAAAGCGACGCCTTTGTCAGCCGGTGACACTGTGACAGGTCTGGTAGGCATGCCCCTGTCCCCCTCCCAGCCAGGCCAGGCCAGGCGGCCGCTAGACCATGTACCAACAGGAATCTGCAGAAACCAGCAGGCCGGATGAAGGTAAATGGATCCTTGTGTAGGCAGGAGAGCTCTCCACCACCTTAAAGTCCCAGACACTATTCCCTCAGTGTCTGTCCCCATTTCCATGGCAGAAAGAATGGGATTGGGTATTTTTAAATCTCTTAAAAAATTTAAAGACCAAACGCAACCGGGCTCCTGCATGGAAATTTCTACCAGCATCTATTTCTCAAAGACTCATTCTCATTGCATTACCATTTCAAAATAGCTGCATTCATCAGCATCTACTGTGCTGTCTTGAGCTCATCTCATTTTGGAGGTGTTCTGGGAAAAGTTTGACATTTAATGGGGGCTCGCTGTGATTGGAAGTCTTTGGGTCAGCACCCTGGAGCATGGAATTGTTTTGGTGACTTTTGCAGACAAGGTCTAAAAATCACTCATCTTCTTAAAGGCCCATCTGTCTGGGGCAGGAACATTTTTCACCTGCGAGGGTAGGCACAATGATGTCCCAGGAGGTATGACAGTCATGGGACGAGTTGGTTTACAAAATGCTGAGACTGGGGAGAGAGCACATGCGCGTGCACACAGGAGAGGGCAATGGCTCCAAAGGCTTCAGGGGGGTAGAGGAGAGGCTGGAGCCCTGGGGAGATACCCCTGGAGGTGGGTCAGGAGGTGAGGGAGGTTGCTGGCTTGGACCCATCCCATGGGGATAAGCTGGCACCCACCCTCTCAGAACCAGAGTCCATGGGCCCACACAGGGGGGCACTCCTGCCATGGTGGGCGAGGAGTGCTGACAGATGGGGGCTGGAACAGTGGAGGGTCAGGGCAGGTGGATGCCCTTGATTGCCCGGGGGTGGGGTATGGTGGGGGATGGGGCCCTAGAAGAGGCACCATTCTCCCTTTCTATCCAGAGCTGCCCTGCTGAGAAGTTCCTCAGGGACATCTAAACCTAGGCAAGACTGAGGCAGAAACTCTGAAGACCTCCTCTATTCTGCTGGTAGTAGGGTCGTAGTAAGTATTTACCTTCGGATTTATTTACTCCGCTATGAGGACAGTCCTGTTTCACCCCCATGCCATTCTCATGGATTTTAGTGTACTTCTTGTAACAGAAATGCAGATGGTCACCAGGTTCGCTGGTTATTTTCAGTCATTCAAGGCATATTTCACTTTACAATTTTAAAAGGAAGTTCTCAAGTTCAGTTTAGGGGGACTTTCATCCTAAAATGCACAATGCAATGAAACGAAATTGCTCAACCTAGTGCGGATGTATGTGAACACAGTCTGAGATGGTGAAAAGGAGCTGGAATGTCTCCCTTTTCCCCACCCAACCCCCACGGCTAACCATCAACCCTTTGCCCCCTGCCCAGAGTTGTCCCACGGGGTGTAGGTGTAGGGAGGGATGAGGGGGAGGAGGATAACAGGGAAGAAGAAAGGAAAGAGGCAACAAAGAAGAAGGGAAGAAGAAATAGATGACAATACAGAGGGGTGGGGGAGAACAGGTGGGAAGGGGGCAAATATGGGAGAGTGTGGCAGAGGTTACAGATAAGGTTCTTGAATGTTTTCAGCTCTGTAAAGAGATTTGGCACACCATGAAATTCTTTTTACTTTCTCCAAAAGCAATCAAATCGACAAACAGGCACACGAGAGCATGACTCCCCCTTAGCCACACTCCCTATGGCCACTCCAAATACAGAGTGGAATTGTCCGTGGCTGGGGAAGATGGGGTAGCAGAGGGACGTAGGGCTGTGGAGGCTGCTAGCCCCTTGCCTTGGAACTTAAGGCTCTCCCAGAGCCCACAGTGTGGTGGGGGAGGGGAGAAAAGTTCTGATCCAGCCTCCATACATCAGAGCTGGACACTCTGCCAAGAATCAGCTTTCTTTTCAGGCTGCTTCTTAAATAGAATTGGGTTCTGAGACTCGTGGCTGTGAGGGATGGGTGACCAGAATGTAGACTGGCTCTTGAGGAATCCCACGAGCAGATGTGGATTGACTTGGTCATCGAGCCCTTGCCATGTGCCTGGTAGGGTCGAAAGTGCTCTGTGTGTTTTATCTCTTTGGACCCCCCCGTCCTCACCTCTGTGACCCTTTGGCGGCGGCAGCTGCCCCATGTTGAGCGCAAATGCAGCTGAGCCTGGTGTTTGTCTGATTTGGACTCTCCTGGTTGCTAAATGGACACCATGACCACAGAGCCGCTGATCCGGAAGGCAGGTTTTGGGGTTGTCTGAGGCTTGTAGTGCTTGACATACAAGGCGGAACCAGCAAGGTGGTGTCCCGAGCAGGAGAACCAGTGCAACATGGCTGCAGGCCGTCGAGAAGAAGCCTACCACCATCCTAATGCAGGAGGGAGTGGTCTTCACCCAGTTGGTGGCTCCCTTTGAACTGGATTTGCCATCAGGTCCTGAGAGGGCAAAATATTATCAGAAGATCAACTGGCATGTCCCCTCTGCTCTGGCCAAAGCAGAAATCCCCAGCTCTGCAACATCCTTATTCCTTTCTCACATGCAGGGGGAGAAGGTGGGTGCTTTGCTTAGTCTCCCGCTGATGTGATGGCCTGGGGTATCTGCTGTAAAAGAAGTGGCTGGGAATGGTCCTGTGGTGTTTTCTCGACGGTACGAGGCCAGAAGACTGCCTTCGTCCACCAGTCCGCCATCCGTCCGGCTGAGACACCAAGGAGCCAGACCTCGGGTCTCTAAAGGCCCTGGTTCTGGGGCTGAACTCCCACTGGTACATGGGCCACCTGCTCCTGATGACTGGATGCGAAGAACCTCTCTGGTGTTCAGCCACGGGGGCCTCTGATAAAGCCAAGCTGCTTTGCTGCCTAGCTGATGCTCATCTGCAGAGGGTTTTTATCACTTTACAAGTCAGTGCTTATCCCTCTGAGCGATAAGAAAGCAACAAGATCGTCTTGGTATGAGTGGCCCAGAGCCACCAGCCTTGTTCTGTTCTACCTGAATCACTGGTGACATGGAACTTTGGATCACAGTTGGGTTCCACGTGTTCTTGCTTGGAGAACAGGATCTCCCGTCCCTGGGGATGAGGCCCTCCGGGGAGGAGGTGCATAGAACATTCAGTGGGACTGTGGGAAAGGAGAGGGCACTGTGCTGTCTGCCCCATGGCTGCTGGAGAGGGGGCTTGGGGGCTGGGAGATGTGCGGCAGGTCTGAGGGGCCAGCCTCACCACTCAGCCCTTCTCCACCCTGCCTTCCCCTGCTCATCCGGGTCTCCCTTCTCCTCCTCTTTTCTGGGCTTTCTCCAACTATCCTGGCACGTGATTTCCGAGTGCTCCTCTCCCTGTGCTCAGCCCCCCTCTGTGACCTCAGGGCCTGCCCCACCCGGCTCCTGTTCTCAAGAGGCCCCTAGATGAGCCCCACTGCCAGTTGCCCTCTCCTAGCCTTTGGATAGGCCATTCACTAGCTGAGAGGGCCTTCCAAGGACCCATCACTTCTTTGGAACTCAAAACAAAACAGGTTCTGTAAGGATTAGTGAGGCACCGGCTTTTATGCAATAACAGCTAATCCCTTGTTTTCATAACAAGGTTGGGAGAATCTGTTTCTTGTTTCTCCAGATTGTTTGTTGATTCTAAATAGCTGCAGTGCCTGTGGCAGGGATGGGTAAACTCCATCCATGACTCATTGGTCCCCCTGTGTCTGCCCCGCAGGTGTCACTGCTGCGGAGCTGGGGAGCTGGCTGTCCTCTGACACTCAGCTGTCCTCAGTCCTGCATGCATGTGGAAATCACCAGAAACTTAAACAATTACTAATGCCTGGTCCCACCCCAAGTCTTCTGATTTAAGTGGTTTGGACGGTGGCCTGGGCATTGAGATTTTTAAAATACCTCCTGGTGCTTCTCATATGCAGCCGTGAAGAAAACCACTGCTTTATATGAATTCAGGAAAAGCTGGAGGCCACAGTTGCACAGGATTCCGGCACGGGGTGGGCGATCAGATCTTTTGCAGTGTTCTTGAATGGTTTCACAGGAGTCCTGTCTCCCTAGGAGAGGCCCATCTTGCTCTTCCTCTCTTTTTTTTTTTCACTCAGCAAACATGAATTGGGATCCTAAATAGTGGCAGGCATTAGGGAGACCCATGGAGAAGACACAGAGGTAGCTGTCACAGAGCTTAGCAGCTCTGGGGAAAGCAGAGTTGGAAAGAGATAATCGGAACATCTTGCCATAACTATTTTAATAGAGATTATGTATGAGCTCAGTGGAGGGAAGGGCTAACTCAGCATGCATGTATTGGGAGTAGGGTGATAGAATGCTTTTTAGAAGTTATAATCCTTATTTGACAGAGAAAGAAGCTGAGGGTTTTAGCACAAGCTGTGTGCTCTCTGTTACCCAAGGTCAGGGAGCAACAAGGTGTGGGTCCCCCCAAGCTCTGTCTTCAGGTGGGTCTAAATAGGCTTCTCCCTCCACAGCTAAGGAGATGTCCTAGCATTGCATTGTGAGATATTAGATATTATCTGGAGAATTAAAATGTTCTACCTACTGATAATCAGTCCCTGGGAGTGCACTGTAGGTCACTGTGACTGGCCGTGCGCCTTGGGGATCCATGGTGGCAGCATCACCTGGGAGCTTGTTAGAAATGTAAATTCTCAGGCTCCACCCCAGATCCACTGAATCGGAATCTCTGGTGGTGGGGCCAGGAGTTTGTATTTGATGAGCTCTGGAGGCCATTCTTATGAGTGCCAGTGTCTGAGAAGCCCTACCCAAGGCCACTGACTCAGTTCCCAATGGGCTAATGTGATACACTGCATTGTTAGTCCCGATTTTTCACCCTCTCGGTATCCACACACTTTGCCGTATGACTCTGCAGTTCTTGCCACTGGAGTAGAAGAGTATTCTTCTGCCCTGATGGTGCTGGGTTGGCCAGTGATAATCTTTGGCACTAGAATGTGAAAGGGAGTGACAGTGTGATAGTTTTGAGCCTAGGCCTTAGAAGGAATCACATGTTTCTGCTTGCTCCTCTGGGAGCTTCCAGCTTCTGCATGAAAAAAAAAATGTCATCAGGTGGCGGCTGTGTCTTCAGGCTAGGCTGCAGAGTGACCACATGGAGCAGAGCTTCCCCAGCTGACCTGTAGACTGCACCCCAGAGCAGAATTTCCCTCGCTGAACTGTAGATCTTTGACCCTGAGAATGAATGGATAGTATTGTTTGCCACTGAGTTCTGGAATGGTTTGTTATGTAGCAATAGCTGACTGATACAGCTGATTGAGGCCAATTTTGTATATCTACATAGACAAGGTTCAGCACCCTGGAGGTGAGGCTGTTGGTACCAGGAAGTCAGGTCAGCAGTCTGGTTAGGGGGCAGGGGAGGCTGTTTGTGCACTGGGGCCCAAAGGCTCTTTGCCTCATGCATTCTCACTGGCTATCCCTGGAGCTCTCTGCTTCATTCTCCTGGTATAATCTGTTCAGATCCCTAAGAAAATTTGATGAACTATGCCAAAGACCACAGGAGCCACCATTATCCCTTACCTGAGTTACTGTAATAACTTCCCAATGGATCTTTCCTTGCTTCTATACATTCTCCTACCATCTAATCTCAACAGAGCAACCAAATCTCTCCTTTTTAAAACCTAAGTCAGATAGCACCACTCCTCTGATCCAAACCTTGAAATGACTTCCCATTTTATTCAGAGTCAGAGTTCTTGTCATACCTACACTAACCTATGTGTTCTGGTCCCCCGTTCCCCACTGATCTTCGCTCCTATTACCATTCCTTTGTCATCCCCTGGCCCCTCCAGCTTCCTGTGGTTTCTTGACCAAACAAGCTTGCTCCACCTGAAGATTTTTGCAACCATAGTTCCTTTCACATCCACACTTTTCCCTTGTTCTGGGGAATGCCTACACAGCCATCTCCCAAATTCCTTCAGTGTCTTGCTCAAATATCAGCTCACTTGAGGAACCCTCTCCCTTGAGACATAGAAATGGCAATCCCCCCTTTGCCCCATATCACACTACTGTCCTCCTTACCCTACTTTATTTTTCTGCAGAGTATTTACATCCATCTGATATGTTATCTATTTATCTATTTTCACATTTAGCAGCTGCCTTCTGCCCTCTAGAATATAATATTCATGAGAACCAGGATTTTGCTTGATCACTGCTCTATCCCCAGTGCCTATAACAGGTATATAGTAGGTGCTTAATAAGTACTTGTTTGAGTGAATGAATAAGTGAATGAATGAATCATAAACTGGACTGTGGTTTGGGAACCCCAGGTTAAAACATGGCTCCCTAGGTTGGCCCTTGGGCCTGGCCTCAGGGCAGGGACATTCCCCCTGCAAGGGGCTCTATGTGTGCCGGCAGCTGTAACTGACTATGTCTAATTAGACTCTGCCACAGGGATGTTTTAACTCAAAATTCTTCTGATGTGATATCCGCTCCTTGCCAACCAAGCTGCATTGGATGCCAAATCATAATTAGAAGGCTCTTCGGTGAGCAGTGAATCAGAACAAGGGGCTCAGGTTGAACTGGTAACTTAATAGTTTCAGATAATGAAACATGTGACTGAAGAAGCTAATCAGTTTCTACCTCATGGAAGACTTTGCCAGTCTTTCCCAGGCCCAAGGCCCCCCACCGCTTCTAGGACAGCGCTGCGTAGGGCAATGGCTGACAGTCTTTGGAACTCCTTGTCTGCTTTTGGGATGGGCCTGGTGAAGTACCGGGAAAGGGTAGGCTTTGCTGGAGTCGCAAACTTTGACACGTCAGTGGCTTAATACAAACACGTTGGTTTCTTGCTCATACCGCATTCTGAGGTGATCAGATGTCTCTCTTCGAGACCCTTCTCCCACTGGGACTCAGGGACCCACCATGATTCCAACTGCAACTCTGCCAGCCGGAAGTTCTCTGCTTCCAGCTGCGTGGATGCCAGTGGGCATGGAGAAGGCATCTGCTCTTCGCTGCCGTGGTCCGGGTGTGCACTACTCCTGCTCACGTGCTTGGGAAGAAGACTCAGGCATGCGGTTCAAACCCAGCTTTAAGGGAGGCTGAGAATGGTGTCTTCCCGCATTCCTGGACAAAGGAGCTGGTGTGGGCATGTACTCTTGTATGTAAGGTAACACGTCTCTGCTGTGGGTCCATTACATGTTTATGTCATAGATTAGCTCTTATAGGGCAGCCTTATTTCTAAGGCAAGTAGCAACCAGGAACTGACTCTAGAGATAAAGACAAGCGGAGCCCGGTTAGGGAGTACGGAGTGGGCACTGAACAGTTGCTTGTATGGGTAAGCCCCTGGGGGGAGGGTGCCCAGGGAAACATTTACGGATAGGCACAAACTTCCTATTTGTGCAAATCTTTTAGTTGTGTATGCAAGTCATTGGGACCTTTATTACTAACTACGTGTCACCAATTTAGTCACATGGCCAGGCATTGCTCATCTTTGTTGGAAGTTTGCATCACCTCAGCCTTTCAGATCATTAGATCTTGAAAGGATGTGAGAGGTCACTAAATCTAAATCCTTTACTGTTAAATATGGGGTAACCAGAGGCATAGGGAGGGGAGCACTTTCCTCAAAATACAGCTAGCCAGCAAGGTCACCTGACTCCTTCCATCCCCACTCCAGGCTTCCCCTAGAACTTGGATTCTTCAGGTGCAAGATTTCCTGCCAATGTCAATGACGCCCCAGGGCATCGGTGAGCCTGAGGGTTTGTGCTTTCAGCTGATCTTCAGCCAGTGCCTGGAGGCAAAGCTAGAAGAACTGAAGGTGTTTGCATGCTCCGTTTCCATTAGGGGGCAGAGAGCTGTTTTCTCATCCTGCCAGGTCCTTCCAGGTGGTACCAGAGGAAGCCACAGGAAAGCTTTCAATAGCCTTGGGGAAAAACACTTGGGCAAGTGTTTCTTTGTGTCCTTTTCTGGGCATTTGATTAGCTTCCTTTGCTTTATATATAGTTTTCCAGGAATAGGCAGATGTGCTTCTCACCACAAAGATATTAATACCCCAAGCAGGGCATTTGAAGGAAAACAACCAGGGATGAAAACATCAAGTGGGATAGGAACAGGGTGGAGAGAGAGACAGAGAGAGAGAGAATTTCACTGCTGTGGAAGTACAGAGATAAGCCAGGGGCACTTGACTGTGCAGTCAAATGATCTGTTTTATAAGGATCATATCCTCATGGGAATTTTCTATCGCCTACTAGGTGATGCGAAACATAGCTTATTATTATTATTATATTACATATAGTATATAACATGATGATGATACATTTTATTATCTGATACTAAACATGTCAGGATTAGCTGATCATTCTAAGAAGAGTGTCGGGAATAATTAGGCATCATCTGCTAATCACTGGACAAGTGGGCCCCACCTCCCTGACGCTCAGGCACCGTAGTGGCATCGAGAGAAGTCACAATAAACAGCCCTCACAAGAAGGCATTCCAGAGTCAGAGCAGTCCTTTGGTGAACAAGGCACGGTTTTAGGAAGACAATCTGGGGGCAACTCTAAAATGGAAAATCCCCTGGTTCTATGAGCATTCAGGGTTGAAATAAATGTAGATTTATTTCATCTAGGGAGTTTAATTACCAAGAGAAAAACATAGCCTTTCTTCTGCAATTGGAAAATTTAGCTCACATGGAACAAAGGAGAATTTCTTTTTTTCAAAGCTAGCAAGGAAAACTAGCAGGGTTTGAGTTTTGGGAAGCCAGTCTTTGATTTCATCCTAAATGAAACCTGTCAGACCATACCCATAGCCTGCAAATGTATTTTTGTGTGTGTTCGTGTAAGCCCACAGCATTGGGCTAAGGGTGATGTGTAAACATCAGGGAGGCAGGAATGTGGCGCCGCCACGTAGGACTAGTCCGGAGGGAACTTAGGTACATGTGTGCATATTGGGAGAGAGGAAGGTGGGCCTGAAGGCTGGGACTGCGGATAGGAAAGAATCCAGATGGTCCTGTCCCACCCTCCAGGGATATCCTAACCTACAACAGATGCCCTGCTGGGGGAGCATCAGGAGTAAGAGGGGCTGCGTTTTCTGGGGTTACTGTGCACCTTGGGTGCATGGCGTGGGAAGATGTCAGCTAACTGAGAAGTGCCACCTGCTCCTGGAAATACGCTGCCTGGAGTGTTGTAGGACAACATAGAAGAGATGCCCAAAGTAAAAATGGTGCCAGAATGCAGCACACCTGAGTGGGCCTAAGTCTGACCATGTGGATACAATGTCCTGTGGTTTTTTTAAAGCAAAAGTTTGGATGGTGGTTGCAGATCTTGCAGGATCACTTTGGGCTAGACAGGTGGCTGTCAGCAGTGATTGGGAGCTGGGCAGAGATCTTGGTTCTCCTTGGATGTGGGATGGCTGGAAAGTATTATACACCATGTGGACCACTGGGCTACTAGTCAGTAAAACTCACCTGGGGACCTTCCAAAAGTACTGATACCTGGATTCCATCCCAGCAAGACTAAAGCAGAATCTCAGGAAGTGGGAAGGGAACCTGGGCTGCATGGCTCTAAAGGGAGCCACCAAGTGCTTGCAAGGCAGTTAGGGTTGAGAAATACTATTAGAGGGATTGGGGGATTGAAGCATGTTCTGTCCCCTTCCCAAATTCATGTTTACCTTGAACCAGAGTACGTGACCTTATTTGGAGCCTGTGTCCTTGCAGAGGTAATTAGCTGAGTTCCTGCTAGTGTAGGGTGGGCCCTGAGTCCAATGACTGGGGTCCTTATAAGAAGAGGGGAGGGAGGGGCGGAGGAAGATGGCAGAGGAGTAGGAGACCTGGATTTCGTCTGGTCTCAGGAATTTAGCTAGATAGGGATCAAATCATTCTGAACACCTACAAACTCAACAGGAGATCGGAGAAAAGAATAGCAACAACTCTCTGAACAGAAAAGCGACCACTTTCTGGAAGGTAGGACGTGTGGAGAAGTGAATCCAAGGCAATATTCGGGAGGAGAGATGGCGGAGGAGGGGCCTCCGTCGGCCGCTTCTGGCAAGTGATAGAGCAGCAGAGCACAAAATCAGAACTTTCAGAAGTCGGCTCCGCTGAGGGACGTCGCTCCAGTGGCTAAGCAGTGGGGTGGAAACCTCGTGGGACAGTGTGGTCTCAGGACCCTCGGGGTCACAGAAAGACCGGGGCTGTCTGAGTACGGCAGAGCTCCCAGGTATTGGAGCAGGAAAGCCGGCTGCAGAGATGGAGCTGAGGCACAGGCTCTCAGCTTGGGGTTGCCATAAACCGTGATCCGGGGCACAGTCAGACCACTGCTCCTCCAGCAGGGACCCAACAAGCAGCAGATCCAGGGAGACTCACCTTCCTTCCCTGGCAGGAGCGGCGCGGGAGCGCACCGCAGGGATCTGCTGGGTTTGGAGACTCCACACGGGGTTGGGTGCCAGGGATAGAAATGCTCGGTCACAGGCCGGCTGAGCACGGAGTGCAGCCGGAGACCGGGGAGACGGGAGTGACTGACTGCTTTTCTCTGGGGGCGCACTGAGGAGCGGGGCCCCGAATTCTCGGCTCCTCTGGGGTGGAGATTGGGAGGCTGCCATTTTCACTCTCGGCCCCCAAAGCTGTACGGAAAGCTTGCAGGGAACAAAAGCTCCCGAGAGCAAACCTGAGCAGATTACTTAGCCTGAAGGGGGCAAGGGCGGGGCAATTCCGCCTCTGGCAAAGACATTTGGGAACCACGGCAACAGGCCCCTTCCCCAGAAGATCAGCAAGAACAGCCAGCCAAGACCAAGTTTACCCAACAGTGAGAATGGCAGAACTCCAGAGCTAGGGGAATACTGCACATAGAATTCATGGCTTTTTTGCCATGATTCTTTAGTCTTTCAAAGTTAATTTTTT
>NC_138381.1:53363683-53381865 GCF_054177405.1 Leptonychotes weddellii
AAGATAGCAGGAGGGGAAGAATGAAGGGGGGGAATCAGAGGGGGAGACAAACCATGAGAGATGATGGACTCTGAAAAACAAACTGAAGGTTCTAGAGGGGAGGGGGGTGGGAGGATGGGTTAGCCTTGTGATGGGTATTAAAGAGAGCACGTTCTGCATGGAGCACTGGGTGTTATGCACAAACAATGAATCATGGAACAGTACATCAAAAACTAATGATGTAATGTATGGTGATTAACATAACAATAAAATAATTAAAAAAAAAGAGGGGAGGGTATGCAGAGGTGCACATAGAGGAGAGGGTCATGTGAAGATGGAGAGAGCATTGGCATGATGCCACCATGAGTCAGAGAATGCCTGGGGTCACGAGAGGCTGGAGAGACAAGGAAGGGTCCTTGATCCTTTGATTTCTAACTTCTAACCTCTAGGACTATGAGAAAATAAATTTCTGTCATTTTTTTTTAAAGATTTTTTATTTATTTATCTGAGAGAGAGAATGGGAGACAGAGAGCATGAGAGGGGGAGGATCAGAGGGAGAAGCAGACTCCCCGCCGAGCAGGGAGTCCGACGCGGGACTCAACCCCGGGACTCCAGGATCATGACCTGAGCCGAAGGCAGTCGCTTAACCAACTGAGCCACCCGGGTGCCCCAATTTCTGTCATTTTAAGCCACCTAGTTTGCTGATAATTCCAACAGGCCTAGGAAATGAATACAGGGGGGGATTTATAATACCTGACTTATAGGGCCTTTTTTACTAAGGTGCAAACAGATTTATATGCAAAGAATGTCATTAGGGGCTTGTGTTCTCATAAGGGGGGAGCAGAGCAGAGCCTTTTTCTCTCTGGATAGCTGCAGATACTTAGATTCCTCAAAGAAGGGGCCCTGCGGGGGTGGAGAGGCTGAACAGCACCTAGTGGAAGGTGCCCTCGGTGGGTAAGAGGACGTGTTTGTGCCAGAGTCCATTAGCATGGGGAGTGTGCCTACCATCTGGTCTCTCAGAGCAGGGACAGGCACAGCTGTGACTGCTCATCCTCAGTGAGGCTGACCCTAAAGCATAGCCACGGGTATATATTGTAAATCTCCTTGGCCTTCTCCAGAGGGTTGTGCCACCATTTTGCAGGTGACTGTCATTAAGAAAGGGGAACTAGTGAGACTTTGGGGGAATTGTTGTATACTGGATGTGAGATGACACTACCTCCTAGGGACTCAAAATGCTACGATGGCCCATCAGCCAGAGTAGCAGATTGTTGTGGTCAAGTGGTTAATAGGGTTTTGCTTCAGGTCCATTTCACAGTGGGCCAAGTGTGTCCCTGAACCTATCCTATGCTTATATCCCCAGTTCTGGGGTGCATAACTGGAACATAGACATACTCAGCAACTGGCAGAGCCCCCACATTGTTTCCTTGACCCGTGGAATGAACTAAAGGCTACTTTGGTGGGAAAGGCCAAGTCGCAGGTTCTAGAATGGCCTCAGAAGCATTATGGCATTCCTGGAGGGACTGCAGAGGTTAGTGCTGCTATCAAGGACTTGAAAGTCAGGGTTAGAGAATCCTACCGTATTTCCATTTCACTTGCCTATTTGGCCTGTGCAGAAGACAGATGGATTTTAGGAACCAACAGTGGATCATTGTACACTCAGTCAGTTGGTGACTTCGATTGCAGTTGCTTATCCAGATATGTACATTTTTCACATCCTCTAGCATCTGGCATGCAGTTATTAAGCTTGCAGATGCCTCTTCCCCTCTGTACATGTTAGTAAAGGTTAGCAGAAGCAGTGTGCCTTTAGCTGGCAGGGCTAGCAATGTACCTTCACTGAACTAACTCTTCTCTAGTCCTCTGTCATAATCTAATCTACAGGACTCTTGCTTGTCCCTCTATTCCATGAGACATCATACTGAGCTACTACACTGATGACCATTGATGACATCATGCTGATTGGACCTAGTAAGCAAGAAGTAAGTTGGAGAAAACTGACCTAGACACTTTGATAAGACGTATGTATAACAGCGGGTGGAAATAGATCCCACAGAAATTTAGGAACCTTTATCTCAGTGAAAATTTCTAGGGGTTCAATGCTCTAAAACATGCCGAAAGAAGTTTCTGCATCTAGCACTTCCTCCGCTAAGAAGACACAAAATCTAGCAGGCCTTTATGGATCTTGAAGGCAGCATGCACTTCATTTGGTCATGTCATCTGAATCATTTGTTGAATGACCCAAAAACCTGCCAGCTGTGAGTGGGTCCCATAACAAAAGAAGGCTCTGCTGTAGATGGCTTTGCAAGCTGTACTGACAATTTGGCCTTGGGATAAAGGATATTTTCTGACACTTGATGTGTCTCTGACACATAGATGCTATAGTGAGACTTGGGCAGCCCTTTGTAAATGAATCAGAGGGAAGGTCTTTAGGATTTTGGAGCATAACCATGCCATTCCGTAGATAACTATTCATTTGAAAAATAGCTTTTGACTTGTTACAAGGCCATAGAGACTGAGTCCCTATGTCTGTATAGAGCAGAGACTGAACACTTGACCTTGGAATCTGTACTGCCCATTGTGAACTGAGGGTTTTCTGACAGCCTTCTATCATCAGGTGGAAGTAAGATGTACACTATCAGGCTCAGGCAGGTCCTAAAGACACATGTAAGCTTTACAAAGCAGTGTCTCAGATTCTCATGGCTCCTAGTTCTGCTATATTGCATCCTTTCTCTAAGTGTCCACTTATGGCATCACTGGGAGTTCTTATGACCAGTTTACTGAGAAGGAAAAACTTCAGTCTTAGTTTAGAAATGGTTTTGCATGACATGGCTATCCAAAGATGGATGAAGTAACACATGGGCTTCTGTATGCTACTTTAGGGAGAGACTTAGTAGGTCTTTGGTTGTGTGATGAAAGTTGCACCATGTTGGGTGAAAACATGCTTTTACTATCATCCTTACTTGGGAATAAAAATGATTTAAAAAGGTGTATACGTGTCGTTGAAAGGGGGTGGACTGTCGTGGTTTTGTACTGTGTCAACTTGGCTAAGCTGGAAATGTGTTCCCAAGAATCAGTGTGTGGGTGTGAGTTAGAGCCACTCAAGGAAAGATTGCATGATGTTTGAAAGGTGGAAAGAAAGCAGCCATTACTTTCTGAAGATGGTTGTGTTAGATGTGGTGAGAGACAAATGTGAGAGACATGAGTGGGTTCCAGACTATTCTTTCTGCTCCTCAATGAGAGCCTGTCAGACAGTTGCCAGTGGGGCCTACCTTGCCCTTCCTTTGCCTCACTCCATGTCTAGCTCATCTTCCTGATGGCTGGTCCTGCTGGTCACCAGAGAGCCAGGACTCCCTTTCACAGGCTTCTCCACATCCGTAGATGGATGTGCCTGGTCCAGCAACTCTGGCAAATACTGACTTGTCCATTGGTGCTGTGTCTCTGCAGTTCTGGTTAAGACTCCCTCTTTCGGAGCCTTATTTCTCTAGCTTTCCCACAATTGTGTGAGGTTTTATTTCTCTAATACATAAGAATTTGGTATCCTGAGCTTGGGAGAGAGGGAAAAAGTCACCAAATCTTTGAAGAAATGATGGCAAATCTGGCCGTTGTCATGGGAACACAGCAGGAACCAGGTCACTGAACTGTCTGTCTGCCTTTTCCACCTTAGCTACCCTGTGGGCACACACTGGCACACATCTCAGTAGAAGTCTTACGTGTGAAGTTTCCAGCTCAGTGATCTGAACCTGAATGTATACTTCTGGCTGAGAGAAAATTGTGAAAACAGATTCACAGATACAGATTCACAGCTCCACCTTAGCAGACAGTAGGAGCCCCACACACCAATCTTGGCAATCTGAGTTTGAGGAAAGCTATGTAATAATGTCAACAGCAAAATTTTGTGTGTGGGATGGAGAAAGGAAGCTTCCAGAGTATGTCAGTGGGCGGATTGAGGTCTAAATCTCAAGCAGTCATACTAACTCAAAGTTTAGCAATAAGCAACATGTGAGTTGGGAGCCTCAGGGAAAACTGTTGAAACATGTGTCTGGAGTCTTCAAATGCCATTAGGTAACCATTTTAAAACTTTTTACCCCCTAAACCCCTAAATATATGCCCATGGAACTGGGATCGGAAAAGCAGACTTCTAAGATAAATTTGGAAAGATTTCTCATCTAGACCCCCAAACAAGCAAACAAAACCCAGGACCCTGTAAGGGTGCACTCTGGGATTCTGGAAGGTTTTAGTTGCAGAGATCCTTAAAGCTGGAACTTTTAGGAAATTAATTGAACACCATTGAATGTGGCTATCTTTCCAGGGCAAGGAGACTTTTTAATGTTTAAATCAGAGAGAGCTTAGTTACTAAACCAGAAGTGTGGTGCTTTTGTAAGAACTCTGACAAAATCAGGAAATCTAAGTTCTCATCTGGGTGTTCCCAGAAGAGTCACTTATTCTCTTTAGGTCAAAGTTTATTCATCTGTAAGACAAACAGGTTGGGCTAGATCAGAGGATAGATTAATCTCCCGATTCAGCTCTAATCAACTGGAGACTTCAGGGCTGAGGGGAAGTGTTCTGGGGATGACGTCTGCCTTGGCCCTAATTTAACAAGGAGCTTGTAATTTAACAAGAACCAACCCTTTAGACCAGGATCTTGGATGTTCAGCCTCACCACTTACCCACATTGTGATTCAGCTTCCATGTCCTCAATTTTAAAACGGAGGTACCATACTATCTCCATGATACCGTGCTGGGCCAGGCTAAATCAGGTGCCTGTCAAATACATAGAACAGTGCCCTGGGACGCGGCAGGTGGTCAGTGAAAGTTGGCCATTAGTGTTAATATTAGTTTATATGTTCCTGACTCTCTGGGTCCCAAATGCCTCTCTGTGCTCTGATGACAGAACCAAGTGGGTGCATTTAAAAAATACTGATTTCTGAATTTCAAAACTGGAGACTTTAGTTCCATAGGTCCAGTTTGGGAACAGGGATCCATATTTCTAGAAAGATTTTCAGGTAACAATGACCGGTAGCCTTGTTTTAAAATCCCTGCTCTAGCCAACACACACACACACACACACACACACACACACACTCAGGTTAACACTCTGACACACTCCATCTAGGTAATGAAGTCAATTTAAATGTAGAATTGCAATTTGAAAAAGAAAGAATTCCTTGGTCTCATAATAAATTGAGTTTATTTATTTATACCCCTATCTCTTTTAAAGGATTTGAAGTGGCAGAAAGTGCTCTATACCACACCGAGTAAGCCTCAATAAAAATTTCTTCATCTGACTTTCAAAAAGACTGCGGGCAAGGCTCGCTTGGAGGAATGCGGTGGAGACGTCCGGCATCTGGACATTCCTTCCGCGTGATGGCACACATCTGGCTCTTTGGAATGAGCAGAACATTTCCCTTCCAGTTTCCCTCCAGATGTCTGAGGATTTGAAGCTACAGCCCAAGAGGTGAGCCATTTATCAAGCTTTACTGACTAATTAAAAGCCAGAGCTTGGCAGAACCCTCGCTGGATTCCTTATCCTCATCGTGCATAAATGCGCAGGACCTGCAGGACCGGCCTTCCGTCAAACAGACGGTGGGCTTTTTTGCTCCCTGCACTTTATATGTACACGCCCGAGAGGCTCAGAACAAAGTGAGCGATTGGTGTACAAGTGCAAATGGGCGTCCTGGAGCAGACAGATGGGTGGACGGTTATCTGGCTTCTATAGACTCCAAATGCAGCTAATACCATTCAAATTCCTGCCCAGCTATGCTGTGCCTTCTCAAGGTTGCTGAAATGAATTCAAAAGCCAAAAACACATGCTGGCCCGGCTCAAAGAGCAACTGCCGATTGCAAACACATGGCTTAGCAATGCATAAGATGCTCTGGGGTGACATTTGGGGTTGTTGATTAAGTGGGATAATCAAAGAAACATCATTCAAAACCCCTGCCCTTGCCCGTAAGCACACATCCAAAATAATTTTTTTAAAAGAAAGCACTAAGAAAAAAAGAAGCACTAAGTAAAATAAAGATCTCTGATGAAAATACTTAATGGTCCCAAAGATGGAAACTAAAATTTGAGTTTGAGTTTTATAGAGGTCTGTGGAAAACACCACATAAATAAAGCAAGATGCTGTGCAGTTAGGAGTTCTTGCAGCCTTGGGTGCAATTTCTGAAACAAGGGAGGTTAAGATCTTTGGCCAGGAAGAATCCAGTACAGGTATCCTTAGGTGACAGCAAAAGAAAAAAAAATCGTGCTGGACATACGTCAGCTTCATCAGTCAAGGGTGCGTGTGGACACCAGGCTAGGGCCAAACTAAATGCCTGCACTCGAAAAAACCCACTGGGCTCAGAAGGGGAAAGCGAGGAGGTGGTCAAAGATAGCCTGTAGGCCTCCTCCAAAATCCCAGCTTGGAAACACTTTGTTACAGCAAGTGTCCGTGGTTTAGGGTCGTGCAGGTGAAATCGGAACCAAGAAGGTGGTCCCGCCATGTGGAGGAAATGAAAATGTGCTGCACAGAAATTCTTATAAAGGCTGCTGGCGCTCAGGCAATTTCACTCTTCTGGAGTATTTTCTTTTAGTGCATGCCATGAAAAGAACCCCTGGCTGTGAGAGGTAGTGCGGGTGGGCAGAGAGTGCCCCCACTTGGCTCTTGGGGCTGTGTGCTCAGACTTGCTGCTGACTCCCTGCAACTTTGGGGAAGCACCCCATCTTCGCGTTCTCCCGTTTCTCCTCATCTTCTTCAGCAGATTCCCTTCGCAGGAGGAATTCCTGGCAGAGTTCTGTGTCTTTCCCCTCTCCCGTCTTTCTTGTCTGTAACCACGTTCCTGCTGAATAAATCAACCCGCGTATCCTCACTGACACTCCCTGAAACCCTTCGAAATGTACTAGCAGCAGGCAGAGTATGTGTTTGAGGAGGGATGCATGGGTTACACTGCTGCGGATAGATTGCAACGGGGACAAAAAACATGTAGACAGATGTTTCTCTCTTTCTACTTTTCTATTGCATAGCTTTTTCTGAGGTTTGGTCTGGTTGGAGCCGAGCTGAGCATCAGGACATTCTGAACTCAGAAGGCAAGGAAGTAAATGCAATCAGCACGGATTTCTCTTGCTCCCACCTCATCCTGAGTGCTGGGCGGGCCCTGGTGCTGGTGACTGTTGTCTGAAGCAGCATTTCCCAAAGTGTGCCCCATCCCAGAAGGCGCCGCAAGATAGCCAAGCTCTGGGCTGTGTCTGGGTCACTTCTCAGCGAGTCACTGTGCCCGTTGGTGGGTCCTGCGGCAGAGAGAGCAGCTGGACTGCATTTAACTAAGAATTCTCCAAATGGACTCTCCAAAACTCTTCGTTTTTGGAAACATACATATAAACTTACTCGTGTGTGAAGAACGCATTTGTACTCTTGCAAATAATCGGGGAGGTTGGAAAAGACCCTCCACCCGGTTAGCAGCCAACACTGCCCAGATTCAGGGAAGGAATGTGGGTGCAGGTGGGGCCCCTGGGGCCATTCTCAATCTCGGTTCATTTCCCAGTGGATTTTCAACCACTTTTTTTCATTATCATCTCCCGTAGGAGAAAAATTATTAAAATTCTCCCTATCGAGGGAAATGAAATACTGAGAAGTAAGCTTTTGATGGTAGCACTGGGCTTTGGAGGGCCACAAACTGTTATAGTATCTGTGTTCTTTGGCTTCAAAGAATTAATTTGTGCCCCATTAGAGGTGATGTCTCCTACCTTGAGAATGCATGCTTTGGAGGTCTAAGCAAATGTTCCAACACATTTACCTGGTTTAGAGGGGTTATACCTGGCATCTTCGTTTTCTTTTGCTGGGACAGGTGGGAGTAGGGACGTTGGAGGGGTAGGAAGAACAGAGGATGTGGCCCATTGTTGCCGTGGATTCCAAGCAAATTAGGAATAAATTTCTCGGTTTCTGATAGAGATAACAGATATAAGAATTATTAATGCATGGAGGGGATATGGAATAGGTTTTAAGAGGAAGGGTTCAATTTTAGTTCTACTTATTGTTGGCTGGTTAACCTTAGGCAAGTTACTTAACCTCCTTGGGCTTTACTTTCTCAGTCTGTACATTGGGGTTAGTATGACCTCACTGGGTTTTTGTGAATATTTAATGATAAAATACATGAGATGTGCTTAGGATAGTGCCTGGGACCTAGTTAGTTTTATTGGAGTCCCCATTTATTCATTTTTTTGTAAGTAATTTTTAATCTGATTACCTAATTTCAGGCATGTCAAGTAATAATAAGTAAGTGTTCCTAAGTAAAACTTTTATATTTTTGCTTACTGGGGGGTGGGGTGGGTGGGGTGGTGGTGCTGATTTCTCCTTTAAGGAATGGTTGATAGCAGGAATTCTTGGCTCCTGCCATTGGTAAATAGGAGAGTTGTATTAGGGTAACATTTTTCTTCAGCCTCCTAGTTAGGTCATTTTTTCAACCATGAAGTTATTAGGATCCCAAATTTTAAATCTTGGCTCTATTGCTTAAAACCTGTGCCTCAGTTTCCTCTTCAGTGAAGTGGGAGCAATCATGCCTAGCTCACAGCCATTGTGATTTGACGAGGTAATGCATGTCAGAGCATTGTGATTTCCTTTCTAGCCCTGCTAGGGACTTATATATTATTGACTGAACATTAATTACCACCACCCTTCCTCTTGCTAACACAACTTGTTAGCAAGCGTGTCTATCTAGTCTTAGAAAACTAACCAGGGCAGTCCACATGTCTTCAGTGGCACTGACTTTGCCCCCAAGTGTAGTCCAAGCTGGTTGGCCCAGGGCGCTCCCCTGGGCCGTGTATAGGGAGGCATGCTGTCTCCCGCCAGGTGCGAACAAAAACACACGTGGCCCCGTCGCTGCTGGCCTTTATCTCATAACCACGGGTCACCTGCTTAGGATGAAGCCAGCAGAGTGGAAGTGGGACAGGGAGGTAAGAGAGGCTTGCATTTCTGATGGCAGTGCTGAGTCACTTAGCAGCTTCCTCCCACTGGGCTTCCGGTTATGTGTGATAATAAGAAATAGCACATTTCTTTATTGTGTAAGGAAGTTTGAGTGCAGGTTAAAAGCATCCCAATGAATACATCTATTTTCCAAAAATCACTCCAACTTCGGATTTGATTCTGTCCACTCACTCTTCTACTTGTTCATTCAGTTATGTTTCCTGAGCCTTTGTGTGAATAGTGCCACACCACACAGTGGGAAACACAAGGATTTCACGTTCAGCCTAGATCCCCAAGAAACTTAAACTCCATATGATCTTCCTGTGAGCAGGAAGGTCATGGATGAAGCCACTAGTGGAGGAGGAGCCTTCAGGGAGGGGCTCACATGAGACAAGGCACTGCGGCAGGACCACGGGTTGAGTTTCTGGGGGGACAATGGCAGGTTAGTTTGGTTGGAGAATTCATGTAAGACAGATAAGACCAGAATCTAGGGAATCTTGAACTAGCAAGGAATTAGCCTGAGGAGTTTGAATTGTTTTTTAAAAGGAAATAAAAACTAATTGAAGACTTTTGAGGTATAAAGTAACAGGATGAACTTGATATTTTAGGAAGAGTAAATTGACAGACTTGTGGAACTGAGAAACAGAGGTTGGAGAGAGAAGGGCCAGTTTGGAGGGTCTATTACCTATGCCCTGCCCTCCCCCCACCCTGATTCCTTTTGAAGTGAGAAAGGTGTCCAGGACCCCGTAGTGACGTTCATGTTTCCGGTGATAGTCTCAGGTTATTATCAGTAAGACCCACTCTTGAACTAAAGTAGGATATAAGGATGTGAGGGTTTTTTTTATTTTGTAATGTAGAAGATTTATTTTAATTTTGTTTCATTTCTCTTTATCTCAAGTGCATGGAGTTGAGTTCATTACGCTGCTCAGCTCATGGCAACTGGGAGGATTGAAGGAGGGTTCTTTCTTAGTTTATTATTCTGTAGTAAACCAGCCCATAATTCAGACGGTTGGTCTCTTTATTGCTATTGTCTTTTCTGTATTTATCCATATTCTTAAACATTTAACATCAGCCTTTAGCTAGGTGAGAAAAATAAACCTCTGCCCAAGTCAGAGCAAGGTCTACTCCTCCAGATCATCAGATTTTCAAAGCCTGAGTATCTGATAATAACAATTTACTGCATTAATTACAAACATGGGCAACTTTACAGTCATATGATTAAATAGTGTTCATCCAGTTAAAAAAAACCTCAAGACTTTTCTGTAACTGATTAACAATTGTCCATATGCCCATCTCCCACTCTTTTTTTTAATTTTTAAATTTATTTATTTGACACAGAGAGAGAGAGACAGAGCGAGAGCGTGAGAGAGCACAAGCAGGGGGAGTAGCAGACAGAGGGAGAGGGAGAAGCAGGCTCCCCGCTGAGCAGGGAGCCCAATGCGGGACTCAATCCCAGGACCCTGGGATCATGACCTGAGCTGAAGGCAGACACTCAACTGACTGAGCCACCCAGGTGTCCCGGCAGTGACATTAGTTTTAATTGCTTCTTTCCAAGTGTGTATTTATTCCCTCATTTAGGTATATGACGAACATTTGAGCGTCGGCCACATGTTGCATCTGTTACCAAATGTGGCAGCCACTCTGGATCCACTTCATTCCTTCCCTTCACTGTTCAATGTGGATATCGTGCTCGATGCTCCCCTGAGATTGCTCCCAGCGGTCAGACCCTGTGGGAGCCTTACCTTGCACCATGCCTAGGTGCTGTTGGGTTGATCACCACTCCCTGAACTGCTTCCCATGACCACTGTGAAATTTTGCTTTTCTAACTCTCTGATGACTTATTTCTTAAATGGAATTCTTTGGACTTCTGGCCTTGGTAGTCTTTCTTTCTGAAGCTATAACCCTAGCTGGGTTGTCTCATCCTGTGTGTCCATGACTCCCACATCTGTCTCTCAAGGCTGGCCTTTCCCTGGAGATCTGTCTTCTGCCCCCACTCTACTCCAGTGGGGGGGGGGTCACCTCTCAGTCTCTAGCTGAAAAATGAAGCCATTGTCTTCCCCAAACCTTCTCTCTTCCCATATTTTCGCCCTGGCTAATGGAGCTCACCACCAAAGTCAGCTGACCCACCATAGGGTATATCCACGAGACAGATGCTGCAGAAGACTCTCCCACTTCTGGTAACTCTATTGACTGGTGGAGGGGGGCATTGAACAACAGAGGTATTCAGACTAAAATGCTCAATGTTGGTCTTTTCTTATATGTAAGAATGGTTGTTCCTGAAGAACATGTCTCCTTAGCTTGAGATCTTTCTGGATTGACAGGAAAAGGGATGGAGCTAAGGTCACTTTGTCATCAGTGCATGGGGTGTTTTGCTTCTTTGAGTGACCTCTGCCCTGGATGTCAAGGAAGAGGAAAGTTTGGGAATCAATCCCATTTTGGCTTTTCCCAGGAGTTTACTTGGATTAAGCACAATCAGAAGATGGTAATGGTGGGTTTTCAGGAGAGTTCCTGCCCCTATGGCCTCATCCGTGGGTCCCCCAGTGAAGCCATTTCGAATGGCTTCTGGCAGCACAGTTACCTGGGGCTGTGCAATGCCTTGTTGCCTTTGCACCAATTGGTGTCTCTGCTGAAAATGCTCATTCATTTGTTCATCCATCAAATATAAATGGAAAGATGACTCAGCTGAAAGAACTGAAAGAGGGACTCAAACAGATACTTACACACCTGTGTTCATAGCAGCGTTCTTCACAACGGCCAAAAGATGGAAGCGACCCAAGTGCCCACCGATGGATGAATGGATAAACACAATGGGGGATATACATACAATGTGAAATTATTCAGCCTTAAAAAAGAATGAAAATCTGATACATACCAACACGGATGAACCTTGAAAACATTATGCTGAGTGAAATAAGCCAGATATGAAAGGAAAAATCTCATACGATTTCACTTACATGGAATATATGGAATTGTCAAATTCAGAGAGGCAGAAAGCATGTAGAGGTTGAAGGGGCTGGGGTGGGGAGAGTGGGGAGGGGGCAGTGGGGAGGGGGCTATTGCATAACGGGTACAGAGTTTCTGTTTGGGATGATGAAAAGTTTTGAAAACAGTGGTGATGATTGCACAACACTGTGAATATAATTAATGCCACTGAATAGACCACTCAAAAATGGTTAAAATGGCAAATTTTGCTATATGTATTTTGCCAAGATAAGAAAATATGTAAATGGAGAAATAGCATTTACTATGATGGTTCTTAGAGTATTTGTAGACCTATGTGAATTTCTAGGGTGGGAGCCTTGCCCTATTGAACTGGGTATCCTCCGAGTCCAGCACACAGGAAGGACAAATGAGGAGGAGCTTGAGGCTGGGATTTGAAAAGCTCAAGAGAGGAGAGCCAGTGGCATCTAAGTACATCTAATCTTTTTCTTTTATTATTCTGGAACTTAGGTACAGTGTTGATTAGGTCCCTTTTTGCTCTAAAAATTGTTCCTTTTTGGGGTGGAAGGGGCAGAAAGAAGAGTTGGCCATGGCTGGGTGAAGTGTCCTCTGGTGACAAGCTTTGGGCCAACCTATAGGATACAGGGCGTGGTTTATTGAGGGCACCAGTGGGGGCTGGACTTGGAAAGCCAAGGGAAGGGGGGTTGGGGATGCCTTGATTCTCAGCTCAGAGCTTTGAGGTAGAGAGGCAGGGGAGTGCCATAGGAGAGTGTGGGTTGAGAGAGATGGCCTCTAGGGACCAGACACACTCTTCCAGGCAGCCTCCAGCAGGCACACATGGCCTTGTGGCTTCAGTGCATGGCTAGGAGCTGCCCTTCCAGAGGTTGTGATTATGTTGATCTTCTAGAACTGTCTATTCCCTGGGGGATGGGGGGTGTGTGTGTGAAGATGTCTCTTCTTTTTTCTCCTTCATTTTTTTGCTGAAAAAAAACAAAAACAAAAGCAAGGAAGTACTCCTTCCCATGTCCTTCAAAGCGCTGTGGCATCTTCAGATCTGGGTACTTGAAAGCTAAAGCTGGTCATAATTTCCGATGGACATAATGTGCATTTGAAATTCTTTTCCACATCAAATTAAATCTGTCTTGGACTGATTTCCTGGAAGTGTTTTTCATTAGAATAATAGTCCTCAGCTGAGAGATCAGATACCGCAGAAGGGGAAACAGGAACAGGGGATCATCAAGTGCCTCCTTGAGGGAGTACCTGGCGATTACTTCTGAGGGACTACTTGGGAGAGACCATCCCTTCTCTAGGCCTGCCCCCAGGGAAGAGATGCTGGGTCTGGTGAGCCTCCAGTTACTTCACTGATAAAATCTTTCTTTTTTTAAAATTTAAAGTGTAAAGAAAAAAAGAAATTGGGTTCAATCAGGAAACCACCCACCTACCCACCCACCCAACCAAAATCCATCGAGTACCTACTGGTTGAGTATCCCTCTGAGGTGCCAGGAATATAATGGTTAGTAAGACAGAGTCCTTGAAAAAGAGGAAAGCTCACAGGAGGAAACCCCCGGGACCAAGACAAAGCTCCAGTAGTATTTGATGACTTTTTTGTCTGGTCTTAAATATGTCCTTCTGTGTAGGGCACATATGCGCACTCTGCCTTACCTACAGAGGGTTCCAGACTGGCTGGTGGAGGAAATCCTTCTGAAATTCTTTTCTCCTCCTCCTCCTCTCTGAAACATGACTTGTTTACTGCAGGCTGTTAACGGCCTTGAGAGCATCTTTAATCCTTAGCCAGGGTCTTTAAATATAATACATCAATAACAGGTAATTATTCACTTTGAACTTTTTGCTCCTTTCCCCCATACCCTGCGGGGTGAGCTTGGAACTTTTAAGCACTGTAACAGATTCTTCCTATCAAAGTGTCAAAACTCATAAGGCATATGTCAAAGAATTTGTTTGCTTACTTTCATCTGTCTCCCCTCCTCCCTCCTTTTACTTCTAAGTCTAGCCACCAGCTTTGTGGATTATGGCGCTGAGCACCAGTTTTCAGCCTGGCGGCTTTTCTCTAAGCCAGGACCACCTCGGACCCTGAAGAATTTACCCCCATGCACCCAACCTTGTTTCCCTTAAGAGTCTCATGCAGTTGAGTTTGTTACTCCTGGCCTGTCACGTTATTCCTGTTTTGAACGTGTCCAGGAAAATCCTGTCAAATTCAAAACTTCCTTTTGCCCCAAACCAATCTTTGATCTGAGAGGCCTGGACATGACTGACTCCGAGCAGCTTGCTCTGTGCACACTGAGGCCCAGGAGCTCTTTTGCAAGCATCTTGAGGAAACAAAAAATGGTTTATTTGTTTTGTCAGCCAGGGTTGATGATGGATGGCCTGATCTTTCTCTCTTGTGAGCTCTTGGGCCAGCCCTGTCCTGAAAACAGATTCGTCACCAGGGAGCTCCTCCCACCTCCTTGAGCACTGTCTGTGGGCTGAGGATCGGTCTGCTCCATGGAAACCACAGGCTCAGCTTCTCATGTTTTTTTTTATAGCAGGTTCGAGTAGCCAAGTGACTGCTCTAACCTTATTGCTATATCATTGCTTTAAGTGGTGCCAGTTTGGTTCTCTGTTTAAATAAAATCTTTATTGCCCACCTAAGCCTCTCTTGTATGTATGAAGGGGTTTTCCAGACATCAGCTGTAGTGGTACACAAATTAATATAAATGCTGGTCCCTCAGAAAATCGAAGGCCTAGTTGTGCAGGACAGATGGTCCGGGAGTTTCTTACTTCAGGCTCTCCTGAGGGAATGAAATCAATAGTGAACTAGGAACTCATTTTAGGTTTAAGGAGTTAGCCAGATTTAACTAAAGAGAAACACTGAGGGTGTTACTTGACATTGAGAAAGTTATCCACATTTTTATACCCCAAATAATCAAATTGGATAATTGAATTCTGTGATGTTACTCAGATGATTTCCTTACTCGCTAAGGATAGAAATTCACTCTGAATGTAGACATAACAAGATCTAACAGGATGTTCTGGAGTCTCCCTGGGGAATAATGACTAACAAAGTGGAAACTTTCACTCTTAAATCTGATTTCATCCTTGACCTTGCTAGTGACCTTTGGCCTATTGCCTCCTCTTTCAATATCTGTTTCCCCATGATTATGATGGTTATACAGTATCAAAGGAGACTTTACATGTCATGAAGAACTCATATGATAAGCAATATGTTTATATTGAAGAACATTGAAGAATTTAGATTCTATCTATCCAGGATGTCAAAATGTCCTTATTTAAATCAATGTGGTTTTTTAAAAAAATCAGTGTTTGGGTATCATGAAGATCAATGAACTAGTGGGCTGACTCTATTTTTCCTTTATCCAACAGTTATTTTGGCAACATATGATAGAGCTTGAGTGTGCCATGTGCATAATTAACAATGGCAGAAAAACAAGGATAACGTTGTGCTAGTAACCTTTAGGGAGGGGCTGTCTGTTTGCCCCTGAGTGAGCTCAGCAGGGAGGGTGAGCTGAGTTCTGTAAGAAAAGAAGTCAGATTTAAAGCTCCCGTGTTTTTGAAACTTCAGTGAGCAGAGGGACATCTGGTAGAGAAGATATCCACAGTTTCCTGTTCTCTGCTTTGTTATTTTTTCCCCCATTCTGATTACAGGTTAGGTTTTCATGGGCTGCCCTGGCCAGGGGCTGGGAGATGTAGAGTTACAGGAGCTGGTAGTTGATCACTTTAATTACAGGCCCAGGGGTCTTTGAGGGGTATTTCTTTCCTTGGGATAATCTTCTGCAGCTTTGTTAACATCTCAGGGACCCGTGGATCCTTGTCATCACCACACTGGGTTCCCACCACTGGCTAGCTTTCTAGCTAAAGAACTGTCAAAAATGTGGAATTTGTCAGCATGAATTCCTAAACAAGTATGAAGAGTAGCCATAAATATTGATGGATTGTTAGCTTAGTGTCAAAATGAATTCTTTATCACATTTGAGTAATCTGACTACAGGGTATTAAATCAAGTAGATACTTGGGTAGATTTTAATCATTAAAGTTAATTTGTTGAAATAAAAATAATTTAACATAAGCAGAAGATGGCAGGATTTTTTTCAGATAAAAATTGAATGAAAGGGATTACTAACTGCTTTAGAATGAAAGATTTTGATGAATCTGACTAGAAATAAGTAAGTATGCGGATTAACAAGAATCTTCTACTCTACATAGTGAATACACATCCAAGGCAAAAAAACCAGTGCCTGCTTCAATGATATAAAGGAATTTTAGCAAATCACAGGCACACTCCATATTACAAACACAGGGCTTTTTAGCATCCTACACATCTCTAGGGCTCAGATCACAGGAACTGTGACTCAGTGTTGTTTCTAACTCTAGGTGCCATGTTTCTGGGGGGTGGTGAACTGAAGTGCAACAAGAAGGCACAAGATGGTGGGAAGGCCTTGAAAGTGTCTCAAATAAGGAGGAGGTTAATGTATTTTGTGCAGGAGAAGACTGTGGGGATATCATCTATTTGCCTTCAAACCATTAAAAGACTCCTTTGTAGAGAAAGGAGTAGACTTTTTTCATAGGAGCTTGGCTAACATTTCAGAGAAAATTCCTTTCAGTCTCAGAAATATCTACCGAAGAATATAGTTTTCCAACTTGGGAGTGGACTGCCTTCTAACCAAGTTCCTGTGCACTGGATACTTATATACACAGGGATGTTGGAGAAGAATTGTCATGTATTATGAGGGAGTGTGTATAAGTGATTAGTGAAGCCCCTTTCTTTGAATCTATGTACGGGTTGGTGGTTCACTGTCTTCCTTTCTCTACTTGCTGGGAGGCCCCCATCAGCCCTGCTCCCGTTATTCATAGTCTTATTCCGAAGAGGAGATGAGTGCCAAAGGCTATATTTTAAAAGAGCATAAAATCATGACTCTCATATAACTTCAAAATGAGCTTGTGTCAAAGATTGTACTTAACTCCTAGATTAATGAGAGATTCACTGGATGTTACAATGGCCCAAGGAATGCATATCTAGAGTCAGAGAAGGAGTGAAGAAATTAATTTACAAATGGATGCAAAGCTGGCAGAGCTGGTCAATGGCCATAGGGAAGGAGTCCATGGCGTTCCACTGGATACAATCTACATTTCTACGGATAGGAATAGTTGTGTTACTCTCAGTTTTCTACAAGCTCACCTTTATCTCTACAGAGTTGCGAACAGTCTAGTCAAAGGCAAACATCCAAAGGGGCGTGTCTGGCATTCCAATGAAAAGATGTCCAGTAATCTCTTCTGCCCATTTCAAAATCTTCCCCAGTTTTTTCCTACATGAGTTAACATACAGAAAGTTCTCCCTAGAGTGCCTGGCAAATGGTAAATGCTCAAACAACGTTATGTACTATTATCATTGCTGTTATTTTTTACCCAAGTCCTGGGTAGATGAATCACCTGATGGGTTGATATGAGAGACTCTTTGACCAAGGTCTTGACCATCATTTTTTTTCCCCTTCCCTTTGGAAATATACACACATCAGGCTACCATCTTTCATCTCTCACAGATCAATGTTTTCCATGTTAGGAAATATTTTTTCCAATGTGCACACAAAAAGTATCCTTATCTTTGATTCCTTCCAATTCCTAGTTACCTAGTGTAGGAAAATTTCTCTCTGACTCAAATGATGTGTAAGAAAAGTTCCAATGATGTTCCTCAGTCAGGGAAAGAACAGACTAAGTTTTTACTAAAGTTACAAATGACAAATGTTAGATTTAGTTATGTCTGCAAACAGAAGCCAAATATCCATTGCTTAGAGTTGTTGAGTATTCAAACACTGACATAGGAATAATGTCAGTTAGACAATTTATACGTACATTTGACCCCTGAACAATGTGAGGGTTAGGGGTGGTGAGCACCTACTCAGTCGAAAATCTTCGTATAACTTTTGACTCCCCCAAAACTTAACTACCAAGAGCCCACAGTTGATCAGAAAAGCCTTGCCAATAACATAAACAGTCAATTAACACATATTTTGTATGTTATGTGTATTATATTCTTATAACAGAATAAGTTATTCTTACAATAAAGTAAGTTAGAGAAAAAAATGTTAAGAATTCGAAGGAAGAGAAAATATATTTACAGTACTGTAGTATGTTTATTGAAAAAAATCTGTGTTGGTGGGGGGTGGGAGGGATGGGGTGGCTGGGTGATAGACATTGGGGAGGGTATGTGCTATGGTGAGCCCTGTGAAGTGTGCAAGACTGTTGAATCACAGATCTGTATCTCTGAAGCAAATAATACATTATATGTTAAAAAAAAGAAGAAGAAGAAGAAGATAGCAG
>NC_138381.1:53381965-53394095 GCF_054177405.1 Leptonychotes weddellii
AACTAATGATGTAATGTATGGTGATTAACACAACATAATAAAAAAAATAAAAAATAAAGAGGAGTGAGAATCAAAAAAAAAAAAAGAAACCTATGTTATCTCTACCATGTCTCCCTCCACAAAACTTAAAATATATAATCAGCCACCCCCACACCTGTAGCTGCAGCTCTTTCTACCAACGGGTCCTGTCCCTGCGCTATAATAAAAATCACCGTTTTGCACAAAAAAAAAAAAAAGAGAAAAAAATCTGTATTTAAGTGGACTTGTGTAGTTCAAACCCACGTTGTTCAAGGGTCAATCACATATATGTATGTATTTAACTTGCCTTTATATCTATCTGTGTAACTATGTATCTATCTACCTATCATCTATCATCAGACCCACCCACTTGAGTATTGAACTCATCTATAGGCGAGTATGTGGCTATGACTTGTAGCTTCTGTTTGCCATACTGATGAAAGACTCAACTTTTCATTGTTGCAGAACAATAGAATGGAAACCTACATTTTCTGATATTTGTAACTCTTTTATGTGCCTTTGATAGTTCTATCCCATTCCTGACAATTATGCATTCTTTTCCCCTGACAGGCTGGAAGCACAGCCCTGCTCCCTGCAGGCCCCATCTGACATAGGTTTGGGGGTGGTCTTGTTTACAAAGGCAGAGACAGAGTCCCTTCCTTGGCAGCCTCAGTAATGTATTGGGAAGATCCTAGAAATAGCTGTAGGATCTGTAGGAACAATATATAGTTATGTCTTATACTGTTTAAAATGCAAGGTGATGAAACTCCTAACTTAATCACCAGCTTTTGGTTTAGGACTTATCTATGATTTGAAAGTGTTTAATAATATATGTTGAAAATTTTCACCAAATATTTTCAGTCAAAAACTTGCACATAAAATTTCCTGGGTCCAAGTCTAAATATAAACACTATTGCTATTCATGTGTGGAATAAAGATCTGTTTATGGAGGAGTCCATGTTCGTGTACTTTCAGTGAGGATAGGATGTGTGTGTTGGCTTGGGGCTTATTTTATATCACCCCCCCACTTGACTCAATTGCGTATGAAAAATCACGGAATTAACTTCTGGGTGTGGATGAGGACCAACTCAAAGGCCACTCCACCTATAAATCAGGGAACTGGAGGGCTTTATTAGATTTACCCAAACCTCTCCCAGAGAGATGATGTGTTCATGCACACAGAGCAGACAACGAAGGCCAAAAATCCTTCCTGGAGTGCTTTGGGACTTTGCCATCTCCTGAAGAATTCAAGACATCTATGTATTCTTTATTGAGCTGTGTTTATTTACTTTTCCATGGCAGTGAAATCTCTTTCAATACCTTTAATGGCCTCAGCACCCTCTGTCCAGTGAGTGTTGCGTGTCGTCCTGGCTATGATCTGCAGAGCCCACAGGACTCGGGTCGCAGAACAGTTTCTGGTGCCAACACACGTCTTCTTTCACATTGCTATTAACTCGGCGGTAAAGAAGTGAGACTGGCTTGTGAAAGTGTCCTGGGTCCTTCAAGTTTTGCTCAGGTTTCACAGCCCTTGTAATGTGAGCTCCCTGTGCCGAGTGGTTTAGAGGTTATGGTCAGATGACTGCTTTATTATTCCGACCTGTCAGCTGGACAGTCATGTTTGGGGCGTGCGTGTGTTTGCACAGGGCTATCCTTGGTCTGGAGGAGCCCAGAAAGGTCCTGGAGGATGCCTCTACGGGGATAGGCACAGGCAGCTAGAATCTCTGCCTGCCATACTGCCTTCCACCTGCTGCCCGGGCCTGCTGGTCACCCCGGCCCCCAGCCCAAGACCGACAGTTCAGTGTTCCCACGGCAGAAGCTGCACTTACGTGAGCCACGGCCTTCACGTGGTCTGAAACAGCAGAGCTATTGTAGGGACGCCGAAGGGTGTATAAGAAAAATAGGACAGTTAGGGACCTGCCCTCCCCAGGCCTGGTGGCTGTGGAAGACACAGAGTCGTTCTGAAGTTTATGATGGCAACTCTCGTCCACCTGCAGGCCACGGGCTGGGGAGGAATCTAAGTACACAGAGGGCCTCACATTCCTTTTAAGTAGTGTGTATATGCACATTTTTGGTGGAGCTATTTATAAGTACACTTATGTCTCAGTCACTGTGCTTATTAAAGACATAAATATTCTACATCTTAGCAAAGAAGTAAATAGTTTTCACAGATTTCCTGGCAGGCAACAGTGCAACCTAGCCAACTCTTTTCATCTGCAGATTTCAACCTAATAAAGGATTGATCTAGGGAACAGGACTTGTTTCAATGTCACACTCCCGAAAAGTGTAAAACCAGGTTGACCAGGGGGCAGGAGGGTTTGCCTCCACCTTAGGATATTTTAAAAGTTATTGGGGCTTTGTTGAAGGGTGTCGAAATAGAAAGCAGAGATAGAATGAAACAGATTGAATTCCCCAAGGTGTGAGAACGCTTGACTGACAGGAAAACATCTTTCTTGAGGGTCAGCTGATTACTCGTCTTAATTAGGTATCACACTATGTGACAAAAGCCTTCTGGCTCCAACGCCCGGTGATGATTTAGTGCCACACCAAAGCCTCAGACTGAAAACTCTCCCGGTAGTGTAGACACCCGAGGCCAATGGTGGGAAGCGGCTGGGTCTGAAGGCGGAATATTGTGTTCAAAGCAGGATTCTCCTGGGGGAGCAAGGAGGGCATGGGGATGAGAGGAGGAAAGCCTGGGGGTGGATGCATTGAGGAAGAGGATTCATCAGCCTGTTGGAACTTAGTAAAGAGGGAGAAACAAGAGGAGGGTACTTCAAGAGCAAGCAAGATAACGATCACTCCCTTTTCTTGACTTGGTCTCAGCCACTATGCTGGCATGTGTCCTGCGTTTTTCACTCCGTCCCCTCCACGACCCAGGAGTGTGGCCTGGCAGGCTGAGAGCGCCTTAGGGACCCGCTTCCCCAGGGCAGGTGCACAGCCGCCCTCCCCGCCCGCCCTCGCTCCACTGTCCTGCGGTGACATGGTTCTCTTCCTCTCCCCTCCACTGTCCACCCACTTCTTTATCTTCTCCGGGCTCCCCCCAAAACTGGAACTGGAATTCCCTCTTCTCAGGCACTGCTGCACGGGGCATAGCGTGTAATGGGCTCTTATCACCGATTTGCAGATAACCCAGCAGGCAGAGATGCCACCCTTTCGCACAGCATGGAGCCTACCTAGTCAGCAGGACCCCCCCCCCCGCCCCCCCGCCTGGCTCTTAAAACCTCCTGCTGCTTCTGCTTTTGCAGACGGGGCTGTAGACTCTCGTGCTTGGCTCAGCTTGTTCTCATTTTCCCTTTTGCTGCCTCCTCGTCAACTCTCCCACCTCAACTTCCCTCCCTGTGTTATAGAGAGTCATCCAGCTCCACTAGCCCCTAATCCCTAACTGAAAACCCCACATTCCCTCTGCTCCTACATGGGGTCTGGGGGCTCAGCAGGCTGCTAAGAGGGATGCTGGGCACATAGATCCTTGGACCCGAAGTCTCTACCTTGGATAACAGCCAGTTCGGTTTCAGGGAACCACGTTCCCCTCCCATTGTCTGTTCCTCACCAGGTCTGGCCTGCTGAAGATCCAAACAAATTCACAGCGAAGTTCACACCTCAGTAATTTGAAGTCATCCACTTGGCCGTTTGGCTGTCATTTAGGAAACGAGTTCCAGAAAGTGGTGTAAGGGGACCAATGCCATTCTTAGCCATGCCAGCAGGTACAATTATTATTGTTTGCTTTTTTTCCTAACCCACCGCCTGTTGCAATTCAATCAAATTAATGCTTCATTTACTAGAGAATGTGATTTTGCAACACAAACAGGGTAGGGCTACCTCCAGAAGTCTCTGGCTTTTTGCCACCACCTACTGGTTACCCTGCACTTTCCTTAGCCTGGGTCTGATCTGCTGCCCCATGACCTTGCATTGGCCTGGGTGTTAGTGACAGAGAAACTGGCTCGTCATGATCCCAAACTGAGAAGGTGGGTCTGGGTAGTGCTTGAGATTGTAGAATTCCTGAATGTCCATTGCCCTGAGATAAGGGGCCATCCCAGCTATCCTGTTGATCACAAATTCTGCCAAAGACACAAACTTTCAGAGATGCTTCCTCTTACAGGAAATGGTAGACTTACTGAAAATAAACTTTTTGTTTAGGTTGAAGAACGACCTCTACACGGGAAAGTACATGGCTGTCAAGTGTATAGTCCAAGGACTTTTTACAACTGAACTTAGCTGTAAGTTCCCAGATCAAGGAACAGAACCTCCCAGAAACCGCTTTTTAGTCACTACTGCCTTCCTCCAAGGGGACCACTGTCCTCCTCTCATATCATGCTTTTTTGATTAATCAATGCTGCTCAGGTGCATCAAGTTTGCTGTGTGGTGTAGAAGTTCACCCTCTTTCATTCCATTTATGAGCAGAATTTCATTGTATGGATATACTATAGACACCATATTAATCCATTCTACAGTTAATGGGCATTTTAGAGTATTATGAATCAAGTTGCCTTGAACATGTCTGTGGTGGACATACATACCTATTTCTGTCACCTACATATCTATGAGTGCAATTGCTTGGTCATAGGGTACACATATGTTCAACTCTGGTGCATACTATCACACAGCTTTTAAGGGTTTGTGCCAACATACACACTACTCAGCAGGCTATGAGAGTTCCGTTTGCTCCTATCCTTGTCAACACTTGGCATTGTTTGTCTTTTTAATTTTAGCCATTAAGTGGGGTATGTACTTAGCACCTCCCTGATAACTAATAAAATTCAGTACCTTTTATAGGTCTATTGACCATTTGGGTATCTTTTTTCTGGTGGAGTGCCTGTTTAAGATTTTGCCCATTAAAAAAATTGTACTGTCGGGGCACCTGGGTGGCTCAGTTGTTAAGCGACGCTCTTCGGCTCAGGTCATGATCCCAGGGTCCTGGGATCGAGCCCCACATCGGGCTCCCTGCTCTGCGGGAAGCCTGCTTCTCCCTCTCCCCCTGCTTGTGTTCCCTCTCCTGCTGTCTCTCTCTGTGAAATAAATAAAATCTTTAAAAAAAAAAATTGTACTGTCTTCCTTTTTTCTATTTACTTGTAGAAGTTCTTTCTATATTCCAAATTTGAGAGTCCTTTGTCAGATAGATGTATGAAAAATAGGTTCTCCCACTCTATGGCTTGACTCCTTCCTTACTGAAGCATGGGTAAAATGATTGTTTTCCATTAGGCAAATTATTATGAAATTCTTCTTTATCTCTGGGAATGTATCTTGCCTTAAAGTGAATAATATTAGGACAGATACACAAGCTTTCCTTTAGTTATTGTTTGCATGCTGTGTCTTTCCCATCCTTTCAAACTTTCTTTACTCTTATATTTAAGTCATGGCTCTTGTAAGCATCAGTTTATTTCCCCCATTCCAGCCTGATAATCTTTGTCTTTTTTTTCTTTCAAAGATTTTATTTATTTATTTGACAGAGACAGAGGGAGAGAGGATCAGCACAGGCTGGGGGGGGGGGGCATCAGCAAAGGGAGAGGGAGAAGCAGGCTCCCTGCTGAGCAGAGATTCTGACGTGGGGCTCAATCCCAGGACCCTGGGATCATGACCTGAGCCCAAGGCAGACACCTAACTGACTGAGCCACCCAGGTGCCCAAATCTTTGTCTTTTAATTGAAATGTACATTTATATTTAGTGTTATTACTGATATAATTGGGTTGAAATCTACCCTCTTACTATTTGTTTTCTAATTGTCTTCCTGTTTATGTTCCTTTTTCTTTCTTTTGTTGCTTTTCTTTAGGTTCATATAATTTTTTGAAATTCATCCCTCTGTCCTATTAGTTAATTACATATTGTTTTAGTGTTCTTTTAGTGGTTATCATAGAAATTATAATATCCTTCCTTGACTCACTAAGGTCTAATATAAATGCTTTTACCACTTTCTGAAGGAAGGGAACTTAGGACACTTTAACTCCATTGTCATGTGGGTCTCAGTCTATTGATAGTGATGCTCTTGGTTAGGAATGCCTGAGGTGCTCATCTGGGCCGGTAAGTCTTTAGTCTTGTGGTGAGCCCTCACAGACATTTCCCCAGCAGGAACCAATGTTGTGGCTAGACTGGCCCTGTCGTTCTTACGATTCCAAGATGCACCCCAGCAATGACCATCAGGAAACTTTGAGACATTGAAGTTTATTACTCACAAGTCCTGGAGGATGCATGACTTGCCCTGGGTCACAGCGAAGTCACAGGTGGGGAGAGAGAAAGAGAGAGAGAAAGAGAGAGCAGACCCAGAGCTCTGCCTTTATTTGGATCAAGGTTGGGGTGTTCAGGGTTTTGCAGGTTCACTCTTGATCAGCAAATGTAAAAAATAAGAGTGGGAGTTAGGCTGTGGAAAGGGAAAAGCAGGGTCACTCAAGTGGCTGGTGATCTAGGTTACCCAGAGTTTTCTAAAAGAACTTCATGGGTGGGGGCATCCTGATTCCATACCTAGTTGGTTTGCTAGCAGCTGGGTCATGCAGCGGGCAGTATGTTTACTCCACATGGATGGTTTTGCAATGGATGCCCAGGCAGTCAAAAGCCTAATGTCAGGTACTTCTATCACAATTAACAAGCTTAATATCAGACACTTGTGCCGCATCTGTTTACCCATCTCTCTCCTCTTATGCTAGTGTTGTGTGTGCTTTAATTTTACATATATTTAAGCCCTTCAGGGCAGGATTATTGTATTATACAGTTAGAATTCATTTCTGGTGGCCCACATGCTCATTGCTCCTTGTGTCTTCCTGCATCTCTGGGTTCCTACCTGGAACTCTTTCTTTCTGCCTGCAGGATTTACTTTTCCTTCGGGAGAAGCTGCTGAGCACCTTGATCCATTTTAGGACTGAGGTGATTCAGGGGCCCAGCTGGGCGGCAGTCCTTGTGAGGTTGGTCCATTTCTGGTTCCCTCTTGTTCCTCAGGTGTCACCTTGTAGGACTCAAAAGGAGAACCTGAGTTGCTACCCAGGGCCTGTTCTCTTTGCTGAGTGTAAACTCTAGGTTTTGCATGGTCAGTTTGCAAAAAGCTCTGCTCAGCTTCTCAGCCACTGCCTTTGCTTTTGGAATTGGCATATATCCCATGGGATAAAGGGCCCCCAAATCTCGGGCTTCTCTCTGCTGGCCTCCCTCTTCTCTGGATGTGCAAATTCTCATTATTCCGGTAGCTCGCAGCATCATTCAAGCAGGTTTCTTATATGCGATATGCCCAAGATCACCTTGCCGGGCCAGGGCTGAGCCCAGACTCGAGCTCTGGGACCCCTGACTCTCGATTGCAATCTCCTCCCCGAGGCCATGATTTTTGCATTGCTTCTGATGCTGTGTCTGTAGGGTTGGAGGTAGGAGGGGCAGACTCTCGAGGAGGGAGGGGGGACTAGACCTGGAGGAAGCAGGAGAAGGAACGGGAGGGGAGGAGGCCTCTGGGTAGCTCTGTGCCATGTGGCCTGACCCCTTCCTGAAGTCACAGCCCAGGATGAGAAATGCTACTCTGTGGGGTGGCTATCTGGCCAGCAGGGGCTGGAGCCTCTGCAGCTGGCACAGCCTTTCAGTGCTGATCAAACTCAAAGCCACTTGTAGACTAATGTGACATTCTCCCATCAGTTTTCTACTACTGAGTGCGTCGACTTTGGGAACATCTAACTATTGGCCAGGCCCCTGTACTATATATACATATATATATACACTTCTCAGAGGGCAAATGACAGCTAACAAACATCAAATCCGTATTTTCACTTGGAATCCCAAACTCCCCAGGCCACCAGATCCCATTCTGTGGGTGCTCATGTCTCTCAGGTGGAGGGTCTGGGCCTCCTTGGAGGACAAATATTCAGATTCCTGATGTGTGCATCACTGTGATCATCTGGGCCACACACATGTACTGTTAACCATGTCCTCTGACTTGCATTATTTGCCAGATTGACTTCTCTTAGAGGAAAAAAGAGAAATGATGACTCTTGATCTCTGAGTGATATCCTGTTTCATTTCATTGTCTCTCCAACCCTCGGAGAGTCACCTCTGATCCCCAGCAAAAGCTGCTCTGCTTCCACAATGCATCTCCCAAGAATCTCCTTCCAGAGTCCATTTGAATCCTGACCCATGTCCTCCATCTGTTACTTCACCGGGGAGGCAGGATGGTCGGGTGCTGAAGTGCACATTCTGTCGTCAGGGAGACCCAGGTCTACTCCAGTTCTGCCATGTAGTGGCTATATGAACATGAGCAACTTACCTACCTCCATAAGTCTCAGTTTCCTCATTTGTTAAATGGGGATATGATAGGAATTTAGCATTTCTGGAAGGTCTAATGAGATAACACCTGCAAAAGACAACAGTGTCTGGAACAGAGTAAATGCTCAGTCAATGGGAGCTGCTGTCGTTGGTGTGGTGTTGTGAGCTTCACGATGGGCTTATATTGTCACAGACCTAAACTCAGATAATATTGCCACCATACAAATGACTCTTTCCCCCTTAAGTTTTGCCAAGAACATGTAAAGGTGTTTTAAGACTAGCTCCTCTCATCTTCTAACCTACTCAGAACTTGTGGAAACATTAGCCTGGGCTGCCTTCAAGTCTTCTCTCCTGATATCATCACTGGAAGGCCAGTTCTGTCTTTGGAAACTCTCTTGGTAACTCAAGTGGACAGGCTCACACTCCTTCTTGAGTGCTACAGTGCTCATTTTCCATCCCATTGCAGGGAGCTGACAGTTTATATGTAGAGCTTACCTCACAAACAGTCCATAAATTCATAGCAGGCAACAGATTTCTCGGTATGATGGTAGCAATATGGGATTGGTTCAGAACAGGGGCTTTGGTAGACCTGGAGTCAAATCCTATTTGTGTTAATTATTGTGCCTTAAAAAAGTGAACATAATGGCCCCTACTTCTCAGCGGGATGCTGTGAGGGTTAAACAGTAGCTTGCAGTGCTGGGCACACAGTAAGTGCCCCCTAAATAGTAATTCTAGTTAATAATTAATTAATTGCATTAACAAATTAATAGGGATACATGACATTTGGGTATCTCCCTTCAGGGTTTGTAGTCTAAATGCAAGCTTCCCTTTGACAAGATCCTATTCATCAAGTGCCTAATTGAGCATGTGTTTAGCTGAGTTTTGAAAAGACCTCTGTAGACCTGATCTTTCTCTGCAACCCTCACAGTCATAGAGCAAGTGCAAATGAATTAGCAAGTCATGCTTATGAAAAACAGACCGGCCAAGAGGAGCTTCTCATTTTAATACATTGCAGACCCAGCAAATTGTAAAAATAAATTAAGACTCATGATGCTATTGTTTTTTGAAGCCCTTAAAAAAAGTCCTTCTCTTTTTACTATGGGGTGAGGACATATGTTTTAAAACTATGTGATGCTTTAACCATCATGGCACCTTCTTACAGTTTTTCTGATGACTTGTACCCATCTTGAGAGCATCACGGCATGTTCTTTTGTCTTTCCAACAAGATGGTCATTTAAAAGAGAAATCATGATGGTTATAAATAGCTTTAATTGTTAAAGGCATCTTAGATCTTATGTATGCTCAGAAATAGAACATTCTAGTGGTTGGTATGGAAATCTCCTGGGGGCATGATGGTGGACAAGGGTTTGGGGTTGCAGCATGGAGTTGGGAGGGGATTCCAAACTTTGCCTCTGGCAGCCTTGGGCATGGTGGTCTCAGTCTAGTCAGGCACTTCCTTTCAAGGGATAAGATGGCTTGGCATGCTGACATGTTCCCAGACTTGGAACATAGTGGTGAGGAGCTCTGTCTGCTTCCCTATAATAATAAAAGTCACTAAGTTATGCTGCTTCTGAATTGGCCATTTTAACTTTGACTCATCCCTTCACAATCTATGCATCCCCACTGCCCACACCCAGATATATTAGTGCCATGTAACGGACTAAACCCATCCCAGTTTTAGCCTCATTTAGACATAGCCAGTGAGATACACTTGCTATCAAATCAGATGAGTAGATTTGCTCTGCTCCTATGCTTCAGGTCTCAGGGGCCTTCTCCTCTCTCCTCTCTTCATGCATCCTTATCACTTCCACTCTTCTCCAAATCACTGGGTCAACAGATGATGGACTGGAGGAGAATAGGCAAATATATCTGACCTTGAACAACATGGGTGTGGATTGCACAGGTCCACCTATACATGGATTTTTTTCAATAAATATTTATTTCAATAAAGTGCTATAAAAGTATTTCTCTTACTTATAACATTTTCTTTTCTCTAGCTTATTACTTTACTGTAAGAATACAGTCTATAATACATATAAGACATAAAATATCTGTTAATTGGCTGTTTATGTTCTTAGTAAGGCTTCTGGTCAACAGTAGGCTATTAGTGGTTTAGTTTTGGGGGAGTCAAAATTTAGATGAAGATTTTTGATTGCGAGGGGGTTTGTGCCCCTAACTCCTAGATGGTTCAAGGGTTAAGTGTAGTTAGAATCCTCCAGATTATGTTCGTTCTCTGGTTACTGGAAAAGGGAGTGATATGAGGGGGAACTTCCTAAATTTCCTCTGGTCAAGTCTGGTCTCACTTTTGTGTCTTTATAGCTGTTTCCTACAGATAGGTCTCAGCTTCTCCTTTGTAGCACTCTCTTAGACCCACTTCATATCCTATGGGTGTCATCTTGAGTGCACTCTACTCCTCCATTCCATCCAGTTCAACCCTGTCTAGTTCAATTAATCCAAAACCACATGCTCTCAGCATTGGGAACCAGCCACTGGGCCATTTCGTCTCTGCATTCAAGAGCTCAATTAACTGTTGTAGTAATTTGTTATTATAAATTTAACCCATGTTAATTTAGAAAACCTGAAAGCTAGAGCAAAGCATACAAAAAATGGAAATAAAAATCACCTTTAATCATATTCAGAGATTACATCTTGATAATTTTACTTTATATAGATAGGTATGTATAGAGCACATATACCCAAATTTGGATTCTGATGTTTTAATTACATGTTAATGACACATTGCCTTGCATCATTTACTCTTGTTTTATTCATAAGAGTTCTACCTGGACTAGGAGGCAGAACACAGTCTTCACTTCTCTGAGTCTCAGTTTCTCCATCTGTAGCTGCAGTAGATGGCAGGGCTGGCGGTCCCTTGCGAATTTGTGGCAAGGCTGATGTGAAAGTCAATTGTTGTCTGTAAGTAATTAATATTACTTTATCTCTACTTCTAAGACTGAGTCCACAATAGACTCCTAATCAGAAGGCTTGGGTTGATTATGTTTTTAGGTCCCGGGCGTGTTGCCTGTCCACATAACCGCACACGGGAGACTGACCATCGATCGCAGCCTGGCTTGCTGGGAGAATCATCCTGGGCTCTGAAGATAAAGGGTTAACCAGAGCAAAGCGTCAAAGGGCTCTCAAATATGCAGCCTTTTGCTGAGGGGCCTCAAAGCCTCTTCCCAAAGGAGCAGGCAGTTAAGAGAAGCCTTATCTGTGAGAGCAATCGTCAGGAAAAGTTGTACGTTTTCTGCACTACAAAGGCGTTGCTTTCTTCTCTGGCTTTGACTGGAGCTCTTGAGATCGAAGAAAACTGTTGGCCACAGTTCTAAAAACTCCAGATAAAGGCTTTGATTTGTTAATTAAATTTTTACTATCTGCATTTGATATCTCAGCCAAATTGTATCCGCCGCAGGAACAAGAAAGTCCCTCACTTCAAAGGGGCGCCCACTCGGTGACCTGTAATTATGGAATTTACTGCGGGGTGAAGCGCTGTCTGGGGTGCACCTGCCATCCTAGCGCTGCCCCCCCACCCCACGCGGCCCCTCAGTGACAGCCGCTCCTCCTGGCCAATTCCAAATGGCCCAGGCTCCGCGCAGGAGCACAGGGGTGAGGCCAGCACACCTGCCCCGCGGGGTGGCGCGGGATCCGAGTGCTGCCCCGGCACCCGAGTGCCCCCCCAGCTTGAGCGTCCGCCCCGCCCACCCGCCTCGGCCCCGCCCACCCTGAAAGAAGGCCTCCTGGTTGTCAGGATGAAAAATGGTTTATTTATTTATTTATTTATTTTATTCTTATGTTAATCCCCATACATTACATCATTAGTTCTAGAAGAAGTGTTCCATGATTCATTGTTTGTGCATAACACCCAGTGCTCCATGCAGAATGTGCCCTCCTCAAT
>NC_138381.1:53394595-53422088 GCF_054177405.1 Leptonychotes weddellii
TGGGTCCCTGCTGGAGGAGCAGGGGCCCGACTGTGCCGCGGATCACGGTTTACGGCAACCCTTAGCTGAGAGCCCGCGCCTGGGCTCTGCCTCTGCAGCCGGCTTCCCTGCTCCGTTACCTGGGAGCTCTGCTGCACTCAGGCACCCCCAGTCTTTCTGTGACCAAGAGGGTCCTGAGACCACACTGTCCTGGAGGGTTCCACCCCCGGCTTAGCCACCAGAGTGACGTCCCTCAGCGGAGCAGACTTTTAAAAGTTCCAATTTTGTGCTCTGTGGTTCTATCACTTGCCAGAAGCGGCCGACGGAGGCCCCTCCCCCGCCGTCTATCCTCCCGAATATCGCCTCGGATTCACTTCTCCCCACGTCCTACCTTCCAGAAAGTGGTCGCTTTTCTGTTCAGAGTTGTTGCTCTTCTTTTCTTCGATCTCTTGTTGAGTTTGTAGGTGTTCAGAATGGTTTGATCCCTATCCAGCTGAATTCCTGAGAGGAGACGAAATCCAGGTCTCCCACTC
Organism: Leptonychotes weddellii; assembly: GCF_054177405.1. Classification (NCBI taxonomy): domain Eukaryota; kingdom Metazoa; phylum Chordata; class Mammalia; order Carnivora; family Phocidae; genus Leptonychotes; species Leptonychotes weddellii. Next base: position 53,395,108 of record NC_138381.1, read on the forward strand.
CTCTGCCATCTTGCTCCGCCCCCATCGAAAAATGGTTTCTTTAATGAGAAAGTTGAAAGGCGGGAGCCACACTGAGTGAGGTCACCTGCTGCCTGCTGGTTCCAGGCAGGGTCTTACCCTTTCCTGTAAGCTTGACCAGATTCTCCTGCTACTTGGCAGGGGCCACGCCACCCTCTGGCCCTTTCATTCCCTCTGGGGCGTGGATATTATTAAAGGATATTTAGGGGTCCCTAGACAGGGCTGCTTCTCCAGAACAACACATTCACCAATCAGCACTGGTCTTTTTTTTTTTTTTAAAGATTTTTATTTATTTATTTGACAGAGAGAGACACAGCGAGAGAGGGAACACAAGCAGGGGGAGTGGGAGAGGGAGAAGCAGGCTTCCCGCCGAGCAGGGAGCCCGATGCGGGGCTCAATCCCAGCACCCTGGGATCATGACCTGAGCCGAAAGCAGACGCTTAACAACTGAGCCACCCAGGTGCCCCAACACTGGTCATTTTTGACATGAATATAATCAAAATCTGCAGATGGTCTATAGGAGTCCATCTACTGTTTGGCATAAGCTTTGCCTTGGCCATAAGCAGAGCAGAGCCAAATTTTGAGATATCTGAGGCAATTCTGTAGGACTTTCTAGTGGGCTAATTCCAGTGCAGGCTTTGGTTTTAATAGTATTTATTTCCTTCATTTTTATTTTAATTTTATTTTTTTTAATATATATATTTTTTTATTTGACAGAGAGAGACACAGTGAGAGCAGGATCACAAGCAGGGGGAGAGGGAGAGGGAGAAGCAGGCTTCCCGCGGAGCAGGGAGCCCAATGCGGGGCTCGATCCTAGGACCCTGGGATCATGACCTGAGCGGAAGGCAGACGCTTAACGACTGAGCCACCCAGGCACCCCCATTTTTATTTTTAAAATTCAATGTTGGTACTATTGTTTTAAATACTAACAAATGTCCCTCCAAACCATTTAGGAAAGATGCAGAAGTATAAACAAACTGATCACAAAGTACAAAATTCAATTAAAAAAACAATTTGGGGTCCATCCAATTTTCACACAATAGATAGGGATGGATTTTTTGTTTGTTTGTTTCAGACAAAAGGCTTGATTGTTTTGACTCTGGGTGGACCCAATAGTGACTCTAGAGCTGGTCTGCATAAAAGGGGAATTTATGCCTACAAGAGGAAGTTAGGGAGAGAAAAGAACACTTTCTAGTGGCCATATGCTGCATTAAAGGGTGCAGTCCAACATAACATAAATCGATGTTGAGCTGTTGACCTGAGTTTGAAAATGCAGGCTTGCTGCTCATCAGACTAGATCTGTCCTCTTGTCTCTCTATTATCAGATGGTGCTACTCACCATCCCCCCATCTGTTGCCTGGACTCCCTTTGGAGGAGGAATCTGCTTTCATTTGCTTTTGATGGGCTCTTTCTGAACAGGGGCATCTGAGTATCACTGGAGACATTTCACCAAAAGGGATCTCAATGTGGTGTCAGCATGTTCTGATACAGACCTTGTCACTTGAAGTAAGAATCATTTTAGAAACTACAAACTATTATATCCTTGCCTGGAAGCTTAAAAGAGAGCACACAGCACCAGGTCAGGGGACCATAGAATTTAAGAATTTACCATGAAGAAGAGATACCGATGGCAGACGGCAGCAGTAGCACTGGGAAGGGTGTGTGTGTGTGTGTGTGTGTTTGTGTGTGTGTGTGTGACTGGGACTGGGACATCATGACACTCAATGTCTGGAGACCAAAAGACCAATAGCTAAATAATCTATCTCAGAACACTAAAACGGATACTACTACTCTAGTGTTCAATAACACGTACATGTTTCAGGCTCCCTACTGAGTAAACTCTTCCTATTATCCCATTTAATCCTGACAATAACTTTGTGGGTCAGGTGATATTATTGCCAATGAACAAACTAAGACTTAGAAAGGCCAACTTCTGACAAGGTCACACAATGCCAAGATTTAGTCCAGGTGTCTGTACCTTTCTCTTCCATGTTATACTATTCCCCCAAATGGAGAGAATAGCGTTCATAGGAAATGAAGGTATCTCTTGGATGGAATAAAATGTCAGAGGGTTGAGTTTCTCTTTGCCGACCTTTCTGAAGTGATATAGAACAGAGGAGTAGCCACAGTCACATTTGACCAAATATTTTCCAACGAATAAACTTCATAATCCCGGAAATTTCGGCTCCTCTCACCCAGATAATGATAATACTGTTTGCAATTTGGCTGTAACCTATGAAAGATTTCTTTTGCCAAGTTCAAGAAATAATAGGTAACTTCAGATCTTGAGCAATGAAAATCGGAGGACTACTTATAGGAATGAAGAGAGAATACAACAACCCTAAACTCAAAGTTCAAGAGAGAGAAAAATACGTCTTTTAAAAAATGTGCATAAAGTTGAGATACCCTAATGTAGAGATGTAAATATTATACTATAACATTTAGCCTATTGGTGGTCCCCAACCATCTTCCTATAATTGTTGGAATGAAATGAAGAGTGCCTTCAAAACCATATATGGTAAAAGATACATCTGGTGTGTTTTGCATAAGAACTTTTTGCATGGCTCTGAATCCAGAGGTGGGTTAACTAACTATGCCTGTTGTGAGCTAAATGTAAATATTACAAACGTGTTCACCCAAAGCCTACCAGTGTGCTCTTAAACACCAGCCTGCATGATTCAACAAGGATGAATGATACACAGGCAAGGTCAAGGACGCAGGACTCCTGAGGTGACGCTCTGTCTCCAAACCCCTGAGAAGAGACACTTTCTCCAGAGACTTCACCCAGTGAAAGGGACAGCTCACTTTTCCTGGGCCCCTTTCCCTTCCATTATCCCTGAAACAATTCATAAAATGAAAATTGTCACATCTTTGGACAGGGGAGATGCTTTATGGAAATTCACCCCATCTCCTATATTCCTTTGTGACCACCATGAGAGGAATTAGTTACACATTCATATTATTTCTAATTTATGACCTGATGTGACATTGTCATTTAGAAGGAATAAGAAATCAGAGCTACTGTTGAGTTAAAGTATAATCACAGCGATTATTTCCATATTCCATCTGTGATTTCCATATACTATTTCCCACTCAACCTAGGGGGGATTGGGGAGGTCTCAGAATCACGTGATTGTCACCTGCCCCATCAGAGAAAAATCTGTCTTAACCGCTGTCCTTCATATTTCATAAAACATCATGAAACTTCAGGGTTATTCGACATGAGTTTGGTTTCTTATCTCTCTGGGGTTCTGAGATAATAATAGACGAATATGATTAAGATTTGTATCCCCCATAAGTAATAGAAAACAAAGTTAAAACTCATTTGAAGTCTGTCTAGTCATCAGCTATTGAAGGGCCAGGATGACAAATTAAGGATGACAGATGGCCCAGAATCAGTGTCAACGGCACTGATAACTTTTGTCTGCTCTCTGTGTCTCCAGGGTCTTTCATGGGGTGATCTGAATGTTCTAATAAAATGTGGCAGTGGACTGCTTCCAAATGCTGCTCTTCCCAGTTAAAGACAAGCTAGAAGTTCTATCCTGCAGAGGACGTACCCAGCAAAGGACTTCACTCTCATTTTCCTTCTAGGGAACAAGTTAATGAAAACTGCACATATGCGTTTTGACAGATCCTTACAAATCACATCAGTTTGACATATATGGACTAGTGGTGACTCAAAGCTCCTTGGACACGAGGCTGGGGCAACTCCCCATCTTCAGCCTTCATTTCTGAAGACTTCACGGAAGACAATTAGCCAGCTGGACAGGAAATTCCTGGAAAGACTCTCTTAATGGGTCAGTGCAAATGGAAGGAAAATGCAAACTTGGTTTCCTCATAAAAAAAGAGAACAGATCACAGTGGAGGCATACATGTAGAGAAGCCAGGGCGGCGCTGACGGGAAAAGGCATGAGGCAAGCACAGGTCTGAGCATCCGGGGGAAAGAGGATGAAAGCAGGAAGGCACAGAAGGTGAGCTAAGCCAGTTCTGCCTTCCTGGATTAGCAATGATGCAGGCCCGTGTCCTGGAGAGGCCAAGTGCTGCCGACACCCTCTGCCACCAGATGTCTGGGTAGGAATCCCTGCCCCACCACTTAGGTGTCAGATGATCTTGGGCAAGGTCATCAATGGTCAGATTGAGTTATTTCCATTTCTGATAAAAGGGAGCTGGTGATGGTATCCACTGCATAGTGGTTATTAAGAGGATTAAATGAGTTAATACATGTATGTCCTTTGAAGAACTTTCTGCTTTATACTTGTCACTTATGTGTTCATTATTATTACTAGATGGGGATTGAATTTTTTTCTTGTGAACTTTTAATATCTCCTTAGCACATCCTTTAGTCGATCTGAGAATCGATAGGGTAAAATCAGACCTCTATGGCAGTCAGCCAAACACACCACTGTTGTCCCTTCTGGATTTGGAGGGAACGATGCATGAACTGGGGAGGGGATCACCCTCCCTTGCTTCCAGGAGATAGGTTCACTACATGTTGGGCAAATGTGGGGTATGGAGTGTCTCCACCACAAGGTCTATGTGTGGACCCTGAGGGGCCATTAAGATGCAGCCTTTGGCTCTCGCTAGGGAGAGTCCACGTCTCAGCTCTGCCACTTACTAGCTGTGTAACCTGGCACTTTACCAAATCCGTGCTCTAGGTTCCTCATTAGGAAAATAAGAGTAATAAATAATGCTTCCCTCCCCAGGGCTGTTAGGAGGATTATGTGAGTTCATACATGTAAAACACTTAGAATAGTACTTGACAATACTGTAAGCACCATATAAATGTTAAGTAACTCTATTATTATTATTTTTATTAACAGCAAATAGGGACCCAGGTTCTTGGGGACATAGCCTCTGAATGACAAGTAGAAGAGCTTATTCACTTATTAATCAGCCAATAAACATTTAAAAATACTTACTCTGTCAGACACTCTGCTAGACCGTGGGGTTTCAGAAATGAATCAGACTCAGGCCTTTGAATAACACAGGAGATTGGGGGGGGGAAGGGGTAGAGCTGGCTTCACTGAAGGGACATGGAGATGGTACTTACACAATGAGCAGGTGTTGACTGGGCAGGGAGGCTGAGAGAAAAGTAGTGAAAACCACGGGAAGTATTTTCCAGTGCATTGGGGCTTGGGGAACAATCGTTTGTTATGGCCAATGCATGGAGTGGGTGGGAGAGGTGATGATGAGATTAGGGAAAGAGAAGAGCCAGCTCATGGAACATCTTTACACCATGTGGAGGTTGACTTTGTATTGAGGCAGTGGAAAGTCACCGAGGGCATTAAGAGGAGATGCAACATGCTCAAGATTCTGATTTGGAGTTGGTGTCAAAAATGAAAGAGATGAGGCTGGAAGCAGGAGGAACAACGAGTCTAGGAGAGAAAGCAGGTTGACTTGACCAAAGCAGTTGCATTAGGGGAAAGGGGCAAATTCAAGAGACATTTATGAGAAAGGGGTGATGTGTTTTTGTGAATAAGATGAGTAGGAGGGAGAGAGACGGAGACCAAGAGGGAGGGAGGGAGAAATCAAAAGTCAATTTCAGGTTTATGACATGATAGGGATTAGTGAGTTTTTAAGTTTTTATTTTATTTTACTTTGTGGGGGTGGTGGGAATAATTCAGAAGCAGAGAACTTTCAGAATGCTGAGGCTGATTAAAGTAGGCATTAACATTGGCTCATCCTAGACTGGAGAGCTACTTTTTGGCTCCTGAGTTCCCAGTTCTTAGGGGAGCCATTTTTCTACCCCCTTGAAGTGTGCATGGCCATGTGACTTCTTCAGGTTAAAGAAAGAGCATTTCATTGCTGGTGCTCGTGTGTGCTCCTTTCTCTTCCCCTGCCATGGGAATGGTGGGAGCCAAGAAGATATGGAATGCTCTAAGATTGGATCATTGAGCTAACATAAGGGGACAGCTGTCATGGAGAGTCACCTAGACCTGCAGAGGACTGCATCAGTGAGAAATAAGCTTTTGTTGTGTTGGGCCATTGAATGGGAAGGGGAGACTTCCACTGAGGACTCAGAACTGGCCCTGAGTCATTTGGTTATTTTTCTCTGTGCATAGAATCAATGAGTTTAAGAGTCAGTGGGATTTTATAAGTTTGTCTTGCAAAGTTACAGTATATTAAAAATCCTCAGCAACTGAAGTCCCTGTCCCTAGAAATAGTAACCAGGTGGTAGAAAAATCTGGAAAATAGTAGATCCTCAATAAATGTATTTTTCCTTTTCCTTCTTTTTCCAAATTCCAACTAATACTTCTCTGTTCTGACCAGAGAGAACTGCTTCTCTTCCCTCTGCCCAGACATAACAAGTGCTGGTTTATATAGTCAGTCTTCATTTGTATGTATCCATATATTTACTGTTTACTATCTCTGGCCTTCTATCTAGGAATATTTCTTTCTGCTGGAAGAAAGCCTCTCAGTATTTCATTTAGTGTGGGTCTACTTGCCACTTGCATACTTTGGCTTTTGTTGGTGTAAAAGTGTCTTTATTTAACTTTCACTCTTGGAGAACATTTTCACCAGGTACAGTGTGTTACTAGGTAGGCAGCTAATTTCCTTCAGTTTTTTTTTTTTTTTTGTATAGATCATTCTCTTGTTCTCTGCCTTCCATTGTTTTTCTGTCAAAAATCAGAGGTAAGTCTAGCTACCGCTCATTGAAAATTATTTTGTCTTTTTTCTCTGGCTGCTTATGAGATTTTCTTTTTGTCTTTTTGGTTTTCTGCAGGTTTCGTATTAATAAATAATTAATAATTAAGTAATTCATCATTCTTTTACTTAACAAATATTTACTCAGCACACCCCCCAGAGCTTGGAGTCTAGCAGTGAGAAAAGACAGGCCAGCTCAGTGTGTAGGGTCACTCTGACTCTGGGAGCAAGCCCAGGAACTTTGGGAATGCATGCTGCTGGGGTTGTGTTTAAGCCAAGCTCTGAAGGACAATTAGGGGATCAGCAGGTAATAATCAGTAGGGGATGAGCAGAGGCGAGAGAGAGAAAGAGAGAGAGAGAGAGAGGTTCTGAATGCAGGGTCTGCATATGCAACGCTCCAAAAGAAGAGGGCACGAAGGGCTTTGTGGAATGGCAGGTGGGTCAGTGGGTCTGCAGAACAAGAGCTTGTGGGCCGTGAAGGACAGTGGCCAGAGATAAGGCTTGTTTATCAAATGCCTAGCTCCAGCTGCACTGTCTTTTTAACTTTAGACAGGTATTTACTTTCTACATGACATCTTGCCTAGGATGAGTCAAACCTCCTCGAATGCACCTTGTCCAAGGATCTGGCCTCTATTTTCCCAGGCTCCACCTCATCTGGAACCCCAGCCACATTGATTCAGTTGCATATACTGCAGAAGAGAGCACCATTCTCTGCATGGCCTGGTGGACCTGTGTGATTTCGCTCTCCTCATCGCTGTGGTCTCGTCTCACACCGAACACCCTTGCCCTCTCCACTCCAGCTATGGGGACCTTGTTTTCAGTTTCTCAAGCATGTGCTCTCTTCTATCAGATAGATTTTATTAGTGTTCCCTCTTTTTGGAAAGCTCCCCCCCCCACCTCATCCCTTCCTTGGGGAAGCCTTTCAAACCACCCCCCTCCCCCATTACTCATTCTCATTCCATATCACATTTTCTCTCACAGAGTCAGTCACAGCTTGCGAGTAGGTGTTGATTGGTGTGGTTATGTGTGTGGTGCTGGCTCCCCGCAAGCCTAGTTTCATGAGGGCAGAGACCATATGTACTCTGTTTACGTTTATTCTGAAGACTTGGCACAAAGGACCTGCTCAGTAAATCCTTGTTGAATGAGTATCTCATAGCTATATTAAGGGTTGTAGGTGTTATCTTGAGGGCATGGAGGAATCACCAATGTTGTAAAGGACAGGAAGATTTCCTAAGACTTTCTGCACTGGAAAACTCACTTCCTACTACAGTGTGGACAGAGCACGGGAGGGGTCAAACCAGAAGGGGAGGAGCCTTGGGGGGTTGTGATACTGGTGCTGGTGGGGGATCATGGTGGCCCGCTCATCCGAGACAGTAGCAGGGGCGGCAGAGAGGAGGCTGGCAGGTGTGGGAAGCGTTTGCAAGTCAGACGCGATGAGATCTGGGGACTGACTGGAGGAGGCGGGATGATGGCCGGATTTCGGGCTTGAATCAGTGGGACAATGGTGGTTCCATTTATAAGACAGGTAGCAAAGGGCAGGAGCAAGAGGGGTAGGAAAGGAAGATGATTAATTTGGCTTTCGGTTCATTGAATGGAAATGGAGGTGCTTAGGAGGCAGGTGATCTTAGTCTCAGGTGAGAAATTGGCCCTGAAGTTATGCGGTTGGGATTTGTTATAGAATCCATCATAAAATGCTTCATTTACGGTATGCCTTAGCTCTGAATAGCTGAGTAACCCTGAGGACTTACTCAAGTGTCACTTTATAAATCCTCACAGTCAAAGAATATTTATTCTTTTTTTTTTCATTTTTATAGGGAAATAGCAGCAAAAATAGGTCGGAGATCAATCTTAATGTAGAACCTGCTGAAGCGATTTGAGACTGAAAGCTCATTTGCCTTTGACTGATTCTGTCAGTTGAATATAGACTTTTCACCGAAGTTGGAGATGGACTGACAGTGGAGGTCAGAGAAACCTGGATTGGCCAAGTTGGCAAACACCATTCTTGCCTCACGGGGCCCCAACCCCCTGCTGAGAGCTGTCCACTTAGGCCCCTTCATTTTGCAAATAATTCCTGTTTGGTTTTCAGGAAGAAAGCACATAAAAAGCTCAGCCATAGGGCAGATTCAGCAGGGTAAACATTAACTAGATATTGACCTGGATTCCCTTCAGGTCTGATGAGTACTGTACTGAATGCTCAAGCTGAGTGATAACCAACCTGGAAAGTCGATATTGACTTTTGGGAGCTAATAAATGAAAAATGGAGGTGTCCTAAATGGAACCGTTTTCACACATGTGGGTGAGTCGACTGGTCTGAGTTCCGTAGACTGAAGCGGCCAATGAACATCGTGACACTGTGACACCCGCCCTGATTGGTTTTGCATCGAGCAAGGTGAAGGGTGCAGAGGTGTTTGTTTGGAAACAGCCAAACTCTCTTCCTGACTCGGTTAATCCAGCTGGTGTTGCTGCTCACATCCAGAGCGCGTGTTCTGTGGGAGAGCTCAGGGTGTTTGGCTGATGCTTGAGTTAAGGGAGAGATTTCACATCTTGTAGGGCGACCGAAGCCCAACAACAGATGGAATTCTCACTGAGGGGCACAGCGCCCCAGAGCCACTGTTGGCAGGGGCACCAGCCATGCTCCTGGGAAACCAGCAAGTCACTTTGATTTCACAGAGTTGGGTTTATCAGAGAAAGTCATGCCAAGGAATCCTTTGCACACTCCTGGAGTTTCCTGAGACTTGGCTCTCCTCCTTGGGATTTTGTTCTACTCAGTCCCTCAGGAGACCACCACATGCACCTTCTCTGACTCTCCCGCCTTGTGACAATTGCAAGAGATATCAACATTTTAAGTCTGTGTATTGAGCATGTGAAAAATTCCACTTTTGTCTCATGAACCTTCTAAAAGTCACAAACTGATTTTAGGACAAGATTCCCTTCTCCACTGTACTTTCCTTAGTTCTCGATTCTTCACTTTTATCACTGTGGTCTGACAAATAAATTCAAGTTAGCAACAGCCATCATATTTGGGAAGCTTAGAGAATTCTCACTTTCAGACTGTTCACAAGTATTGCCTGCTTGTGGGGGAATAAAACCCTCAGAGCCCAACGTGACTGACGTGCTGGTATTTTCCTGATAGTGAAATGGATGCAAATAACCAAGTCTTCCCACTGCTCTGAGCCTCTCCCTGACAGGCAGCGGCATCATGGAGGCTATTAGGATTCCAATGCCCAATGTGGGAACGTTGTGTTCAGAATCAAACTCACTTTGCTCTTGTTTGCATTGTTGAGAAATTTGAAAACAAGCTGCAAATTAAAATTTATCTACCTATCATCTATTTGTCTATCTATCTGTGAAAGAGCTCTGGGTCATTAGATTTAAACAGAAACAACTAATTTGAGTTCTTACTTTTCTTTGTTTCATGGGACTAGTCATTTAAGTGCCTGGCTTCTGTTTCTATGAAATGTCAAATGAAAATTGAGCCATGTGATTTTCAAGCTGATTTCCAGCTCGATTTCCCCCCAGTTCTGTGATTCTCAAACATTCCTGCCACATAACGCTTGCTCCCCGGGCCTCTGGCCCTCACCCCTGCACTGGCCCAGCCCTTAGGGCTGTGCTTTGCCTGGCGGCTGTCCCCTCCTCAGAGTCTGCCCATTCAGGCAGCGTGGGGCCTACTCCCCTTTATAATGCTGGCACTCTCTCTTGAGCCCAAGCTGCTGGCTGAGGCCCAGTCACCGTGTTCCCATCATCCTTCCTTCTGTAGTCACTGCCTCCACCTCCCTCCTCAGCCAGCACAGGAAAAACACTTAGAGTAAGCCAAGTTTGTGTTCCACACCCATGCCCCTGCCCCTGGCATGTTCCCCTTCGTGCCAACTCCAGCCTGTCTTCCAAGCCCTGAGCCAGCATTCTCATTCTGCACAGACCCTCTTGTCAAAGAAGAACGTCATCTGATGAGCATATTCACGTGGGAATACTCATGACAGTGCTATTTCCTTCTTGGGAGGATCTCATATCTATTGTGCATTTCATGAGTACCGGGCCCATATTTATTCCTCCCCTCACCATGTGATGAGGTCAGTATTCTTGTCATTCCCAAGCACAGCTGATGAGATTGAAGCCCCGAGCAGGCCAACCAATTACCAGCAGTAATTGGACAGTGTTTTAAGATGAACTGCAGACAAATATTCATGCAAGGTGTGACTGGAGCCAGTGGTCCTTTGGCCCTTGATGCTATGCAGTCCTAATATTATCATGGCACAGAGGTGGCCTTCCTCATCCTCTTTCTGCCCCTCTCATTTAGCTCAATCCTGAGAGACAGGGTTCCCTACAGCGTCTTGGGAACCAGCTGGCTGCATGCACCTCTTCCTCCAAGTTCCCTGGATGGGTCTCATGTAGCCCAGGACCTGCTCGCCATAGTCAATCAGTGTCTTTCTGGTATGGTGAGTCCCTCACATGATTTTTAGTGGGGCAGATGGGGAGTGTCATTTGTTTTGCTAGGGGTCATTGTGTTAATATCATAATTCACTTCTGTAAAATGAAGAGGAAAAACAATCAGATGCCAAGCATTTATTGGCTTCCAACAATGAGACCTAAATATTCACTGCAGAATCTAAAAATGTGTGAATCCAAAATGGCAGCCTGCCAAACCAAGTGCATTTGCTGGACCGCTGCTTGCTGATGTCAAGTCAAGAGTGGACTCAGAGGCATCAGTTTCTAGCTGTCTCTCCTTATATTCAGATCTCTTCCCTTTGGATGGCTGCATTTTTGTGGGAAAAGTGCCCTTAACTCAGGAGGGGGCCTTGTGCTTCCAGGGGTGAGAGAGATCTTTACCACTGCTGTCCTTTGCCAGATGGGTTGTTTCTGTCTGGTTTTAGACAGAGAAGATGAAATTGTGTCTGTGCATCTTAAAATTTATCCTACATGAAAAACAATTATTTACTTTGTTTTATGCTGACTTTTAATGAGGAGTTGGTATTTGAATTAACAGCTCAGGCTTGAGCAATGAATTTGAGGGAAATAAGTAATTTGGGGAATGCTGGAAACTTCTATTGGTAATTTTCATGTTACAGGAGGACCACCTGCTTTACTGGTCAGGCACAGATAGTCTCTCCTTTAATCCATTTTTTGAAATGAAAAATGAGATTAAATATTTCTGTTCAGGGCATTTTGAAATGAGGTCTTATCAAAATGAGGGAGGTAACAGGAATGGAAGGGAGAGAGAAAAAAATGTCTGATTTTCTGTATCTCAGTAGGAATTGACATGCACTCAGATCATTGGGTCACGATGTTAGATTCCTTCGTGCTTGTTAATATCATAAGGACCCACTGCCATAGGTGACTAACCACACGTGAGTAATGTGTGATCAGATACGTCCCAGGCCATACAGTCCAAAAGCTTTTGACTCATTTTGTTAGTTAACCTTTTGGAAGGCAATTTGAAAGCTACATTTGATTAGAAAAAGCCCTTTTCTACTTAGGTACTTCGGTGGGGATTTGAACTTCTATTGGCTTACTTTCATTTTCATGATACTTGGGCGGTCGCCTTGTCCCAGCCACATGCACAGAAGCATTGAGCACCTATTTGCAAGGCACTGCTTAGAAATTGAGCGAGGGACAGAGATGAAGTGGCAGGAGGCCAGTGTTCCAGGAGATAGAAGTCCTGAGCCCCAGCCTGTAGTGATACTCAGGGGCAAGCATCCGGGCGCTTGGGACACGTGCAGCCGTCAAATCCAGTGCAAGCATCTGTCAGCCCCGAGTGTGCATGGCCAGGGGTCATACAGATGTACCTCCCGAGCCAGGCTATGACAGCCACCATTCTAGCTGTTGGTCATCTGCTCAAACACAGGCCTGGCCTCACAAGAGCAGAGGTGGGGAGAGGACACTTGAGCAAGGAAACTCTCAAGTCCACGTGAGACTCTTTTACTTGGAGTACAAGCAAAGGGCTCTCCTAGTCCCCGAGGCCAAGCTCCAGGGGCAGGCTGCTAGCACAGGCTGACATTTAAAGGCAACAGACAGCTTGAATTAATTATACAGGAATGAAATCACAGCATGTCTCAGAGTTGATACCTGAGCTCTCCATTGGCAACTGAAGTCATAAAAAGTACATTGAAGAGGGGCCAAAGAGAGTGTTAAAAAACCTAAAAGGAATAAGAAAATGTTTTGAAGAGGAGTTTTTTGAAAAGGTGCCTTGACGAGGATGGCTGGATAATGGATAATCCAGTTAGCCCGTGTGTATCGTTGAAATGCGGGTTGTGAGCGAATCTGCTTGTAGTTAGTACTATCCCTGGGGAGAGCAAATTGGGGGTGATTGCTATAAGCTAGTGGTTCTCAAACTTTTTGACTATGACTTACTCTAAGAAATAACTTTACATCTTAGCTTGATACCATATGCGCGCGTGCACACACACACACACGCACGCTCTCTCTCTCTTTCTCTTAAACACATGCAACCTCAAAAAGAATTTCATGAAATAATACTTGCCCTGTCTATACATTGTGGACTGTGACATTTTCCAGTCTAGTCTAGTCTAGTCTAGTCTAGTATATTCTTTTAGTCTTATGTGATGTTTTCATTAAATCATAGCGGTAGTTTATCAAATTGATTTCAAATGTATTTCATTGCCTATTAAAGCTTTGAAGCCATCACTTGCATACAATAGTCTTGAGAGCCCAGACTCATGCAAGCTGGGTTTACATCTTCTCCATCCCAACGGTCACTGGAAGAGACAAAGGGGTCAGCAGGCTGCGGTCCATGGGCAACATCTGCCCTGCTGCCTCTCTTGGCGTGTGAGTTTCATGGGCGCACGATCCCGCCACGTCTTCACCTGTTGTCTACAGCTGCTTTGGAGCTACAGCTATGGTGGGATAGTTAAAACACAGCCCACACAACCTGCAAAGCTGAAAATATTTACTATCTGGTCCTTCACAGAACAAATGTGCTGACCCGCATCGGGGCCTCAGGATGTCTGCCCGGAAACCACACAGCATGGCCCTTCCACAAACATATCTCAGGCTGCAGGCTGACCTTGTGTGGCCTGTCTCCCATTCCATCCTTGCTGATCAGCTACCCCTGAATGACAATTTTGGGGTCAGTGGGGGACACTGCAGACAAAATTCCCCTCCCTGCTTCCCACACTCCCAATAGGTGGCTATCAGAATAGCTGGCCCGCAAAATCCAGTGATCTGGAAGCTGATGCTGGGAGGACTCTGGGGTGCAGGAGTGACATCTTGGAAAGAAAGGTGAAGAAGCAGGACAGGCAGAAGTTATGGAGCTGCAGGGTAGGCCTGATGAAGCCTCAGCCAACCTGGCAGGGAATGTTGGAGCCAGAGTTGCCCTGGGCCAGGGGGGCGGGGAGGTGCTCATTTCCGTTCCTGCCTTGTGCGGGTCCCTGATGAGTGAACTTGGGATGGGCGTGACCTCAGGTGAGGCCGCCCCCTGCAGCCTGGGCCAGGCTGTCAGCTGCCTGCTGACCTTGTGAATGGGTGCCCTTCCGGAAGGGCGATCTGGGCTGTATGTCTATTGTCCTGCTGTCTACTTTTTGCCACTCAGTGTATCTCCCCACACTCTTGGGGAGCAGCTCTTCCAGGATCTGGGGCACCTCTCTTCCTCAGGTGAAACAGAGCAGGGAGCTTCTTGGGACATATTACAGCCCCCACAGCTGCGGTGGATCTTGTGTTTTACCTCCTCCATTCGCAGGCTGGGGTCCCCTCACTCTCACCTCTGTAGTCTTGGTGTCTCACTCGGAGGCGTGACTCAGACCGCCAATTCCCAAGGGCTCCAGAGTCCTGGTCACCACGTCTGTCTTGAGTCGGACTTCCTATCCTCGTCCACGTACAGTCACATGTAGCAAGAGCACACACAGAGGGGCCAGAGTGCGTGACGTGGGACCCACAGTACCCTTCCCCACCACCGTCGTGTGCCAGCAACCTCACCTCTGCCTGATGCTCGGACTGGGATGGTGACTCCTCTCCTTGACTCAGCAGGTGCTGTTGAGACTCTTGTGGTGGTCTCCTAGTAAAATTGTACCCCCTGGAAGACCAAGACCTGTTGCCCTGCAGAGCCCAGCATTTGGGGCATGGGAGACAACTCTCCCAGTGGGTCACTGGGGGTGATGGCAAGTGGGGCCACTCTTACTATGATCCCTTGATTCCGGGACCCATATATTCATCCTTTTGAGGGTGCAGTGCCATAACAGGGTCTTAGATTCTGTGTGGACCCTGTGTCCTTGGAGTATGGCATGCTTTCCAGAGTATTGCTTCTGAGCTGGCCCTTTTGCTGTGCCTTCAGCAGGCTGACCTCTGGGAAGTGAGACGTGTGATGTGGACAGCGGATCTCGTGGTCATTGGCCCAGTCCCCCACCTTCTTGGCTGCAACGTGGGTCTCTGGGCCTGAAGCCATAGTGGGTCAAATCCAGCATGAACTCTGGCACTGTGGGCTGGTTGAGGCTCTGCAGGCAGGAAAGGCAAAGCTAAACTCACAATGCAGGTCTGTTCCTGTGGGAACAAGATTTCTCAGCCTGGGTACTATTCTACTGACATTTTGGGCTGGATAATTCCTTGCTGTATGCTTTATGGACTGAATGTTTGTGTTGCCCCAAATTCATATGTTGAACTCCTCACCTCTGATGTGATGGTATTTGGAAATGGGGCATTTAGAAGGTGATTAGGGCTAGGTGAGGTGATGAGGATGGGGTTCTTATGATGGGATTAGTGCCCTTATAAGAAAAGACATTAAAGAAGCTGCTCTCTCTCTTTCTCTCTCTGCACTATGTGAGGACACGGTGAGAAGGCAGCAGTCTGCAAGCCAGAAAGGGTTCTCTCCAGAAAGTGAATCCTGTGGGTCCTTGATCTTGGACTTTTCAGCCTCCAGAGCTGTAAGGAAATAAATTTCTGTTGTTTAGGCCATGCATTCCCGGGACTTGTGGTAGCCTGGGCTAATGCAGTGTGCATTGTAGGACGTTTGGCAACATCTCTGATTTCTATGCACTAGATGCCCGTTAGCATCATCCCAATAGTAACAATTAAACATGTCCCTGGACACTGCGAAATGTCCAGGGGGTGTGTGTGTGGCAAAATTGTCTTCAGTTGAGAACGACTGGGGTGCAGACCAGGAGCGCGTCTCTCACTGTGTGTTCTTTAGCCTCTATGAGTTTGGGATCTACAGATCGGGAATGAATGGAAGGGTGATTCATCCTGGGATTTGGTCCTCTCTTGGCCACTTCAGGAGTCTCATTTTGTGGCCGAAGAAGAAACACCTGTGATGAGAACAGGAACGACAACAAAACAGGTCAGGCAGGCATGGGCCTCGGTGGGGTGTTTGCAGCTCTACACCACTTCAGAGGGACAGAGCCCCGTGGTCCATGCTGGTCCTTTAGCTCCTGCCTTCTCAAGTGCATTGCTACACTGGCTGGCAGAGAAACAAAGCTTAGGATCATTAATGACCTGGTTTCTTCCCAAAGTTTCAAAAATGTTGTCTTGATTTGGTCATTGTTACCTGGAAACTTCTGACAAATGGATTTTGGAAAAGCTTTTTTTTTAGACAAGCTTGGATGAGACAAGCTTTGAAATTTGGACTAAAATCAGAGGGAAGACCTTAACTTACCTGGGACTTTTGAGATGCTGAAGACAGAAAATATTCCATAGACATATCCTGAGAAATCATTTCCATCTGAGGTGGTATGGATCAACTCTTTCCAAGAAAGGGATTATGTGTCTATTTCCAACTGAATTTTCCCCAAAAATGGACATAGAGATTGCAATATTTCACAACTTACCTCCAATTATTACTTTTTAAGCATGACCCCGGCTCTCTTCCAGGCATTTCAGGAACCGTGAGAAATAGAAAGTCACATTCAGAGTTTATCGATGGGAAGGCATCACACAACATGTGGGGATTGTTATACGGAGACCCCCGCAAGATGATGGGTACCTGAGTGCAGATGCCACCCACTCACCGCCTCTGTGCACAGGCATGTGGGACCGAGGGCTGTGCGGATCTCGCTATGCCAAGTTTCTTCAGGTCTTTATGGCAAATGTGAAGTTTCAGAAGTGGCTGGGAACTCTGTTCCACTCTCTCCCCTCTCCACTTTCCCAACTCTGTGGAGACAACAGCTTGTTACTTTTCTCAGTAGCTGTGTCTTGTCTGAGCTATTCTCTACCACAGTCACATATACTGGGAGCTGATTGTCGATGGATAGCGCCTTGTCTCTTGTGTTTGTCATTGTCATTCGCTACTGATTTGTATTGCATCCTCCCTGGGTCCTCCAGAGACTGCCCCTGATTCTTCCGACACCGTCTACAGTGCTGTCTCATCCCGTCCTGATGTACATGCAGATGCTTTGCTGAGTGGCCCAGCACTTCACGACCATCAGCCACCATGCTTCCAATGCCTTCCTGCTTTCTGTTCTTTGACCTTTTCCTGCCCTGTGGGGCCTCTTCCTGCTCCAGGGCCTCAGATCTCTTGTGTTCTGGTCATATTTGCTCTCCATGAGCTACTGCTTTGACTTGCCTCCTGCTGTGTGTTCAGCCAACCCCAATTCCCTTTCCTCTGAGATTTTCTCTTCGGTCATGTCACCGAGTTTGGCCAATGTGGGCAAAATGAGGCCTTCCCAAGTGTGATCTATGCTCTCTCCTTCTCTCTTTTGCTGACCAGATGCAGAGAACTCTGGGGGAAGGCTCTCAGAGATGAAGATGGGGATGACAGATGGAAGAAGAGAGGGTCCTGGGTTCTTGGATGATTCTATGAGTCAAAGCACTCAGACATGCCTGCCTCCTCTGCTGACCCACATGGGAAGAATATAAACTTCCGTGTGCTGACACCCCAAGATCTGGTGATTGTTTGTTACAGTAGTTAGTCTACCCTATTTCATGCCCCATCACTCCCCAAAGCCACTGATTGCCTTTTCTCACCTGCAGGCCCCAGACCAGCTTCCTGTGGTTCCTACACACTGAAGGAGGTCTGTTCTCTGTGAGCTCATCTCCACGGTAGCTTGGGTTCTATATTGGTACTGACCCATTTCATCAGTGCCCAGAGGTGAGATCTCTCTTTCCACTGTTTTTTTTTTTTATACCTTTTGCGTTGGTCACATATACATAGGTTCCAGGACTATGCCCCTAATACAGAGCCTGCCTCCCTTGTTCCGAATGTCTGTTGTGCCTCTTCGGTTGTAGAATGTCGGGGGGGGGTTGCTCCTGGATGCCCCGCCACCTGCCAGCCTCCTGGCAGCCTTGACATCAGGCTGCCGTGGGCATGAGCTGAACTCCCCAAGGTCCAGTGGGGGCCCAGGCAGCCCCAGCACTGTCCCTGTTTCAGCCACTTCTGGAATACCTGCCTTTCATAAGGGCATTCACGCTCACAGATCAACAATGACCCCTCGCATGGGGGCATTTGAACTCTAAAAAGCAGGGAGGAGACTTTTCTGGAAGGGCTGAATCACTCTGCATGGAAGGTTTGGCATCCGTGCGGAGGTGTTTCTGAGCTTGGTGTTGTGGAGGTGTGTTTGTGTCTGTGTGGAGGCATCTCTGAGTGTGAGTGTCCAGGTGGAGACATCTCATCTCGGAGTGTGTGTGCATCTATGTGGGGACATCTCTGGGTGTGTCTTTGTCCATGGGGAGGCATCTCTGGGTGTGTGTACAGGGCTGCTGGGGACCTTCACAACCACTCTCCCTCCGGGCTCTCTCCTTCTCCATCTGCTGTGAATTATCTCTTTCATTACACCCCAAATTCGTTACAACCCTGAGTCTTTAAATATATTTCCTTTTGGTCCATAATTCGATTCAATTGTTTTGTAACTAAACCTTGCTGTGTTGCCAGTGTTGTGCTCAGTGTGGGAGAAAACAGATGAACAGGACCTAGGTCCTGTCTTTGAGGAGCTCACTACGGAGTAGAAGGGAAAGAGACATGTGTCCTAGCAGCCCTACTGTAATGTGGACTGTAGAAAAGTCAGCACGAAAAATGTAAATCAAATGCCATAGGAAAAAGCAGTTAGGCATTTAGCATGCCTGGTAGGATCTAGGTGCACGTCCTGATTTTTGGCTACATTCCTTTTGAGGACTATCTCACTGCTCTCTCCTGGATCATGGTGGATGGCTTGGTTTCTTTGTCCTTCATCGTGGCCTGGCTCTGCTCTTCAGTGCACTCTTCATGTTTCTCTCTATACCCAGGCAGCCCCAGCACTGTTGCAGAGAACTCTGGGGGAAGGCTCTCAGAGATGAAGATGCACAGATACTTGGGTATCGCTGGTGTAAATGCTTTTATGAAACTGCTTCGTCAGCAGGCTCCCAGGCCTGTGCCTCCCAATCCTCCTGGGGAGGTACACTTGCTCACCTACCTTTGATCCTGTCACCTGTTCTCCAACACACTCAGCTCTGCTTAGATCTGCACGGCGGCTGCCTTCAGTCTCAGTGCCTGCTCAGATCTGTGTGTGGACATCTGTTTCCCAGGCAAAACACAACTCTGGCTGCGGTGGTGAGATGTGGGATTGGACAGGCACACAGAAATACGTAGAGCTCATGTCAGTAGTAACCATAATAGTAATTAATAGTCTGGATAATAATCATCTAGCTGCAGTGGCAATGCACTTGAAAGAATATTCTTTGGGTGTGTGTTTTTTTAATGTGCTAGATGGGACAGGAGGATTGGGCTTTTGAAGATACAAAAGGAACCTGAAAAGGACCAGTCTGGGATCAATGTTGATTTCACTCATGTTAATGACTACCTGGTATCCAGACTTGGCACCATTGAACTTTCTGGACATTTTTTTTTTCTGAGATGGTTGAAAATAAAATGCAAATGTGGAAAATGGAATGATGAGGACAGACTGCGGGGCCCTGATTTGCTCGCAGAGTCTGCCATCTCTTCCCTTCAAGATGGGGACACATGGCCTCTGCTGGCTCTACCCTCCTGGGTTTTAAGATCCACATAGACCTTGTGAAGATTTTAAGAAATGTCAGCTGTGAACTTTGGGTATGTGCACATCTGACTCCGAGTTTGGGCTTTACTCCTCGTAACACAGCTGTGTTCCTTGCTACTGGAACCAGCTTCCACTTTTCAGGAGTGTTGGATCAAATTGGCATCTGTCTTTCCCTCCGCGTTCCTCTGCCCTTGAGACCCTAACATTTATTCCAGTCTCTCTAGCATGGAGAGCCTGTCCTTTTGATTGCAGTAATGAGTTTACCCAAGGCTCCGTCCCACGATTCCAGAGCGGGGCCCAGCCGTCACACTGACTGATGGCGCTCCGCCTCGCCTGGATTTCCACTTGCCCTGTTCCTCCCACCTGATGAGACCACAGTCAGGACGAGAATGGATGCCTGAGTTAGCCCCTGTCGCCCGTGGCTTAGTCCTCTAGGTGTCAGTCTGGCTTTCCAACCTCTCAGCTTTTGCAGATGGGCCCAGGTGGCCGTCTGCGGGTTGGCCCCAGTGTATACATCCCCGCATCCCCATACATCCCACATGTGGCTGCTGAGCATTTGAAATGTGGCTAGTCCGGATTACAATGTGCTAGCGGGCTAGAACATACTAGATTTTGAAGACTTTGTACAAAAAAGGGCAAACTATTTAATTTTAAAATATTGACTGCATAATAAGATAATATTTTGAATATGTTCTTAAAATTAATTTTACTAGTTTCTTTTTACATTTTTCGTATGGTTACTTAGAAAGTTTAAAATTCTATACATGACTCACATTAATAACTTACATTATATTTTTATTGAATAGCACTGTTCTAGGTGACTAGAACTCTAAGCTAGTTTAGACACTTTTTGAGTGAGGGTGCAATTATCTCACTTATATACAATTTTATTATCTCTATGTGGCAGAGATTTCCAGGGCCCTTACATATCTGTTTCTCCTTTCATTCCAGACACACAGGAAGACTACAGTTCTATGCAGTAGCACTTAGTTGATTGTGAGATCGTGTATCCCTCTTGTACCCCCGCTGAGGAGGCTGTGGGGGCACAGCGTCTCAGCCTGACACTGGGTCAACTGCACGGAAGGTGGGTGCTCTGAAGAGTTGCCTGGAGCTGCAGGGGAATTTGTGTGAATGAGAAATAAACCACTGTCTTGTTAAGCCATTGAGGTTTGGGGGTTTTTTGTAGCCAACCTTTCCTGACTAATAAATGTTTTCTGATTGACAAATTTAAATGATCAATTTGATGTTTTTCTGTTTTACTTTGTATATATATTCAAAGAGAATTTTGAAAAAGCAGATTTAAAAAAGTGAATTCATTTTTGTAAAAATTACTTTTGAAGTATAGTTGACATGTAATGTTATATTAGTTTCAGGTGTATAACAGTGAAAAAGCAGATTTTTGATGTTGTGTAATATGTTAGGGGGAGAAAGCTTGGCTAGGAATTAGAAATCTATGGAAAAAAATTAGAAAAAAGAGTGAGAAGTATTATTGTCTAACAAAAAGAAAAGAATTCACTTCAAGTCCATCTTGTCTCATTCTTGGACATTAATAGGGTGACAGAAAAATCACAGAACTAAGTGATGTATATTCTGACATGTGACATCCAAGGAGGAGGTTTACAGGTAGTGTGAGAGATGCTAAGAAAATCAGAATGTCTAAGGATGTTGCAGATTCTTTCTCTGGAAATAGTGTCGACACCTCTGAACACACAGTTATAAACTGGCTTTCTATGAAGGCCTCAGTTTCTGGAATCACTGGAGATCAGTTTTGAAGTAGGCCAGATCTATTATAAACCTCTTTAAAATTTTTTTTAAGACTTTATTTATTTATTTGAGAGAGAGAGTGAGAGACAGAGAGAGAGCAAGCTGGGTGAGGGGCTGGGCGGGGGAGGGACAGGGGGAGAGGGAGAAGCAGACTCTCCACTGAGCAGAGACCCCGATGTGGGGCTCGATCCCAGGACCCTGGGATCATGACCTGAGCCGAAGGCAGACGCTTAACCGACTGAGCCACCCAGGCACCCCTATTATAATCCTCTTTATGGATTTTACTTTGTTTCTTTCCTTGGGACTCAAAAGGTAGAAACTTCCAGTTATAAGATAAATAAGTACTAGAGACATGATGTACAAGCTGATGACTACAGCTAACACTGTGTTATGATATATAGCAAAGTTTTTTGTTTTTTTTTTTAAGATTTTATTTATTTGTCAGGGAGAGAGAAGGAGAGACAGAGAGCAAGCACAAGCAGGGGGAGTGGGAGAGGGAGAAGCAGCCCCCGAGTAGCGAGGAGCCTGATGCGGGACTCGATCCCAGGACCCTGGGATCATGACCTGAGCCGAAGGTAGCCCCTTAACCGTCTGAGCCACTCAGGCGCCCCTACGGCAAAGTTGTTAAGAGAGTAGATCATCACAAGGAAAAAATACTGTTTTTTTCTTTCTTCTTTTTGTATCTGTATGAAATAATGGCTGTTAACTAAACTGTTATGGCAACAATTTCATGACATATGTAAATTAAATCATTATTCTGGACATGTTAAACGTATACAGTGCTGTATGTAATTATATCTCAACAAAACTGGAAAATAAAAAAAATTATTTGGAATTTCTTGTGTAATTTGGAATTTGTAACCAAGGATTAGGACTTGGGTTTGCCTTACCTTCTCTGCTTCCAAAGGTGAATGCGCCCCTGGGCACTCTTCAAAGGGCAGAGGCAGGGGTGGGGGTACTGTTCCTGTTGCTTCTGAGTGGAGTGAAGAAGTCTGACCATTCTGGATGTAAAATGAATGCTGTGAGTCTCCCTACTGATATGGTTGTGTAGATCTTGGATACTATGTAAGCCCGAGCTCAATCATTTGTAAACACAAATCCATGACAGCACAAGAATTATGTGACTGAGGTAGCTTTCAAATGAAGGTATAAACACTTTTGTTGTTTTTAAGAAGCAGAAAGTTGAGTGGGATGTTTCCAATGGAGAAATGTTAAAGAAACCATGGAGCAATTGCAAAGTTTGTTTACAGGGTCCTTTTCGAGGAAAAGGAGTGTAGTTCTCCGTCTGATGAATGTTCATTTCTGGTCTTGTAAAGTGCGTCAGCGTGGCCGGTCTGTAGGACGTCATGGCGACAGTGCAACCTTTGCTGTGAGGCTCACTACTGCGCTTCTTAAAGAGAAACCAAGAAAATGGTGGAGTAATTCCTCCTAGTAATTCACAGGGTAGCAGGGAAATTGCAGTCTAAAAATAATTGCAAATATTTTGTCGATGATTTTTAAAGTCTATACATTTCTTTTTGGTGTTGGAACAGTTTGAATGGGTGAATTTGTTCCTTTTTATTTTTTTGATTATCATAAAAGTAATGTTTTATTTTTTAATTAATTAATTAATTTTTAAAATTATGTTATGTTAATCACCATACATTACATCATTAGTTTTTGATGTAGTGTTCCATGAAAAAGTAATATTTTAAATATTTAAAACAAGAGAAAGTTAAGATTTTTAAACTGTTTTTGTGTGTGTTCTGTTCTAGTATTTGTTCATATGTAAACTTATTTTTAGATGATGGTACAAAAACATTTGTATTCTTTCTTCACCTTTATCATCAAGATTTTCCAGGGTTTCTTAGTCTTTACGATGACAGTTTTTGATGGCTAGACAACAATAATAGAGTACCTTTACCACAATTTATGTAACCATGGTAGACATTTAGCTCACAGATGTACAGCCTAGAAAATATAGTTAATAATATACTTACGGTGAACATTTCATAATGTATATAATTGTGGAATCACTATATTGTACACTTGAAACTCATTTAATATTATATGTCAACTATACTTCAATTTAAAGAAAAGAGCCTTCATATACTAATTTGAGCCAAAGGGCCTGTATTAGCCAGCTTTTACTAGGCAGGCTGTGCCAATGAATAAGCCCCAAGCTTCAGGGGCCTCCAACAACAGAAGTTCACTTTCCCTGATTTTACTGTTGATGAAGTAATAATAGATTTATGTCTCTTTACAAGAAGGCCAGAGAATGAATGTGCACCAGGAGAAAGAACACTGCTTCTCTGCTCCTCAAGGAAATGATCTTACCTGGCTCCTGTCTCAGGACTGCATATGGAATGATGGAAGACACTGTTTGGTGGTGACAAACGGGGCCACCTGCACTTTGTATTCTGAGGAGCGATAAGGGTATGGCGAGCCCTTCTTTCCTCCTTTTCTCTCCATACCGAGGCGACCTGGGGGGGTCCAGCAGCCACGGACATGCTCCGGATCCACTGTGGAATCCCACCCCGGGGGAGGATACTGGTATGAACGCACTCAACTTGTATCAGTGGAATAATATGAGCTATCTAGGAATCCTTACAGCATTTAATGTATTTTTCCATTTTCCCGACTATCATATAGAGAGGGATACAATAACGGGAAAACTTTGTCAAGTGTCGACAAAGCTGCTGGCCTCACACACTACAGTAACCAGGGGAACAGGAATTATTTTCTTAGTTTACATATTACAGCAACACAAAGGGATTTAGAGCATTATCAACAATATGAGGGATTACTTGAAAGACAACCAATGGTCGCTGTGTAGGTTTCTTGTCTCTTTCCTCCATTTGTTTTATGAGCTTTTAGGAAAAAAAAAGAACAACAACAACACACGTGCCTTTTCTCCTCTGTTGCCCCAGGCCTTCTGGAAAAGCCTCCCATTGACTCCCTGGGGCAACAGAAGCACCACATCTAGAAGCATCCTCCCCTATTGGAGGTGCTGATGAATAGCAGTGGACTGGGTCTGCATGCTGTAAAAGTGAGCCGGGGGGTTTGGGACCCTCGGGTAGGGGGTGAGCACCTGGGGAAATGAGTGGAGGCTTTCAGACCTTGGCTAGCACACTCGAGGAGGCTGAACACAGCAGTGACGCTGTTGGCTCCAACAGCCCAGGCCTTTCCTGGGCAAAGACTGAACTGACATCTCTTTTCTCTAGTTTGTAGGTCATACCCTTGCAGGGCATTCTGCACTCCGAATCATTTAGGCAACTGAGTGGAAAGTAGCTACCAGGAACCACATACTTCAAAAACAACAAGGTATTCTGATTACAAGATTCACTTTTATTCTAAGCTATTTTAATGGATTAGAACATGCTCAACATAGATTTCTCCAGTGTCTGAAAGCAGTGAATAAAAGGAACCTGGGTCTCCCACTGCCCTCGTGGGCCAGGGATAGATAGGCAACAACTTCTACATTCTTTCAAGATGGATTTCAAACCAACCTTGTGTTCCTGCATCAAGTGCAACATTTTTATGATTTAATCTACTTTTTTCATGGTGTGAACTTAATTTGCCAATGTTTAATATCTGTGCTTTCGTAAATGTGACTGGGCTGAAAATGTTTTGCACTGTACTCCCCTGGAAAGCCACTGGGATCTGGTGTCTTTGGGGTGTAAGACTATTGATTTGTAGATCAGTTTCTGTAATGGTCACTTGGGTTTTCTATTTCTTCTTGACTAAAATTTGCATTCACATTTATATCTAATGTAAATGTATGTGTAATTTTATGTTTTTTCTAGAAAGTTGGCCATTTCTTCCAAGTTTTCAAATTTGTTGGAAGTATGAAAGTATGAAAAGTATTCAATTCTTACTGTGATTTTTTAAAATCTCTTTGGTATCCACTTTTGTATTACTAATATTAGTAATTTTGTTTTTTTTCTCTCTGTCTAGATGAGTCTGGCTGGATGTTTGTCCTACTTAGTTTTTTCAGAGCGTCAGCTTTGGTTTTTGTTGATCTCTATTATATATTTATTTCCTATTTCATCAATACCTGCTCTTATCTTTATTGTTTGCATCTTATGACTTCTTTAGGTTTCACTTTATTGTTCTTTGTTCAAGCTTTTAAATTGAGCATTTAGTCATTGACATGGATTCATTCTTTTTGGTTTTTAATATCTACTTGAAGGCAATACATTTTCCTTTACACACCACTTTTTTAAAAAGATTTTATTTATTTATTTGACACAGAGAGACACAGCGAGAGAGGGAACACAAGCAGAGGGAGTGGGAGAGGGAGAAGCAGGCTTCCCGCAGAGCAGGGAGTCCGATGCTGGGCTTGATCCCAGGACCCTGGGATCACGACCTGAGCCGAAGGCAGACGCTTAACAACTGAGTCATCCAGGCTACACACCCCTACCCACCACTTTTAATAGGCATTGAAGTACTTCCACTTCCATTCTAAATATTTTGTAACTCCTATTATAGGCTTCTCTTAACCTGGAGTTATATAAGAGTGCAATTTTAGTGTTTTCAAATATATTTATTTAAAGGACCTTTAAATGTGGATTTCTAAAATAATTGCACGTTTATCAGAAAAAATTCTCTGACATTTATTAACACTTCTTTTGAACTTAATGTGAGGTCTTTCCTCCCCCCCGCAAATCTTTGATGTGTATTTGAAAAGAATTTCTTCCTTGGGTAACTGATATTTACATTTATTTATAATATTAGATCAAGCTCTTAAATGTCATTGCTAACTCATGTAAAGGTAGCCCACTTAACTTTTGGTGATTTATTTATTAATTTCCCAGAGAAGCATGTCACATCACCTCTTTGATTATAGATTTGGTCATTTCTCTTCATAAAACACGTTTGCTTTTGAGGAGGGCAGCTACGTTGGTTCATGACTGCTGTATATTTCTGATGGATCATACTTTATATTTTACAGATACGCGTGCTGTCATTGTCAGGAATGATTCATCTTTCAAACATTGCACTTCAATTTCAGTATTGTCTCAGTGCCTGAATGAGAAGGTCAACCCCATGTATTCATGGCATTCAGGGGACACACAGGGTGGCAGATGCCAGCAGAAGGGCAGATATTTGCTTTCGGCCACACTGGTCGCCATAGATGTGTTCCCAGAGCATCACAGACAGCAGAATTTGTGGCAGGTGCTGTCACTGAGTGACTTCACTCTCGACATGTGCATATCTTACTATAAATGCAGAGGCCGCAATAGATTTCTTTCTCTTTTATTTTTTTTTAAATTTTTTTGTTATGTTAATCACCATACATTACATCATTAGTTTTTGATGTAGTGTTCCATGATTCATTGTCTGTGCATAGCACCCAGTGCTCCATGCAGAACGTGCCCTCCTCAACACCCATCACCAGGCTAACCCATCCTCCCACCCCACCCCCTCCCCTCTAGAACCCTCAGTTTGTTTTTCAGAGTCCATCGTCTCTCATGGGTCGTCTCCCCCTCCGATTTCCCCCCTTCATTCTTCCCTCCTGCTATCTTCTTTTTTTTCTTTTTCTTAACATATATTGCATTATTTGTTTCAGAGGTACAGATCTGAGATTCAACAGTCTTGCACAATTCACAGTGCTTACCAGAGCACATACCCTCCCCAGTGTCTATCACCCAGTCACCCCATCCCTCC
>NC_138381.1:53422588-53473526 GCF_054177405.1 Leptonychotes weddellii
TTGGTTGAAAAAGGGAAAAAGAAAAATTCAAAAAAAAAAGAAAAAACAGTTAAAAAAAATTAACTTTGAAAGACTAAAGAATCATGGCAAAAAAGCCATGAATTCTATGTGCAGTATTCCCCTAGCGCTGGAGTTCTGCCGTTCTCATTGATGGGTAAACTTGGTCTTGACTGGCTGTTCTCACTAATCTTCTGGGGGAGGGGCCTGTTGCCGTGGTTACCAAATGTCTTTGTCGGAGGCGGAATTGCCTTGCCCTTGCTGGGTCCCAGCTAAGTAATCTGCTCGGGTTTGCTCTCGGGAGCTTTTGATCCCTGCAAGCTTTCCCTACAGCTTTGGAGGCCGAGAGTGAAAATGGCGGCCTCCCAATCTCCGCCCCGGAGGAGCTGAGAACTCGGGGCACCGCTCCTCAGTGAGCTCTCAGAGAAAAGCCGTCAGTCACTCCCGTCTCCCCCGTCTCTGGCCGCACTCCGTGCTCACCCGGCCTGTGACCGAGCGTTTCTATCTCTGGCACCCGACCCCGTGTGGAGTCTCCAAACCCAGCAGATCCCTGCAGTACGCTCCCACGCCGCTCCTCCTGGGGGAGGAAGGGGAGTCTCATCGGATCTGCCGCTTGTTGGGTCTCTGCTGGAGGAGCAGTGGCCCGACTGTGCCCCGGATCATGGTTTATGGCAACCCCGTGCTGAGAGCCCACGCCTGGGCTCCGTCTCTGCAGCAGGCTTCCCTGCTCTGATACCTGGGAGCTCTGCCACACTCAGGCACCCGCGGTCTTTCTGTGATCCCGAGGGTCCTGAGACCACACTGTCCCGTGAGGGTTCCACCCCCAACTTAGCCACCAGAGCGATGTCCCTCAGCGGAGCAGACTTCTAAAAGTTCCGATTTTGTGCTCCGTGGCTCTATCACTTGCCAGAAGCGGCTGATGGAGGCCCCTCCCCCACCGTCTATCCTCCCAAATATTGCCTCAGATTCACTTCTCCACATGTCCTACCTTCCAGAAAGTGGTCGCTTTTCTATTCAGAGAGTTGTTGCTATTCTTTTCTCCAATCTCCTGTTGAGTTCGTATGTGTTCAGAATGGTTTGATCCCCATCCAGCTGAATTCTTGGGACCAGCCGAAGTCCAGGTCTCCTACTCCTCCGCCATCTTGTTCCGCCCAACCTCCAATAGATTCTGAAACAAATCAAAGGTTGAGCGGCTGGCAACCTCACGCCCTTCCAGGATCAGAGCAGCGACACTGTGCAGGTGAGCTCCTTGCTGGCCCAGGGCTTGGGTGCTCTTCACAACTACTGTTGGTGGAGCCGGAAAACTCCACCAGTGCTACTGTGATCACGCTTGGCCTGGTGAATCATGGATCTGTTTCCTAGGGGCCCACGAGATTCATTGTGTAAGCCCGTCCCCTTCCCTCCAGGGAAAAAGGAAAGCAACTCAGCTGGAGACTATCTGATTAATAAGTCCAGTGGGGAATGATCTGGGGTTTGTTACTTCCAGTACATGCACGTGGAGCATCTCTTAACTGACCTATGAGAGCTCGGCAAGCATCTTGGAGAGGCGGTTCTGATGGAAATGAGGACACCACCAGTCATATTGCAGATGGAGCATCTTCAAATGAAATCATGCATTTATTTTTCCTACAAATAAACAAAAATATAAACTTTGCTTTTTCTAAGGTACACTTCGGGTCAAAAAAAGGAGTTAAAGCAAATACTTTGTGAGTTACTTGATTTTGGTATCATGCTGCCTTGCTTTGGGTTCTTCTAAGAGTGGACCCTGAGAGAAGGTTTGAAGTCCAGGACTTATTTGGGCTGGGTAGGGAATGCCAGGAGAGAGTAGGGGCATGATTATAAGGAAGGGAGACAGCCCACAGAGGAGGACTAGTAAGCCAGTAGCCACAGTGGATGACTGGAGCATTATCCCAGGAAAATGGAGACGAATCTGGGGACATGGTATGAAGCTCACACATCCTGCCCATCTGAGGGGAAGACTCCAGATGAAGAGCAGCCTACAGAGGTAGGCTGGGGAGTTCATTGATTGGTACTGGGGGCCTGATGCACACATGCTCTCAGGTCCAGAATAAAGCCCTTGGATACAGAGAAGCAGGTACCTGCCCTTGGAAGTCACTGAAAGTGTGCTGAGTATAGCCAAAGGGCTCTGGGGGCTCTGCGCACATGGTGACTAGGTCCAGGCTCAGGAGACCTGCGGGCACGCTCTGTGATGGGCACGGTGGGCACCTGGAGATTGTTTCCTTATCTCTTTTCTTCTCTGAAGTACTGTCTAAGGGCTGGGTTTCTGTACCCTGGGCCACATTTATGAAATTCTGCCCAGTACCCTTTACTGAGGGCCTATCCGCACATGCTCTGTGCTTCCCATGCAAGGCCCACAGGTGAATATGCTGCGGAGCCTGTGGCTGGAGGGTCAGGGTCTAGTGCAGGGTGGGGGGCCCAGCGGCAGCTACAGAGCAGAGTTTCCACTGCCAATGCACAGTACCGAGGGGCCTGGGCCGAAGTGGAAGGGTCACCGAGCTAGTGTGAGGGAAGCCCGGGCAATACAGACAGAGGTTTCTAGTGCCAGGAATGG
Organism: Leptonychotes weddellii; assembly: GCF_054177405.1. Taxonomy (NCBI): domain Eukaryota; kingdom Metazoa; phylum Chordata; class Mammalia; order Carnivora; family Phocidae; genus Leptonychotes; species Leptonychotes weddellii. Next base: position 53,425,158 of record NC_138381.1, read on the forward strand.
CATGAGCAAGGGGAGAGGAGGCAGGACAGTGCAGGGCACGCAGAGGGAACAGCATGGCTGTTGCCTGGAGCACCTAGAGGGGTGTCAGGGGTGCTCCGCAGCAGGGGTGGGTCTGTGCTCAGGAACTGGCCAGGCCTTGTGCCCGCAGGAATGTTGAAGGCTTATGATTTACAGGTAAGGAAGATTATTTAGGGCTACAGTGTGCAGATAGAGGAGGGGGCGAGACAATCCAGGCCAGTCAGGGTCACCACTCCTCAGGCTTGGAACATGGGGGAGGGCCTCACAGATCCCTCTAGCCATGGCCGAAGTGTAAGCTTCGCCAAACGTGCTCCTTGGAGCAATGCTGTGCTTAGGTCCAACAGCTGGTGCTCCAGTCCGAGCCCCACAACTTAGAAGGCTCCACTTTGGTGGTGCTCTTGGCTAGGCCCTTCTCACGGGGTGAGGGGTCCCAACGCCAGGGAGGCATGCCCACCCAGAGCCTGTGTCCCATCCTCTAGACCACGGTTCTGGTCCCCAGGCCTGGAAGCCCCTGAGCCTGCTTCTCCAGCTCGCCAGCCCCAGGCCTGCCCTCAGGGCAGGTGCTGTTCAGGGAGGATGGGAGGGGAAGGCCAGTATGTCCATGAGCATGTGCACCCTTCTGGAGAGGGGCAGGATGGAGGGAGACAGGAAGTAGAGATGAGGACAGGCCTCCATTGTCCCCTTGCCTGAGCCCTGCCCATAGGGAGGGCAGACCTGCCGCAGGGCTGGGGGGCAGGAGACTGTGTGGGTTCCAGCCCTGCTTGCCTGTTCCCAACCATGGCTGCGCCCCTCACACCTGCTTTATTCACAGGCTTTGGGGTAAGACACTGTGAATAACTGCTCTGAGGCAGAAAAAAATACATTTGCAAAACCCCTGGCTTAAATAACCTTCCCTGGCTTTTCCAAGTAGAAAATACAATTGGAAAAGGTTTAGCAAGAGCCGAATGGGACATGTCATCATCAAAGCATCCGCCACCCCTGCATTTCTCCAGCCACTGCTGGGTCTCTATCAAAAAAGTGAGGCTTGTTTCCTCCACAGTTCTGAAACACTTTGGGGAGCTTTTGATCTCGTGGTCGCCACCTCTCACTCTGATTTCTTGTCCCCTTGAATTCCTGATGGCTTTCACAATTTGCCTTCTGTGGTGATTCTTTATTTTTTTGTTTTTTGTTTGTTTTGCTTTTTTTTTTTCAGTGTTGACTTCAAGTTGGGACAAAGCCCTTTTTCCTTCCAGTCCCCAGGCAACTGCAGCCCAGGCTGCTGTTGGGGGTGCAGCCCAGGAAAGTGAGGGTGATGTGAGGGCACAGTGAGCCGGCAGCAGGGGTTCTTCCTCCCTGGGTCACCCGAGACACCCCAGAGGGGATTAACCACTCATGGAGTCTGCCTCTTCAGGCTCTTGTCTGCTTCCACGTTGCTCAGAACCCCATTCTGCCCCAAACTACCTCACGTCTCCTGCCTTCTTCCTGTTTGCTAGAAAACCCCTAGTTTTTCTTTTTTATTCTTTAGAACAGACCCCCTGTATTTGACCTTACACACAAAGGTAGCTCCTGTCTGAAAATGGCATTGTCTCATCCCTGGAACCTGGCATGTATGCTTCTCCACATAGCATTCCTTTCTTCCTGCTTCTGGAACCTTCGTCTTCATGCTGACCACTGGGCTGGTTAACTCCCCAGTGCCCATCACCCTCTGCCAATGTCAGCTCTGCCCAGCCCACGGACTGAAGACACCCATTTCCTGGTGTTGATTAGCTCCAGGGACCTGGGGTTCGTAAGCTGAGTTCTTTCTCTTCTGCTTCGAAAAAGTAATTAAAAGTTAAACCTGGTATACATATGTACAATGGAATACTATTCAGCCATAAAAAAAGGAGATCCTGCCATTTGTGACAACATAGATGGACCTCGAAGGCATTATGCTCAATAACATAAGTCAGGCACAGAAAGGCAAATAAATATTGTATAATCTCACTTACATGAGAAAGCTAAAAAAACAAAAAACAAGCAAACAAAAAAAACACCACCAAAATCAGAAAAAGAGTTGAGAGTTGTGGTTGCCAGAGGTGGGGGTGTGTGGTTGGGAATGGGGAGAAGTGGTCAGAAGGGACAAGCTTCGAGTTATAAGATAAATAAGTCCTGGGATTTAATGGACAACATGGTGACTATAGTTAGCGCTGCCGTGTGATGTATTTCAAAGCTGTTAAGAGAATAGATCCTAGAAATTCTCATTACAAAGAGAAAAAAATATTTTTTGGTAACTTTATGGAGACAGATCAAATTTATTGTGTTAATTATTTTGCAATATACGTATGTCAGGTCATGCTGCTGTATACCTTAAGCCTACATAGTGCTGTGTGTCAATTATATCTCAGTAAAACTGGGGGAAAAAACGTTAAACCGAGGGTAGAAACCCATATTTTTGGAACTCAAGGCAATGCATCTGGAAATGACCAGAATGACGATGGGACCAGGTGGCTTCAAAGCTGGTCAGGAGTCAGGCCCCGGTTCTGAATTTCAGCCCTTACCAGAATCCCAGCAGGAAGATTAACTAGAAGGAGTCACAAATCTGTTGCATAAAATGCTAGAGCAGCTAGATTCTTCTTTTTGCCTTTTCCAGAATCGCTTTTACCTTTTATTTGTTCCTTAAAATCTCTCTGTCCCTTCTTTCTTCCAGGGAAAGATGTCCCCTTGTACTTGTTTATGCTCACCCACACCAACACACGTCTACTATTTGTATGTGTCCTGAGTGTCACCCACGGCCATCCTGCGTGTTAGCACCAGGCCTGTGGCTTCCAATTCTCTGCAGCTCACACCAGAGACCCCTGGGGCCACCCTGCATGTCAGCCAGTGCCGGCCTGGGGTCGGGGGCAGCCCTGTCTCTAGGGAGCTCTGCTGATGCATTCTGAGCCTTGGGGGTCTTAGCAAAATACACTCCTCATAAGCTCCTCTATGGCCAATTCTTTCTTCCCTCCTGGGAATTTGTTTGCTTCAACACAGCCCAGGGAGCCACAAGAACGTGGGGGGAGGAGGGTTCCCTCTGGGTCACTGAGTGAACCCAAAGGCCAGCAGGGAGACTGGTGACACCCACACCACCCCCACGTCTAAGACCTCCCAGCTTTGTTCTTGTGCCCTGTAAGTTCTCCTTCTCCCCAAGCTCTGCTTCCCGCACAACTCCCAGAATTGGTAGCTGCAGCTTTCTTTTGCTTTCTGTGCCTAAGCATTGGCCCTGGGAACATGCCTGAGACCATGTCCTCGGACTAACATTCCACTCTGTTCTTTCCGGGTTCCCCTCGACCCCCTTTCCAAGACAATTTTGATGCTACCATCACCGATGGTTCTAGCTCCCAGATTTTTCCTTCCCAATCTGTCAACGGTCAACATCCCACAGACCAGTGACTCTTCCTAAAACATACCTTGGATCATACTTGTATCAAGAAGCTGTTTTAGAACAGAACAAACATAGACATTATGAACCTACCTCTTTTTGGCTCAGAAATCTTCAATGTCTTCTGCTAGTCAACCAAAAAAAGGCTAAATCCCTATAAATCAAACAGGCCTCCAACAATATGATTTCAATGTTACTTTCCCTCTTTATAAAGTTTTGTTGTAATTAACTTGCTGGCAGAACATTTTTGCTGCAGAAAACTGGACGTGTAAGCCATCTAGAACAGTCCCGGCCCGAGTAACAGCCACCTAAGTGTCCGTTAGCACAGGGCCACAGTCCCTTATTTGAAAGCCGTCGGGCCTCGTGTGTTTCAGAATTCAGAATTTTCATATTTTAGAAAGGGAATATGGTGACTATGCCATATAGTATATAAAACTTACAACAGGATCTGGGGCTGCACCCCATAATCAAGCATGTTCATATTTCTCCAGAGAAATGTATGGATATTCATACTAAGTAGGATGCGTAAAGACTGAGAATAGCCTCATGTTGATTCAGGTCAGGTTTTGCTGCCAAATGAAGTATGAAAAAGCTTTGTGATTCGGCGCTTTGTGAATTTCGGACTAGTGGCAAAATCACCGTGGGCACGTTCTGTGACTGTCACCGTGAGCTGGGGTGGCTGAGGCAGGGCGGCCATCGGCTGGGGCTGGAGGGGTGGCAGGCCCCGGAGAATGGAGGCGGGGGTCAGAGGACACTCTGGGCAGGGGGCCTGGAGGAGTAGGGGGCAGCGCAGCTGCTCATTGGGCAAGAGCCATATGCTGGGACCAGGAAGGCGCACCAGAAGGCACATTGTCTTGGGTTACCAGGGTTACTCTGGGAAGTATAAACATTTGGCACAGCCGGGCCCTGCTGGGAGATGCCTGCTGAGTAAGAGACGGGTTGCTCTTCAGAGCCAGCTTCTTGGAGCGTCACTTGGCCATTCACCCTTTGATGAATTCACAGAGTGGTTGGAACCTTCCCATTTACACTAAGAGGACTGGGCAGAGGGCGAAGTCACTCACCGGCAAGCCACGGCGAGGCCACAAATGGAGCTGCTGGTGACAGCCCTGGGAAAGCCTCACCCTGCCAATGGCCAGACCCTCCCTCCCTCAGCGTCCGACGCCATCTGCGTCTGCTGAGTTTTATGAATGCCCAAACCGACTTTTCTTCAGTTGTAGGTCACAAGGCCCACGCTCGGAATATGGGTTTTAGTTATTAGGGGATATATCATTTTGAAATAGGAAATGATAAAGCCAGTCTTTTTATTTGGACTTAAGTTTTACCTTATTCCCAAATTATCTGTGCATATATTTTCATATCTCATTCTGGCAGAAAGTTCTAAAGAACAGCTTGCCCTCACCCCCCACCCCACCTTCTTCTCAAAGAGAGGCAAAAAGCCTTTTGTGTTCATATGAGTCTGGCCAGGCCACCGGGCTCCCATGAGGGTCGGGGCGTGGGAGATCCCGAGCCTCTGCCTGCCCTGGCTCCCACACACATCTGGAAGGCGGGTGGGGTGGAGGAGGGGGAGTGCTGGTCACATCCAATAGATGGTGAGTTTTGGTGACAGTACAATTTGGTCTCCGGCTCTTTCATCCTATTTGGGTACTCACCTGGCATTTCAGAAAACGCATATGCTGCTTCTCATTAGCAACGGAGCTAGTAATGCAAATACATGGGTTGCTGATAAAAGCCATTAGCATTCATTCCTTTCATACTAATAACAATACACGAGCGCACCTCAACTCTCAGCAAGCAATTACAGCAAATGCGTGAGGAGAGAGGTCAGGCAGCCAGAGCACATTCATCTGCAGATTACCATGTTGTTTTTTTCTTTTGGGCAGCAAAGCAAGGTTTATAGAGTGATAGCAAAGTGATAGTACAAAGCTCCCAAGGAGGAAGGGGACCCTAGAGAGTTGCCACCAAAGTTTCTAAATCTAGGGGTTTTTTTTGTTTTTGTTTTTTAAATTTTATTATGTTATGTTAGTCACCATACAATACATCATTGGTTTTTGATGTGGTGATCCACGGTCCATTGTTTTCGTATACCATGTTCTGACTGATACGGTGTCATGGCCCATCGGGGACCTCCTGAAAGGTGGGGGGGGACAGAGTTCTAACTTGGGGTGCTGGCTGCATGTTGGAATTACCTGGATACAAACAACAGCAACAACACAACATCAAACAAAACACTGATGACTGGGTGCCACTTTCCAGAGATTGTCATTTAGTAATGACCAATCATTACATTGTGATTTAATAATTGGTTTGGGGCACGTCCCCCAAATGGAAAAACATAAGCACTTTCTAGGTAGTTCTAACATGGCACCAACGTAGAAAATCCATTCTTTATTCTATTTCCTTGTTCGACAAAGTGAAGTCCAGGTCTGATGTGTTAAAGAGTTGATGAACTAACCTGGGCTCAAAGGGTAAGTTTGGAGTAAATAAGAGATTAAAATTCAAGGTCTGATTTGCCAGCACTATTGTAGAGTCACCAACCAGCCATGTTCGCCTGGGCCTAGGGGGCTTTTTGGGATTCGAGATCTTCAGTTTTAACAGCAGGCCCCTTACCAGATCTCCTTGAATAAGAGGGATAACCTTACATCCACCAGGTGGTGTGGCTGCCGCTAAGAGCAATCTCCCTTTGCATGGGTGGCATCTTCTGGTTCATGAACGTGCGCCAATCTACATGAACTTATGGGATCCTTGCTACCGCCCAGCCAGATTCATAGTGCAGGCAATGCTTCATGCATTTTATAGATGAGGACACTGCCATTAAGGGACTCAGCCAAGATGGGTAGATGGCAAATAGACTCAGGTCTCTTGATTTATACGGCATTTTCTTTCTCCTGAATCACGGGCTCTGAGTCTCTATACCACTCGCAGTCTGCTCTTCAATGTATAAAGCATTAAATGTCAGATTCATGCCACCCCCCGCATGGAAAACCCACAAGCTTCTTTTTTTACCTATAACTGTCACCCTGTAGGACTCTAGTAAAAGTTATTGCATTTATAGGTGAGGAAGCGTATTGGCAATGTGGATGTCCTTTGTAGGAAGAAGCTGTCTCGGACCTCTCAGGCTGAGGGAGGGACATCTGTTAGGAATGAAGCCCCTCCAACTTGTCCTTGTTGCAGAATTGATTCCATTCCCTGCCCTCTTCTCGAGAATGTCAGTCCTCGAGGGCACAGTCTGGCTTGCTCGTGGTTTCGTCCTCAGTGCCCAGGGTGTAGGGGTGCTAGGTCGTATTGGCAGTGTCTTCCAGCATCACTCAGCTCAAACTGCGTCGGACAGGGTCTCCAGAGGCCTCCGGTTAGAGATGTTAGAACAGACTTCCTCTCCATAGTCCTACTGGGGCACAAGCCTCAGGTACCTCTAGAATTTTCCTTCTGTCCTGGGTAGTCCAGTGAGATTGGTGAGTTCGCAGGTCACTGACACGAAGAGGCTCTTGATGTTCTTAGGAGAATGCTTTCAGCCATTGGCACTGCCTCAGGCACACCATTTCTCAAATACTTACGGTATCTTAAAATGGGGTCCTTCACCCCGAGTGGTGAGAGGTTGCCTTTCGGTGGAATGTGCCATCGAATAGCACAGAAACGGGATGCCGAGCTGTGCATAGCAGGCCTTTGTACTTACCTCTGTCTGCTTTCTTCCTCCCGCCCCTTAGAGCAATCACAGCACCCGCGAGAACGATTTCCCTAAGGCACTTAAGACTGAAGATTTTATAATCAGAAGTCCTGCCAACATTCTTGAGGGTAAATGAGACGGTGTGCTTCTCTTCATGCAATAGATGTGTTTCTGGAAATGTGTAGGTAAAACTTGAGAACTGTGTATCATCTCCCCCGTAACTGGTCATTTCTGAACTCCCTGTAGACCCCGCATTGTCTTTGAGAGGGATGTGAGAGAAGCCCGCCATAGAGGGAGCCTTGTAAGGGAAGGATGCCAAGGCTATGCCCTCAGCTGTGCAGTGCCCCTGGAGGGCAACCGTTCAGATGAGGGAGCGCAGAGCTGCTGCACCGGGCCTGTCCTCTGGCTCATCCCCACCAGGGCGGTGGGGAGTCTTTGGGTATTTCTGTCCTGTGGGGCCCATAGAATTTGCTCAGACCAGCCCCAGGGGAAGGGTTGCAGAGGCCACGGAGGGAAGGGGCTCCAAGGAGCAAAGACAACGAAGAACAGGGAGAGGGGCCATACCTCGTGCACCCCAAACATCCTGGCCTGCCCCCTGGCGGTGTCCCTCCCGACATGCACCCTCTCTGCGTGTTGGGTGCTTGGTCCCAGAGGCCCGCAGCTCCAGTTCCCGGACAAGAGTGGTGAAGTGCCCGTGCCTCATGCTCTGCCTCTGAATAACACAGCCTGAGACCAGACCCCAGGAGCCGGGAAGGGGGTGGAGAAGGCGGTTCTGCCAGCACTCATGTTAGCACAAGCCATGGATCATAGTGTGCAGGTTGGCAACGCCACTGAGGCTCCGGGATCCTCAGCAGTGTAACCTTGAATCCATCTACAAGCCTCTGGAATTCTCTGGCAGGCCACCCTGCTAAATGGTGGAGTGAGACTCGTGGGCCCCTTATCCCTCCTGACAGACAGTCGGGGGCTTGGGAAGGCTGTTACCAGCCTCAGTCTCCTAGGGGACAGTCAGGCCCTGCAGTGACATGTCCCTCTGCTCCTGCTGAGCACCCAGCAGGGACGCAGGCTGGGGGAACATCCGACGATTCAGTGTTTTCGGGAATGCTCAGAAATAAACAGAAATTGGCCATAGGCGGCTTCTGATGGTTTTCTGTGCTGTGTCCGGGTCCCTCATGGGCCTGTTCCTCTAACTCAGGGAACTCCTTTCTTCCTTTCAGGGTTTTGAGCACTGCAGCCAGGTTGTAGGTGCTGTTCCTGGAAGATGGGGACAGGAGTTGGGGGTCAGGGACCTGTTCCCAGGAGAATCGCGTGGACCTGCATTATCTCAGGCAACACGGGCTCTATTCCTGGAAGTGATGGCAGCTTCGTGGTCCCTTGGGTCCAGGTTGGAGGGGCCTCAAGTGTTTCTCCAGCCCAGCTTCTAGGATGGCTGTGACCAAGTTTCATGCATCCTCTTCATGAAGGGGGTTCTAGGTTTGAACGGGACGGCAGTGGCCCCACAGAGCAAAGGAAAAACCTATATCGAATAACCTCCAGGAGTGATTAGTGCTGTGAGGAGGTCCTGTCACTAAGAGTGACTCCGGGTGTGGGTGGAGGGGCAAGGGAGCGAGCGGGTGGGCACACTTGCTGGGCTGGCCAGGGGTCCCTCACTGAGGAGGTGACCCCCCGTGCAGAGCCCCGAATGCTGAGTGTTGTCTGCAGCCTCTGGCGGGTTTGGAGGCCTGATGGGCCCTCAGTGTTGGGAGGCTGGCAGGCCGCAGGAGCCCACTGTGGCCGGCAGGAAGACTTCCTGAGGTGCTGGGATCCAGGCAGGGCCCCAAGGACTAGAGTCCACACTGCTGGGTGGGAGCGAGGCCAGGTGCAAGAGCAAGGGAGGGACAGAGGGTGGAGTTGTGTCCTGTGGACAACACTAGCGCCGGCCAGGGGCGGTCGGGAGGAAGCTGAGGAGCGTGCCTCACACACAAGTCCTGACCACACCCTCCGCCTTTGGTCCCAAGTCTCCTAGGAGGCCGTACCATGTAGAAGGAAGGGTCAGAACCCTGGGTTTGAACCCCCCTGAACAGCTTGGATGAGTAATTTCTCTTCCTGATCCATTTGTGAAGTCCACATGAGAGGAATGGTAGCATCATCACAGCACCCCATGGATGCACTAACTCGGGGGGGAGGGCACAGGTGACAGCGTGTTGTCAACAGCAGAGCCCGGGCCAAAGTGTGGATTGTCAATTCCCCTCATGAACACGGAAGACAAGAGTCTCTGGAGGAAGTGCACCCTCAGTGAGGTCAGTTACTTTCTGCATGTGTGGACAAGGTCAAGAAAATGCCTTCGGATCCATTCTTACCCCCGGAAGGGCTGAAATATTTCCTCTCTGTTCTGTGAAGGACTTCTCCCCAGGCGGGGCACAGAGGGCCAGGCTGGGGTGCAGGGCCGAGGAGCCACGCTGCAGGAGCATCTGCTCCCTGCTCCCTGTGAGGAGGACGCATTCCTGCTGTGGCCTCTTTGTGAGGGTCCCCAGCGCCCCCCACTACACCCTGCTGAGCTTTGCGATGGTGCGAGAGGCTCCCTATGGTTTGCTCTCCAAGGGGGTTGTTCTGAACACACGTATTATCTGTCACGCTTTCTATGGTTGGGAGTGAGCTGTCTCAGTGGGGAGTGGCTCAGAGATCCCAGTCTGCCCACACCCTTGAAGGAGAGGCACTGTCCTGATGTCTCCCGTCCTGGGTGCCTGGTTGGTCCCAGGCCTGAGTCTGTTGTGGGCTGACCTGTGTCCTCACTCCTCCTCCCATGTGGGTGTCGAAGCATTGACCCCCAGCACCTCAGGGTGGGACTGTATTTGAACAGGGTCTTTAAACAGGTCATGAGATAAAATGAGGTCATTAGAGTGGTCATTAGAGTGGGCCCGAATCCGGGCATCTACAGGCCAAGGTGAGAGGCCTCAGAAGGAACCAGACTTGGAACCTGCCTTTTGATCTTGGACTTCCAGCCCCCAGAGTTATGAGAAATGCATTTCTGCAGTTTAAGCTGCTTAGTCTGTGGCTCTGTGAGGGCGGCCCTGGCACCCAAAGGCACTGTGCTCTGCCACGGCTTGCCATTCATGCTGTGAGGCTGTAGTGTAAGGGGGCAGACACGCTTGCTGGCGTAACAACCACGGCCCGAGTCCTGGGGGAAACTATCAGGGCATCCCAGCGCTCTGCTGGCTATGTCTCTGCTGCATTTCCCAGTAGAGAAGGAGCCTGTGGGGGCCAAACAGTGTCCCCCCAGAATATGTGTCCACATTTTAATCGGAACCTGGGAATGTGACTTGTTTGGAAACAGGGTCTTTGCAGATGTGAGTAAGTTAAGGCTCTTGGGTAAAGATGATCATGGATTTAGCGATGTGGCTGCAAGTCCAGCTTCTCAAGGAACACCAAGGATTTCAGGAAGCCACCACGAGCAGGGAACAGAGTCCTCTCAGAGCCCCCGGAAGAAGCCAACCCTGCCGACACCTTGATTTTGGACTTCCAGCCTGTAGGACTTTGAGAGAATACATTTCTGTCATTTTAAGCCAATTTGTTGTGGCAGCCCTAGGAAACTCCTCCATTCTCCCATTTTTTCCATATTCTTTTTGTGGAGGCCAGCTACTCTGGCCTAGGGGCTGTGCTGTGAGCATCAAGTTCCTGCCAGCTCTAAGACCTTGAGCATGTTGTCCTCTCTTAATTCCATTTTCTTCCTCTGAAAACTGGGAGTGAATAATACACATACCTCATGGGTTGTCAGGAAAATTTGAGAGCACGTGGTTAGTACTGAAGAATGGTGGGTGTTATTATTGGTGTATGATGAGGCTGTTGGCTTGGAGTTATTTCTGCTCTGTCTGCACCAACAGGAAAAAGGAATCCATTGGCTCATTTGGTTGCCCTGGAGTTTTATAACCATAGACATAGGTTGACATAGAGGCAAGGTGACCATTCTCCATAAGCTTCAACTTCTTCACTTGCAAGATGGGGGTAATTTACCCTCATGGAATGGTTGTGAAAGGAGCTTCTGTGTGTGACAAGGACAAAAAATTAGAAGAAAATGATACCTGTCCCAAGCAACGATGTGTAACTCTCTCCCCTCTTCTTCTCTGTTCCCGGTTTGCAGGGGGTCCGGTAGAGTGAAAAAGATTTGCTGACTCCATTGGCATCATGCCCAGACACCAGTAATAGGTGAGCAAGTGAGTGTGGGGCCAAGGGCATGGCCCAACCTGGGCAGTCCAGGGAAAATCTCACTGCAGGGGGCACCCCTTCAAGTTAGCAAGCATGTTGGGAGCAGCTTTGAAGGGCAATGAAGTCTCTGGGAGGCAGTCTGAGGGGAGTGGCACCTGTTTATGGTCTGTTTATGGTCTGCAAGGATGTTTGGGGGCTGTTGAATGCACAGGGGCCCCAGGGCTTCCTGGTGCCTCTGAGGGACAGAGTGCTGTTTTCCTCCCCTGTACAGTTGTCCATCGGTCAGTGTGAAGGCTCATAAAATGCCCTGACTTCTCACCTTCAAGGTAGCTCTGAGCCACTTCCCACATCTGCTCTTGTTCTCAAGGCATTTCATGAAATATAAAAGTCCAGTCACCTGATGAGGAATCCACTTGGCAGGCAGGGTGGTGCTCTCCAAATACATCATAGCTATAAGCATTCAGGAAAGTTCTCCAGACAAGTGAGAGAAAACAATTCCCTAAAAGAAAGTTGGGGTTTCATCACATTGTTGAAATATAACTCACTTTTTCTGATACATTTCTATGATTTTTCTTTCACTCTGACCTCCTCTTTTCTACCTGTATTATATGCCTTGCTATTAAGCTGCATCAAATCCTGGGAAGAGTGGCAGAGTGTAAATAAGAAAGTAAATACTCTTCCTCTTCATGTAGGAACACAAAATGTTGTATAACCAGGAGCTGTTATGTGATCAACTCAGTAGAATAGCAACACAATATCGGCAGCCTAGGAGGAGGGCCGTATGGTATGATGGGAGGACCACAGGCTTTGAGGTCTGAAGTTATTTGAACCCTAACTTTTTAATTATAGAGATTGGTTGTCAGGGGTTGGCAGACCTTCTGTGTAAAGTGCCAAAAAGCAAATACTTCCTGCTACGTAGGCCATGTACTCTCAGTGCAGACTACTCCACATAGCCATTATGGCACAAAAGCAGCCAAAGACAATATGTAAATAAATGGGTGTGTCTATGTCAACAAAACTTCATTTGCAAAACCAGGCAGCGGGCCACATTTGGCCCGCAAGTTGTAATTTGCCAACATCTGTTAAAGAGCTTTAGTTTCCTCACCAGATGGATAGGGCACATTTGTAAGACCTTGTCTGACAGCGTTCTCATTAGGATCAATTGAGCTAATGTATATGGAAACCTGGTACATTCCCAAATACTATGATGTTGTTAGTTTTTATTTACCTATGCCCCCAACCCTTATATTTTAGCTTTTGCATTAAACTTTGGTATAATGAGCAGGAACTGCCCATGGTAATTCGTGGTAGCCAGTGGGTACCAATGGGTTACTTGCCTAGTGGGTGGTGTGTTACCCACGGAGTGGTGGATCTTTACGGGGCAGACAAAGACTATGTCACCCATGGCTCAAAGCCAGCAGCTTGATAGGCCAACAGAGACACTTTGTTTGGGGCAGCTTGGGAAGAGTGGCTGTGTAGGTGAAGAAACTCTGAGGACTGCTGCATTGTGTACCAGCTGGCCCAGCCCAGGGGGAGCCAGCTTGCCCCGGAGCAGAGCCGTGTGACTCTGAAGGGCCAGCAGTGGGTCGGAGGTCTCAGCATCTTGTGTCTGTGGGTAGGTGTGGCCGTGGCCTCTGGGCATCTGCTCAGTCTGCTGCACTGGTAGGAGCCCACAGCCTGCCTTCCCTGGGGAGGTCACTCTTGCTCATTCACTAACTCGGTGGAGTTAGGCAGAGGTTTTCAGGGTCGGGCCTGAGATGCAGAGATCCTGAGAACTCTTTGATGTTGCAAGGGCCAAAGTGGATGAAGGGGGTGCCACTGGGTGCCTGGAGCTCTGGGTGCTGAGTCCAGCTTTGATGTGACAGATTCCTGTGGTCTCAGACAACTCAGTGCCTCTCCAGGCTGAGCTCCTCACCCTTGTGATAACAACGTTTTAACCGGACCAGCAGTCAAACACAGGTGGTCCACTCTGGCCTGGAGTCAGCTTTTGGTCTGCACAGGATTTAGTATTTTTTAATTTTCATTTTTTTATCATGTTAAGAACACATAACATTTATCATTTCGATTACATTTCAATGTGTAATTTAGTGGCGTTAAATTCATTCACATTGTTATGCGACCATCATCACCATCCATTTCTTGAACATCTTCATCATCTCAAACAGAAGCTCTCTCCCCTTTAAGCACTAACCCCCATTCATTCGGGTCTCCAGGGTACCACACCCCTCATGGGTCTTCATGAAGGGTTCCTAGGCCGTGTCTGGCTCCTGTGGGCAGTTCAAGTGATCAGATGGCTCTGTCCTAGCTCAGCCTCCCAGGGCCACATATGGTATGTATCCACGCTGTGCACGGTCAGTGCCCCACACACTGTGTATCAGCATGGGTTTCCCGATAGTCTGAGTGTGCTGCGGGCACATAAGACAACGTTCTTGGCTTTAGAACAGAACCTGCTGAAGTATTCAGGGGTAAAGAGATGTTACGTCTGCAACCCAGACTCAAACAGTGTAAGAAAATAGTAATAGACAGAGAAGGGGAGAGAGAATGATAAAGCAAGTGTGGTCGAATATTCTATGTGGCATTTGGGAAATCTGAATGAAGGGGTGTCCAGGAAACCTTTGAACTGCTTTTGCAATTTGTCTTGTAAGACTGAATTACTTCAAAGTAAAAAGTTAAAAAATAAACATAAGGATGCTGTCCATAGGAAAGCTTACCATGAACAGTTTTTTTTAAAAATAAAAGAATATATGCTGGCATATTAAATAATTTCTTTTTTGGAAGGAAGTGTAGAAACTGTCAGCAGTGATTATCCTGGAGAAGAGAGGTTTCATTTTTTATTTTGTGGCTTTCTGTACCACTTGACTTTTCTGATCATGTGCATATATTGCTTTTATCTTAAAAATGTATATCTGTTGAATAGGTAAAGAAAATATTGTCAGTTAAAAATGTTTCTCCTATTTCTCTTAATGAAAAAAATTCCCAGTAAGTGAAGGGGGTTGGGACTGAGCCCAGGTTACACAGCCGGTGAAGAGGGAAGGTTAAATGGGGTTGAGGGGAAACAAGACATAGTGGGCAGATGGGGACCAGGCTGTGGTAGGTAGCTTTATTTGGGTGGCAGGCAGCAGAGATTGCTTGGCCAGCCCACGATAAAGGTGGAGGCAGAGGGGAGCCCAGGCAACTGTTAGTATTTCTTTTTGAACAAGCCGGAAGATGTGGGCAGAATAATTCCCAGGCTCAGCGCCTCTCCCTTCCACATTCAGAGTCCTTGGAGGCAACACTCAACTGGCCAGATCTCCTGGGGGCACCTAGCTCATTCGTTAGGGGGCTTGAAACATTCCATCTGCTCTGGCTATGGACTAGGTCCAAGCCCTGTGGTATCTGAGGAACCTATTCCAGAAAGAGGAGAAGAGACAGAAACTTTCAAAGAGGTGAATACACAACAGAAGTGAGGGAGTTGGGTGTTTGCATCCCACCTGGACATTAGCCTCGGAGGTGATTGGTGATGTTACGGTGATGCCCAGCTGTATCATTCTTTGGAGAACAATTGTGAATGTTCTTGCCATCAGAAAGAGGGAAGGGGAGAAAGAGGAGAAGCAGGAGGAGGACAGGGGGAGAAGGAAAAGAAAAGGGGGAGAAGTAAAAAAATATATAATAAAAGGAAGGCAGTGGGTGTGAGATCCCGTGTCATATGTCCATGTAGTTGGTGTAGTCGATAGGCGATGTAGAAACGTCCTTGTAATCATAAGAAGAGTGTTTCTATGCATAGCTGTCACTCTCCAGAATTTAAATAACCACCGTAATGGAACTAGAAGCTCATGATAAACTGTATTTCTGAAATAATGAAGTCCCGGATTTTAATGCTTTCACTGTGGCCATCAAGTTTTATTCCCCGATGCCAAAAGATATTTTCAAAATTGGCATAGAGCATTCACTTTTCAGTTTGCTATATACCATTAAGGATATTTCCATGAGATGGTGTTTACATGTGTTCGAATTTTTTTTTTTAATTGCTTCTTACTGTATTACCAGAAAATAGAAAGATTTTAGTGTAATTTAGTATAATCACTGTTTGAATTTTCTAGGGCACCATGATGTTCTAGCTTCACATTTTCTGTGAACTTAAAAGATGGGGAAGGATGATGAACTGATTGTGCAGTTCTGTGTGGAAAAATGAGTTCTTTACAATGGGAGATGAAAAGCCCAATTAAGTCATTTTGCCCGACGTGGGAGAGAGCGCTCCCGGGCGTTTGTGGACATTTTGTCTGGTTCCATTCAAAATGACTCAGCTAATGAGCTTTCCATGACCTGACTTTGGAAAAGTGTCCACAAATCTATAGGGCTTCCTGATTAGGAAAAACTTTTCCTATTTTGATGAATTTTCTTGTGTTTCTGTGTTATTAACTGACAATCCCTTATCATTCTGTCATAAGGGTGAGATCCTCAAAATATGACATTCTAAAAAATCTTGTGTCTCTCTAATGTTGCCCTATCATAACTTTTTAAATATTATCGTGTACACCTTGAAACTCCTTTTGACTTGCTAATTATTTCTCCCTCTCCAGAAGTCTTAGAGCTAGATTCAGAATTTTAGGGGGCATTAGCTGAAGTTCAGGGCCCAGTGCCATGCCCAAATCTGAATTAGACTTATATAACTATTGGTATATTCTGGCGATGAAGGATCTAGGCACTGAGCAAGTTTCATGACCTTTCTAAGCCTCAGTTTTCTCATCTGCAAAATAAGAGGTAATGGTGAGTGAAGGGTTACCCCATACATTGTCGCTACGATTAATATATAAGGCTTTCAGTACTGGGTCTGATACAGTACATGCACACTGAGTGTTAGCTCCCACTATTGTTGGGAATAGAAGTCAAGATCTTTTGAAGTCGTGTGGGTATTTAACATAGTTGGAATTTGGGGCACTGGCCATCTTACTTGCCTTCCTCTCCTTCCAGTTCCTGTCGGTCTCTTGTGCAGAGTGGGCTGGGGCTTCTGAAGTAGTCATTACTCCGGCCTGGCCCAGAGCGTCTCCGCTGAGGCTGGGACTCCTTACACTGGGTCCTCTTCCAGCTGGGAAGAGCACGCTACTTTCTCTGTATCATCTCAGCTCATCAGCTCCATGGCTTCCAGATTAGTCATCTGCCTGGGTTGCTGCTGAGGCTGCCCCCTGGATGGCAGGTCTGCACAGCAGACTCAAGATAACCCCTGGTTGTCCCCCAGGACTGGAACCTGCCTCTCCATTGTCTCCCAGGAAGTGGGCCAGCCAGTCCTCCCTTCCACGGCAGTGGCCTCTGCACCACCCGTGGTTGGGATGGTTGTCCTTCTCTCCTCTCCTCTCTGTCACTTTCTGTCCTTAGGCCACCAAGCACGCTGCTTGCTGTCCTCAGTGCTGCGTGAATCCCACTGCCAAATCCCGTGCCAACCAGCTCTCTCCAGTGCCTCTGCTTTAGGATGCCAGCTCCATTCCAAAAGGGCTGGCTGGGGTCCTGGGACACCGAGTGGGCTCTCACCTCAACTCCGACCCTTGTCCTCATATCAGGAGAGACCCCCTCCAAACCTGTACAAGGTCAGGAAGGACAAGGACTCACCTTGACCTCAGCAGCTAAGTGTTCTTAGATCTGGGGACCCAGGCCAGCCTGAGTGTTAGCCACTGGTCTTCAATGTGGGGCTCCTGGGTGCTTCCTGCAGCCCCCAGCCATGCTGGGGCAGGTGTGTATTTGCAGCAAAGCTCACTTCCTCTGGGTCCATCTGGCTCTATTGCGTTCACCTACAAGGGAAAACCTGCTCTCACTCTGTCGCATTCAGGTGCTTGTATCCCAAGGCGCTTGGGACAGAGTTTTAGATTTTCCTGGTTGCGGTGCAAATTAGACAGGCAAGTCATACCTGAGTCT
This sequence comes from Leptonychotes weddellii, assembly GCF_054177405.1. Taxonomy (NCBI): domain Eukaryota; kingdom Metazoa; phylum Chordata; class Mammalia; order Carnivora; family Phocidae; genus Leptonychotes; species Leptonychotes weddellii. The sequence continues at coordinate 53,442,278 of NC_138381.1, forward strand.
GGGTGCAGCCATCTTCAAGGTCAAGGTCACCGTGACTGCTGGGCCTCCCGGGGCCAGGCTACTGGCTGCAATCAGTGATCACATTAGGGGTGTTCTACCGGAGCCGTTCCTGATTCCGTCACACGAGTAACTGCGGTCTTGCACCATTATTGATGGTACTTGGCTGTGTTAGGCTAAATCTGCCAGCATTCCCCGTGGTACTATGCCAGCCTCGCTTTGGGTCCATGATGGTCTTTTGGTCTTCCCCATTTTCTAATGTTTGTTCTTGCGAGTGGGGTCATGGTGACACCTTGGTCATCTGACCTGGCCAGTGTCCAGTTCTTAGAGGAAATACAGTTGGAGTATCCCTTTTGCATTTGAAACAGCCAACAAAGGCCAGCTTTTTCATATTGATCACTACAGGGACCAAAATTCCTCAAAACAGTCACAGAAGTGTAAGGAACCTCTAAGGTGTTTCTATTTTAGAGGCTCCTCTGCCCATCTGTCACACGGAAGGCAGTCATCTTGACACAAATATCCTGAGTGTGACCAATGTCACAGAGTAGAAGTAGGTTTTCCCTTGAATGGGGAAAGCAGAGCTTTTTTCTGCAAATAGAGACGCGTCCAAGGGGCTGGGCTTAGAGATGCTCAAGGGAGTCCCGAGGAGAAGATGGGGTACAAGAAGCTTTGGATCCCCCTTTAGTCAAGGCAGGTCAGCTCTTGTCTCATCTCTATATGCGTGTATACATGTGGATGTGTGCATATGTGCATATGTGTATGCGTGAGTGTACCTATGTATGTGTGCGTGTGTGTGTGTATGTATGCACATATGTGCGTGCCTGTATATGTGTGTGCGTCTGTAGTTTAAAAAAAGTTTGAATACCACATTAGGTTCTATGAAATAACCAGAACTCTGTAGAGTCAAAATGATGCAGGCATGCCTTCCCACATATGTTCATAAATATTCAAAGTCTTTCTGAAACTTCAAGGGAAACAGCAGTGGGCTCAGGGGGATGAATCTTTGTATATACTTCCTTCATTTGGAGACTTAAATGATATTTCTCATCCTCTATTTCAAATGTACGACGATACTGTTGCAATTGACAAATAGAAATCTATTGAAAAATTACTGACTCAACGACAGGTTTCTGTCATGATTGTCATCTTATATTTTTCCAATCAATGTATCCTAGAGATACAACTACTTTGACGTCAAATGCGCAAACATATTTGTTGTTCAAGTGGGACCTCCCCTCTTGGAAAGACAGAGAATTCCTCCTGCTTTATCTTAGTTAACGCTCACATCTGTCAAGTGAGCAAGTCATAGTTGTCCTACTAAACAGTCCTTTGCTGTTATTTTGTTCCAACATTCAAGTGGGACAACTCAGCAGCCGCCAGTCCCTGGCAGTCCGTGCACTGAACAGCCTCTCCAGCTGGCCCACAGGGTGACTATATTTGGTGAGCAAATACTCCCCGGGCTCTGCGCTAAGGCTCTTGACCAAGCCTCCCTTACATCTGACAGGCACTTGAACGGATCCAAAATAAAACAGATGCAGGCCATCTTCCCTTCCCTGTTCCGACTGCCATCGCGGGCCTCCTGGGACATGTGGAAGGGTGTTTCCAGGGCCCACGCCCTGTGCAGAATTAGATCTACTTCCTTCCCCTCCCTTGGCCTTGGAGTCAGCAGGAATGTGGGTGGGAGGTGTGGACAGAGTTAATATGCCCTCCCCCAAGGCCACTTCACAGATCACGGAACCTCATACAAGCAGGCACTTGGCTAATTTCAAATATGAACCCACTTTCCTGGGCTGCTCTTGAGCATTTTTATAGCTAGCAAATGAAGCCTTACACATGACCTTCACAGTGTCACAGTTAACCACTGCTCATTCTTTTTTTTAAAATTATTTATTTTAGGGGGCAGGGGCAGAGGGAGAGAGTATCTTATGCAGACTCCATGCTGAGCATGGAGCCTGACACAGGGCTCGATCTCACACCCCTGAGCCGAAACCAAGAGTTGGGCACTTAACTGACTATGCCACCCAGGAGCCCCAGACCACTGCTCATTCTAAGTTTACTTCTGTTTCTATAATATGATAAAGGGTCTTCCTGACCATCATTCTTAGCTGGTTCTTGGACATCTCATGGACAATTCTCCTTGCTGTGTGCTTGAGAAGACACAGATTCTCTGTTGAAGAGAAGTCCAAGTCTATGAGGCAATATGTTGGCAAGAAGAAGAAACATAAAGCACCACATCAATAATCTTATGTTTTTCCAGAAGGAGGTGGAAGGGCAAGATCTGTAGAGTAAGAAGAAGATGAGAAATTTGACTTCAGCAAATCAGTAGAAATGCCATAGCCCCAAATTTCCTTCAGGAGCAGCCATTTTCTCTCTTTCTATAAAGAAGGGTTTAAATTGGTAAAGTCCACCACAGTTCCAGATATGGTTTTCTTTCTTTCTTTTTTTTTAAGATTTTTATTTATTTATTTATTTATTTAGAGAGTGAGCATGAGTGGAGGGAGGGGCAGAGGGAGAGGGAGAGAGAGAATCTCAAGCAGACTCTGCGCTGAGCATGGAACCCGACCCCAGGCTCCATCCCATAGCTCTGAGATCACGACCTGAGCCGAAGGCAGACATTTAACCAACTGCATCATCCAGGTGCCCCCAGACATATTTTTGTTTCTAATAATTCCTAATGAAACCACCACCAGCTGCAAACCCTGATTCACGTCATGTTCCTGAGCAGGGTTTTCTATTTTGGTTTTTGAAGAAGCAAAACATGTTCCATATATATCCCAGGTCATTCTAGTTTAACATGTATTATGTGTCCATGGTCTCTAAATATCTCCAGAGAGGTATTTTATCTGCCAGTAAATATCAGTACCATCAAAATGATTTGCATCTCATTAGGCAGTTTATTCTTGCGAGTGAAGGAGTTGAGGCCCAGAAGAATCTGAGTGATCACATTCATAAATACTCAGTCTTTATGAAGCTTCAGAGAGAACGACTTGTTGCCATGGAAAACAAAGGAAGGCGGAGTGAGCCTCGGACCCAGGAGTTAGGCAGTGACTCCTCCCGAATACTGGGAAACCCTTGGCACAGAACCAACTCCCCAGCTTACTGCTGAAAGCGGCTGCTGTGCAGGGGACCGGGAGGGCATGGTGCCTCAGTCAGCCGTCTTCAGTGCGGAAGAGCTTATTTCCTTTATTCCCGTATTAGGTTTATGCAGAGAACTCAGGAAGGGAACAGCATTCTTCTGGAGATCACCGATGAGGATTAAACCCACAGCCAGGTAAAGGGTTCAGGTGAAGGTAGCTTCAGCAAGTCCATTGGTGTTTTCTTGGACCGTAAGCAGGCAAGTGGCTAAGGCTAAACCGTGGGAGCCAGCCATAGTGGCTGAAGGAGCCACTGGTGATGGATACTGCATTCCTACATCACCTTTAGGGGACAAAAAAGCAGCAAACACGGCTCTAGTCAGGGAAACAAACAAGAAACCGTCCCGCTGTGTTTGAGCCGTGGACGAGCTCTGCCCTGACTTGGGGTGTCCTAGAAATGCCTCAGCAGCCCACACGCTAAGCGAGGGAGCTTGGGGACGGAGATGTTCCATGAGGAGGCGGGACCCTGTCCTCACCGTGTGGGGAAGTCCCTGTCCTTGTCCCGAGGTTGGAGACTTGTGGCCTTTCAGACCCTCAGCATGAGGCTCCACGAGAAGAAGGAACGTGGCAGTGGGCCGTGGGGGAGCAAAGGGGAGCAAGCTGCAGGTGGGTGGCCCCTGCTGCGGTTACATTGAGTCTGCCCCTCTGCGGTACTCTTTCTTTCACTTTGGGAGTTGGTATCATCACCTGTTTATGAGTCCGCCTATCAAAATGGGTTTTTTAAAGATTTTATTTATTTGAGAGAGAGAGCGCGACAGCATGAACAGGGGAGGAGGGACAGAGGGAGAGGGAGAAGCCAACTCCCTGCTGAGCAGGGAGTCCAATGAGGGGCTCAATTCCAGGACCCTAGGATCATGACCTGAGCAGGTGTTTAACCGCCTGAGCCACCCAGGTGCCCCCGATCAAGATGATTCTTAAAACAGCTCTCAGACTTCATTTACACCTGATGCAAATATAAAATCGTGGGTTCCCAGCACCAGGCATTTAGGGCTTCAGGCACAGGGAAGGGTATCTGTGTAGGGGACGGTTGTGGAGAGGGACAGTTTCAGTGTCTCACAAGTCTCAGAGAATGAGAGGCTTACTTGTCTGGGCAGGTGGGATGAGGCCAGCCTCTCTGAGGACCCTGAGTCCCCATGTGTCTTGGCTTGACCAAGACCTCCACAGAACTTGCTTTTCCCCAGGATGGGGTCCACCTTGACTCAGGCTGGCCGTGGACCCCTTGACTTGTTCTGTTGGATTCACATTTCCAAGGCAGCTCTGGACCGATGGGAGAGGTGCATGGGGTGTCTGCAGCCTTGCCTGCCGAGGAGAGTCAGGCATCAACCTACCCCAGGAGGGTGTCAGACCCCAGGGCCTGAAAGCACAGGGGCCCTTGGGGAAAGATGGGGTAATGGCTTTGCCTTCTCCAGTTTCCCCTTCCACATTCCAACACCCTCCACTCAGTTGGCCCTTTCCAGGGAAACAGAAGAATAAATGGAGCTGCTACCTACTCACTTCAAAAGAAAAAGTTTCTTTTATCTTCTGTGGTAAGATTAGGAGGCCAGGCACATTTACTTGTGTCTGAATACTTTAAACACACTCTTGGGAAAACATAAACAGGATTTATATGAAATGCTTTAATCCCCCCAAAGAGCAATGAACTCTGTTGAAAGGGCACCAGCCATTCTGGAGTTGGGTGGGATAATATTGCTTACGCCTCTTTCTCACCTGTGACTGGGTAGTGGCCTAAATTCAACCTAGCTGAAGGTCTTCCTATGTGAAGCGCTCTGATTATGAATCCTTTGGAAAAGAAATGAGCCCTTCCCATATCTGCCTGGTAAACCAGGACTTTCTCAGCCTCACAGAACTTAATAGGAGAGTAGATTTCAAGATTATCTCCCGCAACGGGCTTGTTTTATGGATGAGGAAACTAGGGCCCGGATAGGTTCACATCCTACCCAATGTCACACAGCAGCTATGGTCCCGTCCAGGCTGTGTTTAAAGCAGGGTGTGTTTGCGTGTAGACCCAACAGTGCACGTTGTGATTGCACATCGGACTTTCTGCATCATTTCAAGGGCCAAATTAAGGTCAACATTTACGAACTTCATGGTGGGAGAACACACACACACACACACACTCTTGCACGTGCACCTACGCTTTTATTTTTACAAAGGGAAGGAAAATTAGGAAAAGAAGTTCTAACTCCAACTCTTACATCCTTAGAAGGGAGGGCAGGTACTACGTTGATTTAAAGTATCTGAAATACTCATTTTGTTTTCTTAAAATTATTCACGTTCTTAAAATAAAATGGAGATCAGTTTAGAAGTCAGGTGGGACGGAAGAGGAAGGTGGCCTCTTTTCCTCCCCATGAATTAATGTCTCTGTTGTCCGTGTTCTATTATGTCTTTGGAAATAATAACTCTGGAGGTTGATTTTCATTTTATTTATTTATCAATTTATTTTTTGGCTGCCTCGTCTGGCGGCCTGTGGCCTGCGTTCACAGTGGGGCCTCGGGACTGGCCCGGCCGGAAGAACTGCGGAGAGAGTGTTGTTTGCTTTGTGCATCTGAATGAACATCTGCCAGAAACTCACAGCCCGGAGTCCTCTATTTGTTTTTAGAGTGTGATCATGATTTTTCTGACAATGCACCCTCCCCCCCACCCCCACGTCAGCCTGAGAGATTTTGGCTCCCTTGTGGGTGGAAGACAATCCAGGGCGCCCCAATAGCATTTTCTCCTGTGGCTCATGGGGCCTCTGAGCTGTTCCTGATGACTCAGTGGTGGCTGGCAGAAGTTAGCGCCACCCTGGCTCCCAGAGATGGAAAGAAAGTGTGAGGACCCTACCTTCTGGAGACGTAGTTCCTTGGGCGGTGTCCCCCACACTGACATATAAAGCATAACATGACGACCTTGGAAAGGCTGACCATAGGGTGCTAGTGTGGCTGAGCCCCTCCAAGTGGGAAGGGCTTATCTGCCTTAGTCCTGGCCTCTGTGTCACTTCAAATGGGACTTAAAAGCAATTCTCTAAGTGGATTAGGTCTAGAGATTAACTTGAGTGTCCTGTGTTGAGAGGCCTGGGTTTCACTCTCTCCTGAGACTAGTATTTCTGATACTCTGGTGGCAGCTGCCGTACACACGGGCAATCCCACTGATGAGAGATGGGGAGTCAGACACCATCTTTTCACTCTGGCTCATCCACTCACTTCGCTCTCTTTCAGACCTGTCCACACCATCACACACCCCACCTCACACTGGTTCCAAGCCCCACCCTTGCCTTTAAGGGTTGGGACATTTCCTAGAAAGTCACCGGGAATCAAAATATGGAAAGAAGACCTGCTCATGGTTGGTTGGTAAGGTGTCTGAAGGTTCTTCTTCAGGAAATTTTCAGGGCTCCTAGAATCACTGGGCAAGAAGGTTGGAGGGATTTGTTTGACAGTAGAGGTCATAACCAAATGTAGAGTTGTGCAAGAACCTGAGACTTACAGGTTGTCCTTGGTCATGCCAGCCCTGATGAGCAGGATGAAGACGAGGGAAAGGTAGCAGCCAGGGGGCTCTAGGGGTGAGGCTTCCTAGACTTCCTCAGGATCTCTCTGTCCTGGCAAAGCCCAGAAGAGGAAGGAAGGAGACTCTTCTCGGCTCAGGGGTTGGGCACATCATTGCTTTCCGATGCCAAGGGGAAAGATACAAACATCACCAAGATGGAAGCTGTTTGCTGGGCATCGTCATGTAGAAGGGGCCTTTGTTAACTGTAATTGTTTTCATAATTCCTACTGGAAGGACGAGGAATGGAAAGGGTGCACACATTCTGGCGCCCACTGTGATTTACGTCTTGTAGGGATTTTCCACGTAGTTCATTTGTACACCCTACAGCAACACTTGAGGTCAAGAAAGTTGACTCCAATGTGCAGATATCAGTTGAAAGAACTCTGGGAAATTGCTTTGAATCAAGTCCCTAAAAGGTGACAGGGCAAGGATTCGAACCTAGGACGTTCAGTTTACCCAGGACCGACTGATGCTGTGATGCCCACACTGTGCACTTACCAGACGGAGGATGTGGATTTTCCACTTCAGTTGTGGAATCCACATTTGGTTCAGGGGAAGACCGTCTCCCTCCCCCATACTTGCCTTTGCACATGGTGGCCAGCTGTGGCTCCCGCCCTGGGTAGAGATGGAACAGAGCCAAGACTGCACATCAAAGACTAGCAGGGAAGTGTGCACTGCTTCTTGCTGGCTCTGGCCTCAACTGCATGCTTTCTGGGCTGTATGAAATTAACCATGGCAAAAGGATTGGGGGAATCCTGTTGTGGAGGACAAACACTGTTTTCCCAGCTTTGTCCAATCCAATTACAACTGTTGATAGGTAGGCAGGTAGTGGTGGTGAAAAAAGCTTCAGAGGTTTCTTTATAGTAAGTTCTTACGACTTTCACTAGGAAATGAAAGAATCCCTGACCAAACAGTTGAAACTGCTTAAAATAAAAAAAGCAGAGATCAAAGTAGTGTAAATTCTTAGTCATTTAGCAGTGTCATGGAAGGAGACGATCTTCCCAATTTTTCAAAGAATTAGAAGAGTGTAAAATATCTTTACTAAAATTCTGTGGAATGTAATAATTCAGAAACAGAAATCTACTGAGCCCCCACACTGTGCTTTGCATAAAGTTGTGCACGACCCCAGAGAGCTTCTAGCCCAGTGGGAAGACAGACATTTGAACCATCAGAGTCCCAAACAATTAGGAGCGGAGTTGAAGTGAGCACAAAATGCTTTAGAAACAGGGAGAAGGGCATGAATGATTTTGTTTGGAGAAAGCGAGGAAGATCTCAGAGTCTTCCCCAAGATTACAGTATTTTAGCTGAAGGCTAAAGGCTGACTAGGCAAAGAGATATAGGGCTGAGAGAGCCACATAAGCAAAGACGCGAACATGAGAAGGAGGCTGTCATGTTTGGGAACTGGCTTCTGGACCATCATTCAGAACATAAATGGTGATTGTTGTCAACTGTAAATGTAGAGTGTAGAATTCCAATTATTTGAAGATAAGACAAATTTTACTGTATGGTATCAGGATGCACAGGCTTTGGGTTTAAAAAGAATCTGGGCTCTGCCACATGATTCATTCATTCATTCATTCATTCAAATACATTATCAGGCAATATGCTTAGTTTTGTACATTAAAAAAAAAAATGAGTGAGGGCACCTGGGTGGCTCAGTCGTTAGGCGTCTGCCTTCAGCTCAGGTCATGATCCCAGGGTCCTGGGATCGAGCCCCACATGGGGCTCCCTGCTCTGCGGGAAGCCTGCTTCTCCCTCTCCCACTCCCCTGCTTATGTTCCCTCTCTCTCTGTGTCTCTCTCTGTCAAATAAATAAATAAAATCTTTTAAAAAAATGAGCAAGGACATAGTAGCTGCTCTTAAAGATGTGACAAGTGTAGAGGTAAAGTGATATGTAGAAGGATCCAAAATAGGGGCTTTTCTCCATCTAAGTACTAACTAGGCTCAACCCGGCTTAGCTTCTGAGATCAGACAAGATGGGGCACGTTCAGGGTGATATGGCTGTAGACTGGGGTAGGGGCTTTTCTGGAGTCCCTGTGAAGGCAGAGGGTAGAATCAATGATAAGGGAGATTTTCTTGGAGGAATGACCTTTGACCTGAGTTTTAAATCTGGATGAAAGTTGGGAGGCCACAGGAGGGTGGGATAAAGGGAGAGGAGAGAGCATTCCAGGCAGAAAGGAAGGGAATGGAGATGAGGAACTCCTGTGTGTAGGAGGACCTAGAAGCAAGTCTGTTTGTGGAGTGTGAAGCGTGAGCAGAGGTGGGCAGCAAGGGCAGGGTTGGTGACGTCTTCAGGGCCATGTGGTAGAAGGATCTGTATAGCATGAATTCTGTATTTCACTCTGGCTGCATATTAGAATCACCTTAGGGTTCTTTAAAAAGGTAAAATGCTCAGCCCCAGTGCAAGAGGTCCTGATTTAATTGGACTTGGTCCTGGCTGTGTTATTGTTTGTTTGCTTTTCCAGTCTGCATGACTGATGTATACTTGGGGCTGCGAACTGCTGCTGTGGGGGTGGGGAGGCTGCTGCAGAGCCTCAGGAAAGGTGTGTCATAGTCAGCTTTGTCACAGAGAAGGGTCCTCTCATAGAAGTCTGGAGGAACCAGTGACATAAGAAATAGGGAAAACATTCTGGAAGCGAACCTCCATACTAGAGATGATGAGGGCCTGAATGGGACAGCGGTTATAGGAATAAAGAGAGATAGGAGGAGGTGTTTCTGAGAAAACACTCAGTAGGTAAAAACCAGCAGGAGTCAATCGATGACTCCTCTAGAGGTGAGGATGAGGGCAGTCATAAGGATGGACCCCACACTCACTGCTGGATCTCTTGTGGGATGGCCTGCTCACATAGAAGACACCCAGTTAAATTTACATTTCAGATAAACAAGGACATATGTTTTTTTCCCTTAAGTCTGACAGTCTTAGTCCCTGGGCTAAGGTAGAACATCAACTAAACAGAGAATCTGGGAGTAGGAAAAACTTTGGAGTTGTGTTGACAGTGAATCCAGATCTGGACTTGTGACCTTTGCAATGTGCAGTGGAGATATCCAGTTGGCTGTTGGATATCTATGTCTGAAGTCTGCAGAGATATCCAGGCTGAAATCATCAGTGTATTTACCTAGAGGTCGAAACCACAGAATGTGGATGAGTTTTCTCAGGCACGCCAGATAGAGTGGGAGAAGCTGTAGCCCAGGATGGAACCCGCTTTCTCGATCCCTTTGAGCAAGTCATGTAACTTCTCTGAGCTTTAGCTAACCAGAGGGTAAGAAACTGGAGAATAAGCAAACCTGTGTCATAAGCTTGTCATATACGTGTATAATACCATGTAAGAGGCCGTTGGTACCTTGCCTGGCTCCTACCATCATGAACACTATCCTCACTATTATCAGTATCATTTAAATAGATCACACAAACCAATGAGTAAAGACAAGCTGTTGTCTACAAAGACAAATATGTCAACATATTAGCAAAATAATATTATTAAGAAATGAAGACAAACAATAAAAATAACAAAGCCCCAAACTTAAATTATTTTATGTAGTTCAAATTGTAGAACTCAGAAGGGTAAATCCTCTATTATAATAATCTCAATTTTTATCAGTTTTGTTCTCCAGAGGATGGAGTGAAGAAAGGTAATTTACATCCCCCAACACCATCCCACCAACAGTGTCTTTAGCAAAGAGTCTATTTTCTTTTCCTTTAGCCTTTCTGGGAAACGAATGTTTAAAGATATAAGTATATTCATTTTCTACAGCAGGAGAAAGAATGTTAATTGTCTGAACTGGTCCACAAATATATACAGATCGGGTGTATGCACACGTGTGCTCACACACACGCACACACACACACACACCTGAACTCTCTTGAAATTTTGTCTGGACACGTTAGCCATACAATGAGTCACTATTTGTTCTGTACATACAGAGAGAAGCAGGACCACCAGGGTTTTTTAAATCTTGTACTGAAGGTGGCAAACTAATGCCTTGATGAAAAGAAAAGGGAATATAGAAATGTCTGGAAAAAACTCAAAAAACTAATTCCACAAAGGACTCCATTTAGCTCATCTTGCATACTGTAAACAGTTTTAAAGAAACCTATATTCATATATCTCAAACACTTATTTCAAGCTTCTATTTGATATACATTTTCTGTTTGTATTCCAGTGGGTAACAGACTAGCATCCTTGTCCATTCCAACTGTCCATCAAATTGCCAAAATTTATGAAATAATCTCATAGTGCCTTGCTTTATTGTAATGAATTATAATTGGGAAATAAAGAAGAAATGCAAGACTCAGACTTAGTCTCTGAGCTTCTGGAGGAAAGAGGCTGACTTAAACATATGAAAACAGTTTTCAGTTCCTTCCACCCCATGTATGGAGAGAAACCCAGAGGAAACAGGTAGCAGCAGCTTCGTTCACTTGCTCATTCATTTCATACCAATAGACATTAAAGACCAACCAGGAGTTTGGTCTTGTGAGGCAGGAATGGGGGGAGACAGGCATATAACCAGCTTCCTATTATTACACAAGGTGATAGGGCTGTATTTAATGAGAAGAACAAAGTGCTAAGAGAGAAGACCCTTGGATTAATTCTGCCTGGGTGGGTACCAGAAGGCTTATCCTGAGTTTTCCAGCTGGTTGCTCATACAGTCTTAAATTTAAAGGATTAAAAAAAAACAAACCCCAAACCGTTGCCTGATTTGTTATGGTTCAATACTCTCCTGGCAGAATCAGTCTCTGCCTCCCCTAGGCAACCCCCATACTTATTTCATGTCTCCATGATGGCTAGATTCCTTGGTGTGTGTCTGCATGGCTACCACCTAAAGCACGGGTTGGGGCTTCATTCACACACATCTTACCAGCACCCACTTGTAAGGTGTTCAGTTGGTGTTTCTGACACATTTGCTGTTTGCATGCACGAATGCCAGTGTGGAGCCGTGCTAGGAAACAAGAGTCTTCTGAAAGTAGGAATTTTCTCACCCCTGCCCTCCCCCCGCCAACAACTCTTTGCTAAATGGAGGGCAATGCAGACATGTAGAAGTGTCAGGGGTCAGAATATCTGATGCTGTTAGCTGCCATTTCTGTTTGCTGGGAGATGTCACCCCTATGAGAGGACAGTAGGATGGATTCCAACAATGGCAAACAAAATGGTGGGACCAGTCGGCTCATCCAGTGAATGAAGATTGCCAGGGGCCTTGCCAGGGGCATTCCTGTCATCCTGGACTGTCACAAACCACTGACAGTCCATGAAGAAGACTTCCACCCAACTGACTGACTTTTAGTCCAAGAACAGGATGAAGAAGTAACCACCATGTTGTGAGCCCGAGAAGCCATACGGTTGCTTTTCTGCTCTTATTCTTTTGTCTCTTTCTATCCAGAGCTCTAAGCATTCTTTGGAAACAAATAAACAAAAAACTGTAATAAAGTACACAGCACTCAGTAAGGGCACATAGAAAATTTAAAAACTGACCAACCAACTGGATTTCCTTTCATACATAATGGTTTAAAAATGTCCAGTCTGAGAAATCCTTTGGGAACTATAATCATGACAGCAATTATTTCACTTGGTTTAGTGGAGACACAAAACCCATACCCTTTCAGTTTTGACTACTGAAGCCACACGGAAGAAAACAGGGAAGAGAGAAAAGGTGATATGAGCGACCCAGACCACACTGCACTTCAGTTATATCTGCATAGATGCCTGGCTTCTCCAGCTCATCTGATATAGCCACAACAACTCTGTATGGAGCCAACGACATGTTTCTGAATAGCCTCAGATCCAAGGTGTATTCTGAAGTCCAGATGTCATCATCTTTTATGCTCTGTGCTTTTTTCTTAACAGAACTGAACTGGAGTCTGGCACTTTCTAGACTCATAGACACAAACCATGGATGTGAGGGGAGGAAGGAGTTGGGATCTCCTCTGTGTCCAACCTTTCCAGACTCACCAGTGAAGATAATGGTTTTCATCTTGGGCTAGGCTCTCAGTTCAACCTCTTATTCCCATCCCACCACATGAAGAAAGAGAGAAAGAAAGAAAGAAAGAAAGAAAAGAAAGAAAGGAAGGAAGGAAGGAAGGAAGGAAAGAAGGGAGGGAGGGAGGGAGGAAGAAAGAAAAGAAAAGAAAGAAAAGAAGAAAATCCAAAATATTTACAACTAGGAAGAGGCACCAGGGCGAGGCTCTTCCTACCATACTTGTTTTTGCTGTCCTGCTTCCAGTCCTCCTTCAATCTGCCCTCCATGTATTGCCGCCATCACAGGGACGTATGGTTCTCAGTGTCACTGACCCAAGGCTAAGCCCAGCCCCTTTGTGGGGAGACCCCACTCTCAGACATGGCATCCAGACTGCTTTGCACGCTGGCTCTTATCCAATGAGTCCTTCTCTCATACTGAATCCCTTTACACATTCTATTCTGTCTTGTTGAAATGGCTTCTCCTTCTTCCTCTCGTGATAATTTTTTCTAGACCCTGTTGCAGGTTTTCCTGAAGCCATCCTTTTACCTCTGTCCCTAAATGTGGCAGCCCAGAGAGCAACACAACCCCTTTAGAAGAAGCAGTGAGGAAGTTGTGCCTTCCTATCAGGTATGCCTACTTGGAATCCCAGGATTTCAGTGTTCAAGGTCAGATGGTGTCTTCCTTATCCAGGGGTCTATAATAAAACTGCCTTAATGGGCTTTGTTAAACTGAGACTGAACTAAGAAAGCCAAGACCCTTGTTATTCATGAATAGTTGAATGAATGAATGAATGAGTCCATGAATTCATGATTAAAGCAGACTCGCTTCAGATCCTCTGAAAGTTTTCTGAGAAATATGTACCTTTAATTCAAAATTGAGAATGCCTTTTGCTGTCACTAATGAGAACATTTCCTAATCATCAGAGGAAACATTAATTTATATATTCTCTACATGTGTGTATATATGTATATATTACATATGGTGTATATATATATATTATAAATGTGTGTGTGTAGCTCTTCTTTTGGAAAACAGAAAACCACTATTTTCAGATTACTTTTAAACTTTCTTATTCTTAACACTTAAAAAATTATTCTTCAAATTAAAGTTTAGTAGCCACCAAATATATTCAAAATGAAGATCCTCATTAAACAAAATTTACTAGACTGGTGACCATTGTTCATACTTAGAGCGGCAAAATGCCATTCAATGACAGTAATTCTTTTAGATCTAACTTTTTGGAACTGAGGTTTCCATTTTTATGTTTCAATGAAGAGTTTTGAAGATTTTAACTGGCCAGTGATTTTGTTAGAATACTGTAGAGTATTAAAATCTTACTGCAACGGATACTAATTCATCAAATGTTTCTATGGACTATTTTCACATATACCTCACGAATTCTATAATAATGATTATTTTTGTTGTTGTTCCTTACAACTGACCTTCTCAGTTTCTATATGTTCCATAGTCATTCAGAAATAATTGCAGATTATGTGCCTTTTATCAAAGGATGACTGGTAAAACCAAGAAAGGTACTGAACTGAGTTATTTTGTGTGTATGTTTGCTCTAAGGTAAAACTATGCCTCAAATTCTCAAATATTTCAGTCAACCCCACATATCACCCATCAGAAAACACATATTAACTCCAAAGCTACTTACAAAGCATAAAACAAGCATGAAATAATCCTGTTTAGAGAGATGAACCTGTTTGGTTCTTCCATCTTTCTGCTGGAGGGTTTTAAGTCTTACTATTTACTTCCTATTTCTAACTCCAATTAATTAAGTATATGACAGGTGATTTCTAGCAGAATAAACATTGTAATACAGCAAGGATGTTGGAGAAGAAACAGTGTGGTTATTCTGTGGAGTTCCATCAACTGAAGTTAGCCCTCAGCACATGGGAAGCAAGAGAAAAGTGCCACCATCTCAAGGATGGTGATAAAAGCTGTCTTGACTGATAAAAAGGGTCATCTCTCTTCCTTCTCAAAAAAGTAGCTGTAGAAAAATTTAAAATAATAATTAAAATCATCTCAGAAACCTTGAGCTAAGGTTGGGTCTAGAAAATTCTGTGCACTCTTACATGTATATAGAACCTATATATAGGCTTTCTGATCTCCTTTCCAAGATAAATAGATCAGTGGTTATCAGCACCCATTAATTAAATTAGGAGTTATATATTCAATAGGATCGAATGCCTTCCAATGAAGTGGAATCTTTCAAAATCTGAGAGGCATTAAACAATTTTTGATGGCTCTACACAAAAATCTAAATGGTTTTAATATGAATTTAGTATAGTTCTCCTGCTTTATGATTTTCCTGCATAAATGTCACTAGGCATTTTTTTTAAGGTTCTAAGACACTTTCCTGAAATTTTGCATTTAGAATAAACAAGAGGTTTCATTTTTTGACATAGAGCACCTTTTATAATCATTTTCATCAAACAAATGTTATAGCTAAAGTCTAAGTCACTTAAAAATACTCATGTAGAAGGTGTGTTATAAACAGCCACAAAAAGTTTTAGGACTATTCAAAGTTTCAGGTGTAACCTTGATAGTTAGAAGATGGTCAATGGAAATTGTATGAGGTCTCAGAAATAGACCAGCAAAAAATCATTTTTCAGGGGGTAGATGGAGGTGGTGTTGACTCTTGAAGTTTATTTTCCAAACACCAGCAGAAACTCAGGAAGCCACTTTAGAAAAGGAGGACAAAGAAATGCAGTGTCACAGCCTAGAGGAGATGACCCCCAGAAAGTCTTGAGTTAGGAATGAAGTGGGGTGCCCAGATTTTGTTGCCACTCCTGACTCTTACTAGCACGTGACCCTGGCAAAGTCACTTCACTTTCCTATACACGAGAGAGCTGGATTCCTTGTTGCTGCAAAATTCTATTACCCCATGACTCTGCAGCTGGGTGCAGACAAGAGACTGAGGCCATGCCATCCTGGGCCAGAACTCCCTTGGGCTGATGTGAACCTGCAAGAAGAAAGGGAGACACGTTCTTGTTTGATGCTGGAGGAGTGGATGGCTATCGGGATGAAGATCCTGGCTTTGGGACAGCTGAGTCCCCGCGCCTTCACTTGTGGGGATCTGACCTGGGAGCCCTGCAGTCTGTGCTTTTGCCTCCTGGCCCATAAGATGGGGCCACTAGCTCCTTCACATTTGGGTTGTGATGGCAAAATAACACATCTCAGGAAGAACCTGGATCAGAGTGCTTGGCCTAGGAACAATTTGCCAGCTCAAAGGAGCTTCTCGGCTTTGCCATTCAGGCCACCTACTCTGACCCGGGTTCGCTGATGTCAGTTCATCTCAGTTTCCTGGACATGCCACAGGGCCCTGGCCCTCTGTGGTAAGATGGCCATGCCAGTTACCCCTTGGCTTTATAGATGGAGAAAACAGGGGTAAGGTGATGTTGACCTGGGTTGCAGAAGGTTCCAGACAGGGGACAGATGTGGTCATGTTTTAGGGAGCTAGTTGAAGTGTATAAGGACTCTGCAGGAAGCTGTCCTCAAAGTGTAGGGGTGTAGTTTCAGGGACAAGGAGGCGGAGAGTGGAGAGAGCTGTTTGTCTGGATGCAGTTTAGGCACGAGGAAGGAAGGAGGAGGAGGAAGGAGACTCGAGCTGCCCTCCTTCCTCCAAATCCCTCCCTTTTTCAGTCCGCACTGTCCCTAGCGGTGTCTATCACCTTCCTGTTTACAAAGCCTCTATGGCTCCCCACTGCCCACGGATGAAGAACAAGCCCCTCACCGTGGCAGGATCCAGGCTCTGCAGGCCTTTCTAGCCATCCTCTGTTACTCAGCCCTTTGGAGCATCATCTCTTGGACCCAGTTGTTCACCACTTCCGGAACGTAGACTTTCTCTGAGCTTTGCCCATGCCTGTGTCCTCTCCCGGCAGGCCTTCTTACCAGGTAAGATACTACTCATGGTGCAGAATGCAGCGCACAGCTCACCTTGCCCCGTCTCCCGGCTCCCCCCACCACCTGCATTTGTGCTGGATTTGTTCTTCCATACCTGGTTCACAGGAGTTGTTGCGTTCATAGGAGCTGTGGTGAGAGTGGGGGTGGCTTTCTCCTCATCTGACCATGGGGTCTTTAAGGACAGGACCATGATCTTATCCTCTTGTGTGTCTTCCACACAGAGCCCAAGCTCGAGAAAGTTGGTGGAAGGAGAGAATGGAAGCCGGGCACTGGAGGCCAGGCCTCGACTGAGCAGGTGGATGACGGGATGCCACCTTCCCCTTGCGGAACAGGCGTGTGTGTGGTGGAGGAGGGGTCAGGCGGGGAGGGGAGCAGGGAGGAAAGTGTGGGCGTGGGTTAGCTAGGATGGAATCCCGGCTGCTGCAGGCGCCGCTAGACCCTAACGCAGAGACAGACCTGGGGTAGGGTTACTTGTGGGAAGAAAAGAAGAGGATGAAGCACTTGTAAAGGCTGTTACTGTGGAACATGGCTTAGGTCTCTGAGGACCCTATAGATGAAAGCTGCCCTGAGGGTGTGTCTTAGTTCCGGCTGGGCTAATAGACTGCCATGGACTGGGCGACTTATAAACACCAGACGCTTATTTCTCACAGTCCTGGAGGCTGGAAGTCCGAGATCAGGGCGCCAGCCATCTTTGGGTTCTTTTTTTTTTTTTTAAGATTTTTATTTATTTGACAGAGAGAGACACAGCGAGAGAGGGAACACAAGCAGGGGGAGTGGGAGAGAGAGAAACAGGCTTCCTGCAGAGCAGGGAGCCTGATGCGGGGCTCGATTCCAGTACCCTGGGACCATGACCCGAGCCAAAGGCAGATGCCTAATGACTGAGCACCCCAGGCACCCCCATCTTTGGGTTCTGATGAGGACCTTCTTCTGGGTTGCAGATGCTGACTTCTCCTTGTGTCCTCACATGCTGGAGAGCAGAGATAAGAAGCTAGCTGCCCTGTGACTCTTCTTAGGGCACTAATCCCATCATGAGGGCTCCGCCCTCAGACCTCATCTTACCCTAGTCACGTCCCCAAATCCATCACATCGAGGAGTAGAGTTTGGGCGTATGAATTTTGGGGAGGGCGGGGGACACAGTCAGTCCCTAACAGGAGTCCAGGAATGACAGCACTAACATTTCTCTTTGAGATGAAACTTCACGCTAGCCAGCTATGCCATTAGATGATGATACTGGGCATTTGCTATCCAACTTTTACTGTAGAAGCAGACTTCCATAGAAAACATCAAAATCGGTCTCTCCAAAGTGCCTAATTTCAATTTTAATTGTACATCAGTCTCCCAGGAGGCTTTCTTGTTTTATCGTAGTTTACTGAAGTGGGTTTCAAGCAGTATACATATCACCAATCTGCTAGAAGCAATGGTTAATAACCTTTACTCTTTCATTTTCTTGCACATGAGATTGCAATGGCTCTCAGCCTCTAGTCCCTGTGGGCTTGAACTGCTTGTTCCGGTTGGAAACCACCAAAGTCAGGATTATTTGCAAAATGATAACTTTTTTTTGGGTGGGTGGGAGGAACCAAAAGATTAAAGTTCTAGAACATTTAAATAGCTTCCCCCTCTTTGTCAGAACATATGACAGCATGTTGTGGGCTGTTATTATGTTTGAGGACACGCCGGCAAGGCCATCCCTTTGCTGAGAGGGCTGCCTGAGAACGAGGCCCGCGGAGGACACAGCTGGGTGTTTTCACCCTGCGTCTGATGCATTCATCAGCCCAGACCCGAGGCTTGTCCAGACCTTGGAGCGTTGCCAGAAAACACTTTTTACTGTTATTTTGAAACATCAGCTGGCACTTGGGCGCCTGACATGCCATTTTCTCTTTGTCAGAGAGAGACTGTTCCCCTGGGGATGGATTGCACATGCCAGAACCCCTGCCCCAGCTTACTGGGCTGAAAGACTTAGGAAATGAGAGAGGAGGGAAGAGAAAGACAGCAATGGATCCCGAGTTCAGTTGGGTACACCTCTCATTTCCTCTGTCATAATAAAGCCAGTCTCACTCCCTGCCATTTGCGATCCCAGTATGAAAGGAAAAGAAGAGCAGGTTCTGTCCCTTCCCTGACTCACATGGCACCTTGCTATGACTCTGGCCCCATCAGTCAAATGGTGGTTGCCAATGAACTCTGACCATTGCCTCTCTGCGGCCAGGCATTTTGTGGGTCTGTGTGGCATTCCTACCTCACCCTGGTTCTCATCACACCAGGCTGCCATCCCTCTGGTACCATGCCCGTGCTTCCCACCTGGAATGTCCTGGCTGACACTCCCTTTGTTGGAATCTGAACATCTGTAAAGTTCAGATCCAATGTCACCTCGCTATGGATTTTTCCCCCAAATGCCATAAAAATTCCTTTCTCCCTCTTCTGTGTTTCTGGACCACTTCCCGCGTACCACTTCTCTTCACAGGAGATCCATGCTAACTTGTTTGTCTTCCCATCCTCAGCCCCTCTTGGGAGGACCCCATAGCCTAACTTTGTTCCCATCTTTAGCACCAAGCACCCTGCCTGGGGTGAGTCATCATTAAAGGTTAGCCGTTCCTCCTTACTCCAGAATGGTCTATTTTCTTAACTAGCTAATTGTGAGCAGAATTGATTTTGTACTCTGGTTATTGATACAAATGGCAACGGGCTTATAATTACCCGTGAAATGTATGAGTTGAATCTGACATTTTCTGCACTTGCTTTCCACTTCTCCCAAGCTAAGAATTTCAAGACAGGCTTGATACAAGGGTTTGTTCTGGGCGGGCCGTCTCAAATGTTGCACAGCAAGATGTTGGGTCTTGGTGGGCCTCCTGGGCCACTGTGCAGACAAGCCCGCCATGCCCCTTCCCACTCACTAATTATAACTAAAAGCTCTGGGCAACCCACAAAAACAACTATTTAGCAGTTTGAAAAGTAAACAGAAGCGGGTAGATAGTGGAGAAGAGATAAACTTGGAGAAATAATGCCACACAAGAGGGGCTCCCCATCATGGAATGCAGAAAGCTTTAATAGAAACTCCATCTTTATTGTCAGAGGAACTAGGAAAAGGGGCCCTGTAGACAAAAAGGGGTGCAGATCATCCCAGAGGGAGAAACCAAGACAGAAGCTCCCCTAATTCTGTGTATACAGCCACACACGTTTCAGCCTAACCCCCGAGCCACCGGTGCCAAGGACAGACCCAAAACAGCCTAATGGGTGGATTCATTTCCCAGGGCTGCTGTAAAAATCACCACAAATCTGGTGACCTAAACCAACAGAAATGTGTGTTCTGTCACAGTTCTGGAGGCCAGTAGTCTGAGATAAGTTTTATTTTTTGTTAATTAGATTTCATCAAAATTAATTTTTTTCCCAAAGATACCATAAGAATGTGAAAGAGCAAGCTTCAGACCGGGAGGATTTATATAGAGAATACATTAGGGGGCCCCTGGGTGGCTCAGTCGGTTAAGCATCTGCCTTCGGCTCCGGTCATGATCTCAGGGTCCTGGGATGGAGCCCTGCCTTGGGCTCCCTGCTCAGTGGGGAGTCTGCTTGTCCCTCTCCCTCTGCCCCATCCCCCAACTTGTGCTCTCACTCTCAAATAAATAAATAAATACAATCTTTAAAAAAAGAATACATTAAGAACTTGTGTACAGCTCAATTACAAACAACCCATTGAAAAAGTGGGCAAAAGATTTGGACACTTACAAAAGATACACAGATGTCTAGTAAGCACAGGAAGCTGTGCTCAATGTAATTTGTATCAGGGAAAGAAAAATGCAATGTACAACAAAATACCACTATGCACTCATTGGATTGGCAACAGTTAAAAATATGGAGCCTGCCAAGTGTTGGTGAGGATGTGGAGCCACTGGAACTTTCATACACTGCTGGTGACAATGTAAAATGGTGCAGCCACTTTGGAAAACATATTGACAGTTTCTTTTAAGTTAAACATATGCCCACTTTATAACCCAGCCCTGCCTTTCCACTCGTAAGTCTTTACTCAAGAGAAACAAAAACATAGATTCCATAAGTGAATGTTCACAGCAGCTTTATTTGAAATAACCCAAAGAGGAAACAACCCAAATATTCATCGTAAGGGTAGATGAAAATTATTTTCTCCTTTTGATAAAGGACAAAGAGACCATTTTCCCTTTCTGTTCTTTTTAGAGTGTTTTCTTGGAGAGGTAGTGAATCTGAGTCCTTGCTCTGTTTGGAATAGAGGTACGTGTCTCTAGAGAGTAAGCCCAGTCTCCAGTGCTGCAACGTAAAGGTATTTCTCTGGCCCGGCCAAGCAGACGGCCCTCAGGAATTAGCTCAAACCTCTCTCACAAGAAACGTGGCAACAGGCAGTGGTTTAGTCTCTGGAAGATAAGAGAAATGATTGTTTTTCTTTGCTGCATAAAATGTGTCAGATTTTCCCCAAACTTTGCAGTCACTTTTTGGCTGCCTTACATGCATATAAACTTATTAATACTTACTCAATAATAGTGTGTTCTCTATTCTGTTGGTATGGAGGGGTCTTTTTGGGGAGGTCCGATTGCTTTATATCCCCAACACCACTCACAGCTGAAATGGGTTCGCAAATTGTTGTCTATTCATACGATTGAACACTGCTCAGCAATAGAAAAGAATGAATTATTGATTTATGCAACTACATGAATGAATTTCAAAACAATTATGCTGGAATCCCAAAGTGAGCCAGGTCTCTCCTCCCTGTCCTCTGGGCTTTGATTTTGACCTCAATGTCTTGGTGTGTCCCAGTGCAGAGCTCTTGGACCAGGAAGAACCATACATTTCCCTCAGTTCTTTATCTTATCTTAGGACTATTTTTCACAGCCAAAGTAGAATTCATAATTGGAGGAGAGGAGAGGGACCTCAGTTTCATCATTTTAAACACATCAATAAAAACACACAGGGCTCTCACTCAACCAAGTGCCAGCAATTCTGGGAGCAGTTCCAACATCTGGATTTGCAAACAGGTGCTGGCCACAGATCTGCCTCCCATCACCTGGGGGACTTTCTTAAAAATAACTTCTGGGGGCGCCTGGGTCGCTCAGTTGGTTAAGCAACTGCCTTCAGCTCAGGTCATGATCTCAGGGTCCTGGGATCAAGCCCGGCATCGGGATCCCTTCTCAGCGGGGAGACTGCTTCTCCCTCTCCGTCTACCTGCTACTCTGCCTGCTTGTGCTCTCTCTCTGTCAAATAGACAAATAAAAACATCTTTAAAAAAAAAACAACTTCTGGCCTCCTCTGGGAATTGTGATCTGAGGTGGCAGTGGGAATCTACATTTTTTTGAAGGCTCTTACGTTATTCTAATATGCAGCAAAGTAGGGTACCGTGGCTCTGAGGGCTGTGTGGGTAACTTCATTGACCGGAAAACCCCATCTTTTTCTGCTTCTTCCCCCTTGGCCTTCATCAGCTGGCTGACACCTGAGAAGCCACCCAAAGGAGCTTGCAGCAGCCTGCAGTACTGGCATGCCCCTCCCCTTATCCTTGCACTTAGTTTTTATTTCTTTTCATTAAGTCTTTGAAGCCCATCAAAATGCAAAATCACTTAGGCAGATGTAGTGAATTCGAGATGGCCAAAAATCCTTTGCCATTCCTCCCATTGAGAGGTGAGGTCTATGTCCTCACTGTCTTGGATTTTGACCAAAGAAAATATGGTGGAAACTACGCTGTGCCAGTTTCTGGGACGAGGCCTTAAGAAATTGACAGCCTTCACTTCTTGCCTTTCAAACACTTGCTTTTGGAATCAGCTGCCATGCTGTGAGGAAGCCCAAGAAGCCCTGAGGAGAGGCCCAGGAGAAGAGGAGCCAAGGCTGGGCTCCCAGCCCATAGCAAGCGCAGGAAGTGATCCTCTAGCTCTGTGGACTCACTCCAGCCAGTGCCTCACAGATTAGAGCAAGCTGTCCCTGCCAGGCCCAGCCAGAGGGCAGATTCATGAGTATAATAAAGGATTGCTGATTGCTGTTGTTCTGGGGTTGTTTGTTATGCAGAAATCAGTACCTGGAAGGAGAAGCACTCAAAGTGGTTGTTGAGTACAACCTCTCTGCTGCTAAGCACCTGTGTGACCATGGACCAGTGGCTGATCTTTACAGACCTCAATTTTCTGCATTGTAAATTGGACTAAACAATCAAGATGCTTAAGATTTGCAAAGCTTGTGAGAGTTTATGATTTTTATTTTTGTCTGAATGAAGGGTTGCTGAGGAGGTTTGAATAGGATGTGGAGAGAAGGACAAGGCTTTCATTCTTTTGGGGAAATCTTCCCCGACACTCCACCCCACTGCCTTTGGGACAAGTGTGGGTCCTGGCTCTTACCCAGCATGCACCTTACTAGAGAATTTACTACAGTTTCATAAGATTGTCTCTGTTTATCTTCCTCTAGAGCAAGGATCATGATTTATTCTACTTCATCTCTCTAAAGCCTAGTACCCAGCTTAGCAGGCAATTAAGTACTTAATAAATATTTGCTGAATGAATAAATGGGTATAGTATAGATGGGTGGATGTTGAGAACAGATAGATGAAGTGCAAATCATTAAATAAGGAAAGAGCTAGAGATTCCAGCACAGTATTTCTCAAGGAGAGCTAGTCAAATGGTGTCTAACAGCTCATCTGGGTTTTTGTTTTGATATTTAATAAACCTTAAAAGAGAGTATGAGATATTGACTCATTTACAGGCAGCATGTGTTAAAAAGAAGTTGGGGCACAGTGTTCTAGCTACTTCACTTCTGTCCGAGGCTGGCCCATAATTGCTACCTCTGCCTGCCACTCAGACACCACAGTTACCTCCAGTAAGAATTTCAGGACATCTGGGAGAAAGCCTGGAGCAGTTCATCCCATTTACCAAACTGCCTTGAACTCTCCCAGGCAGAGACTGTGGGGCTTGGCCTGGAAAAGGTTTACTTCTTTTATTTAGTGTCATTGAGGGTATTGGAGGGGTTGTCCCCTGGCCTCTAACCACAGGGAACCACATAATAAGACTTGGGATTCAGGTGCTACTGTTGCCCCAGAAATGAAATTGGCTCTGACCATCCCGGAAAGAGCAGCCAGAAAGGCTCTCATTTGGTGTGTCGAGGTCGAGTGCAGTTAATAGTTGGGGGATTTCCTGTCTTGTGAGTAAAAAGGTGTAGCCACGCCAAGTATAATTAAACACTTACCCTCGGATGCTGTTCAGAATTTATCCATAACACCAACATGTGGTTTATGTCCTACTGAGAATTTAACATTATTGCATTAAGAGAGAGGGCAAGTGCTTTTTGTCCCCCTTAAAATTTCTCACTTGCCTTTGAGCTGTACAGTCAGGAAGACCTGACTTTCAGAATAGCTGCCGAGATGCCACTCTGCTCTCCTCTGTTTCTTTTCTTACACATTGAGGGATTCAAGATTTTAAGGCCACAGGGAGTTTGGCAGTTTCTTTCCAATTTGTCCAAGAAGTGTGTCTATTCTTCTCTTACTTGGACTTGTATTTCAGACTTATTAAGGCTTTGGAAACATCCCTTCCCTTCTGATTTCGGAGATGAATACATGTTCTTTCTCTCTCTTTTATTCTAGATTTAAAGCATTTTAGACCATTGGGCTTAAAGTATTTTTCTTATGTCTGGGTTGAACGTTCCCTTCTTCAAATTATGTTCTTCCTTTGCTGAAAATTAACGCCAATCTGTTTATGTTAGTTAAAAATACAAATCCATGTCTGTCCTAAAGGGGGGGGGGGGAAAGGAACCCAGGTGAGCTAGGGGGACAGAGAAAGAAAAGGATAGTAAATGGGGATATGTTAGTAAAATGATGAAATCATAGTTGAGACACAGAGATTTAGGATTGAGTGAGACAAAACAAGGAATATGTATCAGTCAGGATTGGTGAGGTTATGCTGTATAACAAACATCTCCCTGATCTCAGGGCTTTCACACTATAAAGGTTCATTTCTCATGCATAGAATTCCCCTGTGGTATGGGTAGGGTAACATTCTAGAGCAATCATCCCCTATGTCACATTTTATCAGACAACATAAGATCAAGGCCTAATTTCAACTGTGCGAGGATGTATGTCTTCCTGTGTGCTCAAAGCAGAAGGGAACTGGGTAACAGTGAACAAAAGTAATGGCTGCTGTGGAAGAGAAAGAGAGGGAGTCTTGAGAAGTGAAGATAGGCTGCAGACCAGAGTGGAGACCCATTCAGGGGCATTTTGGGGTGTGGAGTTGAGACTTCTGGGTATAAGGACTTGGGGGGACCTTTGTGGGAGTCTAATGAATGCCAGCCTCATTCCCACCCAATTGAGGCATGAGAGTCTTCTGAGGGCAAGCTGAAAGGTCACCTTCATTTCTGACAAGGCTGATTCTGAGGACCGCCTTAGTGTGCCCATGTACTGAGCCCTTCCAGGAGACAGTATGCCCTGACTCTGGCAACATTGTGTGGAGAAGTGACAGAGCCAACCACTGAGCAGGAGAAGAAGTAGGGCTGCTCCACATGCTCACCCTTCTAGGCCATTCTTTTCCCACAGAGAGGAGCAGGTGTGGAAGTTACACTAATAGAGATCCCTCTAAATGAAGACACATCAGGGGGAAATGAGAAGCATTCCTTCTCCCCAACTGAGACACGAAGAAGAAACCACCCGTTCTTATCAAGGCAGTTCTGCCTAAATGTTGGGATATGCAGGGGCCTTGTTCCGTCAAGCATGGGGCCCCTGAGAGAGACAAGGTGAGGGAGACAGAAGCAGATACAGAGAAGAACCCCAACAGAGGAAAAAGTACTCAGGAAAAGAAAAAGACCCAGAGACACTTTTGAGATAGGAAGAGGGAGAATAAAAAGGGACTCGATGAAAAGCAGAGAGCGAGGGAGGGTGAGAGAAACATCAGAGTTTCTAGGGGAATCAGGACAATAGATGCAAATAATCCTGTCCTGGCTGGGTTGGGAAGAATTCGGGGGTGGGGGGCGGCTAGAAGGTGATTGAAGGTGCCTATAGTTTGCCCGCACACCTGGTTTGTCCTCTAAGATTCTTTGCCTTGTAGTGCTCACTCTACCAAGCTCTCAGTATGATGTTGTAGGTGATCCATTGCTCAGAGGATAATGCAGGGCCATCCCAAGATAGGCCTTGTAGGTTACCAGTAAGCCCTTCCTTGCTCCAGGGAGCCCAGCTCTGGGGGTGGGGGGTACGCAGGGGAGGGGGCAGCAGCGGGCTCCCGGGGGTTCTGCCGTCACTTCATCCATGGGCAACCTGACTGTGAAGAGCAATTCTTTGCGTTTCTCTCCCATCCATTTTAACAACCATCTTTAGAAAGATGCTAAAATTTAGCCTGATTAAAGCAGAATCCATTTACAGCTGCACATTTTTAAGGGTTTTCATCTGCCTGTTTGTTTGCCAGCCCAAATCACATAGCAAACATTTGCATTGATTTTCCCATTTGATTTTTTTCAAGTCAGAATGTTAAAAAACAGGGTGGGGGGGAGGATGGGGAATGGGAATGGCTTTCTACAGGGGACACTGAGTTAAATTCCAGTTTCTAATGTTTGATATCAGTCAGCATTATTGTCTCGTCTGTGTATTTCTGTTTGGCTTTTCACAAAAAGCACTTTCTAGGACTTAGATGATACACGGATGTACATCATCTTGGTGAGGTTCCCAAGCTGAGACGTTTACACGATCATATATACACACCCTCGTAGAGTGCTTGCCTCAAAATGCTTACTCACATTTGGCATTTAGAGAATATCTGAAGTAGTTTACTTCCTTTTTGGCCTTGACAGAACCCATAATGCATTTTCCCAAGCACTTTGCCCTTCGTTTTTAAAGTGATCTATTTTCTCAGGGAAATGCAATCCGTATGTTTCTGACTCATTTACACTTAAGTCATCAGACAGTATGCTGTCTGGTAAAGGCTATTGGTGTTCAAGGCACCCGAGGAGACTGTCACAGAGCCTTACAGGGTATGGGACACACAGTGGCTATCCCGTCCTGAGTCAGACCAACCCTCCTCCCCTCAGTGTTTCAACCCAGAACCAAACTGACTTGGGCCAACTTAAATGTGTCTTTCCTTTTCCAAAATTTGTGATTGATCTCTCTAATCTTCATAAGGACTTAATAAGAAAAACATGGGTTGATTTCCCACCTCCCACCTCTCCACTTCCCTTTTCCTTAGAAAGTGCTCAGTGTTACAAATAAATTTGGGCAGACAGATGACTTTAAGGAATTGTGACTGCAGTCTGATTATAAAGGTCCAGCCTGGCCTGGGGTTCAGCTGAAATTGGGCTTCTGCCATTGACGAGACTTTCCTTCCACTTGGGGAAGACTCATGTGCATCATAAACAAAGAATAAACAAAACTTGGATTAAATAGAAGCCAACCTTTCACTGGGAACACAGCCAACCCTTACACGTATTTCCCAACCTGCTTTGATAAGTAAAAGGCAAACCCTAGTAAAGTGCTCTGATATCAGAGATTTATTTAAAACAAACAACTGACTAACTTGGAGGGGTTGATGCCCATCCTTGGGTCTGCACGACTTCCCACATCTGCATCTAAGTGCTGAACAATGAGAAGCCTTCGCTCTCAGAATGATTGCCCAGGGCACAGCCAGATCCTTAATCATCACAGAAAAATTCAATTGTGTTCAGTTCTGTGGCAGGAAAATAAGTGCATGCATATGTTTTAGAAACATCTTCCACATGGAGGATGGAAACAACTAGAATTTTCTGGTTAAAACAAACTTAACCTCCCAAATTCAAGTAACCATTACATACCACTGCCTCCAATATTAAAATAAAAATGGTGATAAAAGTCACCATTTATTGATTGCTTGTTATTAGTTAGGAACTCTATGTGCAATATTTTTTCAGCCTCAGGGTCTAATCCCTTTCAAGAGTTGACGTCACCTCCATTGTATCGATGAGGGAATTGAAGCTCAGTTGGCACCAGGTGGTGCCAACTAGTGATGATCCAGAGCTCAAGCTCTTTCCCTGAGACCACGCTATTTCTCCCAAGATGTTTTTATAGAGACTTGAGTTTCTTCATTCTATTGGAATGGACATTCTGCTTCTGTTGGAAAAGTTTTCTTCCAAGGTAGCCATATTTCAGCCTTCCTCCCCAGGATAACCTAGGATTAAACCAGGTACCATCCCAAGAATCAAGACTGGACTCTTTTTCTTGGTAGATGCAAGGAGAAATCATGGAACAGTAGCTACCACATTTGGAGGAGTTTGGAATTTCCCTAATACTTTCTTGAAAAATGATTTTGGAGAGGCAAGGGTAGGGTCAGGAAGCGGGGTTGCCTAACTCTTGGGGCTGCAGGTGTGAAGGATGACATGCATACCTGGCCACTAGAGGACGCCACTGGGTTTTACAGGCAGCCTCCAGCCTAACGTTCTTTTGTCCATCCATGGAAGGGAAATAACCATGCCCATTTCCCTGGGCTGCCCTAGGGGGTAAATGAGAGAGCATATGTCTCATCACCATGGGCCCCATATTGGGTAAATCAGAATCTGAAAGCAGTTTATGTTTGACCAAGGAAATGTTTTCCTCATCATGAAATGGCCACTTTGGTTTTCCAGTATGGCAATCAAAACTCGAATCAAGGCTGGTCTGTGGACAGGCTTCTGGACAAGATCCTTTTTTTCCTCCTTTTGTTTTTCTGAGCTTGATTGATATCAGTGATAGAATTATACTGGATTGAGACACATCCCACTGCACATGGCCTGAAACTGGTCTGCAAAATCAAGCTGACCATACATCTAGATGATGGTTCTTAGCCTTCCTGACACTGGTCATCCCAGAAACTCTGGAGAGAAGTCTTGTCCATCCTGCTTTAAGGCCTGTTAGAGAAACAGATATTCAGATCCATAAGCTCCAAAATGCAGACTAAAAGAAACTCTTTCTGAGCATTTTTCAGACCCCTAAAATATGTGTGCATTTTGAAAGAAGGCAAAGAGCTGGTTCTAAGCTTGGCTAAACTGAGGGAAACCATTAGGGTTACTTATCAACCTAATTATTTACCAGTAGTAAAAAACATCAAAGAAGAATTCATGGCCAGTACAAAGTGCCTGGAGATGGCTAGGTAAATTCTGATTTTTGTATTCACATTTTGAAGCCTCTCTTCCTCAACACAACACAATGCCCAAGAACTCTGCACATTCTGTTTCCCGTGTATGAGTGGCAGGTTCTGTTGGCTGCTTACAGTTGGATGCAGGCAACAGGGAGGGAAAGTTGAAATATCAGTTGGATTTTTGACATTCTGTTCTAACTGGGAGAGGCTGAGTCAGCTGTAGTGTGTGTGTGTGTGTGTGTGTATGAGAGAGAGAATGAGCGAGACAGAGTGAGAGAGAGAGACAGAGAGAAGAGACTGATTCTGCCATCCCGAAACATCCCTGCACATACATGCTTGAGCACATGTCTCAGAGCCCATTTGTGGCTTCCACTGCCCTACAGTTTTTCAGATGAGACCCAGATGACAAAAGCAAGCATGGTTTGAATCCTCATAAAAAGCAATATGACTGACTCACTTGAATGAAGAAATGAAATGGGAGTTAACATTCCCAGAACCTCTGACCTTGCTTGATCAGCGGGAAAGTCTCCACTCAACCCTGACTTTACAATATAAATTTGTTGGTGCTCATTTAACAGGGCTCCGTGCACTACTTTGATCTTCTTACAATTTAAAGAGTAACTTTAAATTAGAAAAGATGACTTCTGATGACAGGAATAAAATTGATCTCCTTCCACCATGCTGGGCTTTGCCTCCCCTCTTGCATTCCTGAGCACGGAGCTGCCCAACTGGGTATTCGAGAGCTGACAATTCGGGGGGTGTGGGGGGGAAGCCATGTGTGGAAAACAAGGTCTGGGCAATAGGAGGCAGATGGCAAATCTTCCCAGTTATTTTTATTTTAGTTTTGAGCAAGCGCATGGGAGATGCATGGGCTTGTTCCTTCCAGCCTTATGTCCAGAGGTACAGCACGCGCCATATTGCGCCACCATGTGCTGGGTGAGAGAGTCCACTTGAGAGATGAAGGGAAGCATGCAGGGAGGTGGGGAGGAGGTTAAAACACACCAACTTCTAAGGCTCCTTTAAATTGTATTATCTTGAGCAAAGAAAAGCCTGAATTATGTAAAAGCTGGCCAGGTGCCCACATCTGGCAATGGTCAGAGTGTTTTGTAAGCAGGCGGTTTCCACACAGCACGCAGAGCTGGGTCCACTCTGGAAAGAATGATGAGTCTGTGAAGAAGTCCGAGGAACCTAGCCCCCAGACGGATACTCCCGGGGGTGAGGGGAGCCTTTGATCTCGTGGGGCAGCCAGGTGAGGTGAGTTATGTCCTCCCTTCTAGGACTTCAGCAGGACTGCGGGAATTCCTGCTTGAAATGAAAAGCATGCCTCCGTTCTGGTGTCAGGCTTTGAAATCCAATTTTCTCCAAGTTTTCCAAAGGTCCTAGAGGAAATAAGACCCTTTCCTGTGTCTGGAACTTTAGTCTTTCTGAGTAGACCACTCCCTCATATTCCCTTGGCTCCCCTACCCCAGATGGCAATTGGTGGTTCTCGAAAGCTCTACCACTGCTGTGGCCCATGTGTTAACGACCGTCTGTTCGCTGCTGTTAGGCCTGAACCCTGCCAGGCTTGTGGAGCACGGAACCAGGGATCTGAGAGCACAGCCAAGCTGCACCCATGCGGGTTTTCTATGTTGAGCATATCTTACAAAGGGGTCCCTACCTGGCCTACATTTTCGGGGTTCAGACCCACCAAACCAGTTGAGATAAATGTAGACATGAAGATGCGTTTTCTTCTCCTAGAGGAACAAAAGAAGAACATGTGTCAAGTGAGCACTTGGGGGCCATTTAATGCCAGCCCCTTACCCCCATTCTAGGAGACAGACCACCAGCACCCACAGCCGGGAAGGCACCCCCTGCAGCCAGGCTTGTGTGTGGAGAAGCACATGGCTCTGTAAGAGAAAAAGGTCTTGGGGCCTCTTTTCAAAACCAGCCCTGAGTATGTGGTATGATTTAGATTTGTTCATAAAAACAACCCAGTTGGTTTCTGTCAATAGCATTTGAATTGCTTCTCAGATACTTAGTTCTTGCAGGATGCTTTATGAGACTGCACGCAGGCTGCGTTTCCCAAAGTCTGGCCAGCTGTACCATTTTCTCCTTTCCAGAGCGGGGGTGGAGACAGAGAAGAGGTGAACGCATGCCTACTAAACTCTGATTATCACTGCTAATCTCATACTTCCATGCTGCATGACTTAGCTGCTATTTTAAAAGACATTCTCTGTATTTTCTCTTTCTTCCAGTTTTTATTTCCTATAGGAACTTGTTTTGGGATTGACTTAAGCTTTAACACAATAGGCTCATCCCTACAGGGACCCTTTTCAGGAGCTCAGGGATGGCATCCTCATGGAGCATCAGCCTGACAGATGTCACTTGAGCAGGAAGCAGGGTACAGGAATGCAAAACGTGTTTTTTTTTAATTTATTTTTTTATTCTTATGTTAATCCCCATACATTACATCATTAGTTCTAGATGAAGTGTTCCATGATTCATTGTGCATAACACCCAGTGCTCCATGCAGAACGTGCCCTCCTCAATACCCACCACCAGGCCAACCCATCCTCCCACCCCCCTCCCCTCTAGAACCCCCAGCCTGTTTTTCAGAGTCCATCGTCTCTCATGGTTCGTCCACCCCTCTGATTTCCCCCGCTTCATTCTTCCCCTCCCGCTACCTTCTTCTTCTTCTTTTTT
>NC_138381.1:53474026-53492893 GCF_054177405.1 Leptonychotes weddellii
TGATGGGTATTAAGGAGGGCACGTACTGCATGGAGCACTGGGTGTTATACGAAAACAATGGATCGTGGATCACTACATCAAAAACTAATGATGTATTGTATGGTGACTAACATAATAAAATTAAAAAAAAAAAACAACTAACCATTTCAGGATGAAAATGAAAAGATATGCAAGCCTCTGTTAACAGGAATAATTAGAGGAACAGAATCCCCAGCTGCACCAACTGCTCTCTTCCCTTCGAGGATGAGAACAGGCCAGAAAGGCTGGTTCACGCCCAGAACCTTCCCCTGGCTCTCCTTGAGGCCCTGGCCAAACAGCCTTCTGAACCGTCCTGGAGAGACCCTTCTTTTTTTTTTTCCAGCAGTCCTGATGGGAAAGGCAGGGGTTTAGAAACTTCTGCAGCCCAATGCCTACACTTTTCAAGTTTACCTGGTGTCCTCGGCTTCCTTGAGGAAGGAGCACAGGCATGATTGCGTTTCAAGCGTGGCCCAAGGCTCAGCCGTGTCACACGCCAGGACTCTGCACTTCTGCCTGCCAAAGGAGTTTGTCCAGCATTTAAATTAGGTGGAATTTCACAGAACCAGCACACTGATAGGTTTTTAAATAAAATGTTTTTCCAGAGAGAGTTGTCCATACCCATGGGGAAATGCCCTGAGCTTTTCCAGGGAGGAGCCGGCCAGACACCCAGCCCCGTGGGATTCCCAGCCAGGCCTTGTGCGGAGGTTAAGGACAGCTTTTGGGAGCAGCACAGCGAGTTCAGGAATTGAACAGGCGCCAGACAGGTGTTATTCGGTCCAGAATTATCACAATCTTTGTTATTTGCATCATAAATGTGCCCCCTACCTCGTTTACTTTTAGTCATGAGAAACCTCCTTCCCTGAGGGACCATTAGTGGGAAAGAGAGGCTGATTTCAGATATGGTTGCTGGAGGAGGTAACTGATAGCCCATCTACCTGGCCCCGGTGCAGGCCAACGGGGAAGCTCTGAGGACGCAGCCTGCGTGGGAAGGGTGGCTGATGCCAGGGACGTGGAAGTCGGGGCGCACCATGGGCCTATGAGTGACCACCCGGTGAGGCCAGCAGGTACACTTTGGGTGTACGGTTTGCAATCCACAGAGGGTGAAGACATGAAGGCCCTTCATGACATTTTGGTTGGAGATCCAGAATTTGGCTTTATTTTCTATCACCACAGTGAAAGGAGCAGAAGTTGTAATTTGAGAAGTGAAATTCATCAACACATGGAGAGTAAAAAAAAAAGCGAAGTGTAAATAAACTATTCTTGGGGAGGTCGTGTGGGGGAGTTGTTTTTTTTTTTTTTTTTGAAGCATGGGCTTGGAGCCCATGAATCATTGTGCTTTACTCTTAGCCCTGCCACGTAGAGGTGGTGAGAATTGCACTCTGGGTCTCAGTTTGCTTGTCTTTCAGGTGGGAAAATTATACACGACTTATGAGAGACCTGTGGGTGTTGTGTATGAAACTATCACTTCATAGTTGCTCTTCTTTCAATGAATGAAAGACTTTAAAATTCAGTTTTCTGCTTGGCCTAGTTCAAATCTCCTTTGGTTCAGTCCTTGTTAAAAAAGCCTTTCTAAAATGCATTCATGCATTAATTCTGACTTCCTCTGATTCATTCAAAAAGTCAACATGCAATTCCTCTATTATGAAGATTCATTCGTATTGTCCTGTAC
Organism: Leptonychotes weddellii; assembly: GCF_054177405.1. Lineage (NCBI taxonomy): Eukaryota > Metazoa > Chordata > Mammalia > Carnivora > Phocidae > Leptonychotes > Leptonychotes weddellii. The sequence goes on from NC_138381.1 coordinate 53,475,714, forward strand.
TGTGAATGTAAGAGATCTGGGGAATTGAGATGGACATGAGTTGTAAGGAACTGTAGATATTTTAAAATTCTGTTCCCAGTTTTCTCATTTATTTATTTTTCTGGAAATTTAGTAACATAAATAAAAATGTAATTATTTAAGAATTTTTATTGAGGGGCGCCTGGGTGGCTCAGTCGTTAGGCGTCTGCCTTTGGCTCAGGTCGTGATCCCAGGGTCCTGGGATCGAGCCCCGCGTCGGGCTCCCTGCTCAACGGGAAGCCTGCTTCTCTCTCTCCCACTCCCCCTGCTTGTGTTCTGCTCTCGCTGTCTCTCTCTCTGTCAAATAAATAAATAAAAAATCTTTAAAAAAAAAAAAAAGAATTTTTATTGAGTTTAAGTTAATTGAGCTTTTGTCATACATAACCATCTCATTATCTGCCTGCTTGTCTAATATTTATATGCAACTAAATCTATCAACTAGGATGAGGTTATGCTTTGGGTACAATTTGATTATGTGTCTAGAAGTTATTTCATGACATTGGTGAACCTGATTTGTACATCATTTATAGAATGGAAAGATTTAAAATCCAGAGAGAAAAGACAAATAGACTGTTTCCTCATTCTGTCCATCAGCATTTGCTGAGTCACATTGAACTCTTTGCATTGGATGCTGTCAGATCTGAAGTGGTACTGGTCATGGGAGGAGCAGATTGAGGGAGATATTTGACCATCTCATCATTCTGACCAGGAGCACATGTGGGTTGTGGAAAGGCCTCCTTCTGGGGTTCCTAAAAGAAGGGGGAGCCCCCTTGGAAGTGGCAGTGGGGAAAATTGGGCACGCCATTATCTGTCAGATCCACCTGCTGCTCAGGTCTGGCTGAAAATACGACGTCTGTGAGGGGTGAGCTGAGTGTATGCATTCTTCTCATACTCAAGAGTTTTCCCCCTACAGGTCACAAGCTGTTTGTGGGTAATAAATACATGGACTAGCATTACCAAAAATGAATGAGGAGAATAGAAGGTATCTGAGTGACTTCTGTGTAGTGAGGCTAAGTATTATGTTACGAAACTTGCATTTCAGTTGTGTGTGTGAGTGTATGCCTGTGTTCTGGGTTGTGACATAAAATATGCTTCTTGCTGGTCAGGGTCAAACAAGATTAAAATGTCAGAGTTGGCAATGGGTTTCCCAGTGGAGGTGGTTGGAATGGACTTTATATCCTCTAAATCATGAATGCAAGATTTTACAAATATGTGACAAATGACACACTAATCCTATACAACATTCCTTCATATGCTCCTGGAGCAAAACGGAGAAAGATTATGATGGTCAGAACTCTGTCATCCATGAAAATAGAAGACGCTAACAATTCAGAGCAGAGGACAAAGCTCTACCTATAAGGGAAAGCCTTCTTTTGTGGGGGAGGGGACAAGAATAATACTTTGTGTTCTCAAGGCAAGTACTATTATTCATCATCTTGATGGATCATCTGCTTTCCAACATCTCCTTGAATGCATCGCTCCAAATGACGGAATGTCCAAACTTTCTTGAAACGTTTTTAAACCTACACCTTTTTATTTAATGTTAGCATTTCCAACAAAATCCTGGAATCATTTCAGCTTCCATTCCAGACATCAACATATACAGTTCTTCATTCCAGATTCAAACAAGCTAATCAGCATAAGCATTAAAATAGTTTAGTCCTGGGAGCCCTAGACGGGAGGCAGGAGAAGAGCAGAGTCCTCACCTGCACACCCCTGCCCTTGTGTCCTCTGCTGGTCATCTCCCCTCCTCCAACCTCCTGTCCTAAGCCACAGATTGAGAAGGTGGGCCCACTTTGGACCATCTCTAAAGCTCTTCTCCACTGAAACCCTTCCCTTCTCTAGTCAAATTAATTGTTTTGTTTTTTATGTCCAGGAACAACAGGCTCCACCCACTTCCTTTCTCTCTTGCATTTTCTGCTTGAGTGTGGCTTAAAGCACAGGCTTACCCCTGTCTCCAGGGCAAGATAAGCTTCTGACGGCTGGTAGTAATACACATCTCATTGGCACACATCGGAGCCATATGGCCTGCTTTGGAGGTTGAATAAATGCCAGGATTGGTTTAACTGGGTTATTTGGAATGAAGGATGTTGTCTGTATTTACAAATTATTTAGTACTGGTAAAGTATCTTTTCTCCCAGAAATGTAAACCATTTTTTCAAGCTACCCTTCCATTCTCTGTAAATTCTCTTAATCTCATTCAGTGTAGAACAACTCTAAGGCTTTTGACTCCAAGATATAAAAAGAAAAGAACCTAATAAAAATCACAGAATGTCAGCCTAGTGATCCTCCATATCAGTTTATCTCTGACTCGGGTGCTGGGAGATGTGTGCTGGGTGAGTACTGCAGTTTTCCTATGTGACGTTGATCTCCAAATATCAGTGATGCCTACAGAATATTCTCAAATTTCCCTTAAGACCCTATTAATTAGGTCTAGTATGCATGAATTTATCTGAATCATTTGAATCTATTTATAATTTCCCCTGACATCCTCAGTGTAATTTGCTCCATATGTTTATAGCCTGTGTAGTAAACAATATTTTCCTTCTATTTGTCACCAAGACAATCTCCCTCAAACTTTAAGGATTCTCTGTCTTTTTGCTTAGTGTTTGTGACTGAGCTGGGCTTTCCTATAGCATCTTCATCCTGTTGTCTCGCAGCCTCTGTTCCCAGGCAGCGGAGTCCCCCACCCCAGCCCCCGCTGGGGTAGAGAGGGACATTCATGTCCCTCTCTCTCTGGACTTTTTGTGAAATGTTCTTCTTGATGCTTGTGGGCAGAATTAGCCACAGAATTCTACAGACAAGCCTTGAGATTTATGCTTTCAGAAGAATAACTTCTTTTGCTTTTAGAACCAGGTTTCTTTGACACAACGACCCAGAGTCATGTCTGGGTTATCAATTAAAAACTCATGTCAGTTATCATTCTGTCCAAAATAGACCTCACACTTGACCAGTGAGGGCTCTAGCCTATCCAACTTAACAAAATAACTCACTGAAGATCTATTGTAAGTCTACTCTGAGAGAGTTCTCTACTCATAACAATCTCATATTCTAGTTGAGAAACTATGCACACATGCACACACACACAAACATTACGAAGGAGCCAGGGCTTCAACTAAGTTGGAAAAGATTTGGTAGAATCTAAATGAACAACAAAAGAAGATTAAGGAAAGAAAACTTGTTAGATGTCCCCTAGTCTTCATTGCCACAAATGGAAGCAGGAATGACCATTTCCATTAGCCACGATGCAGAGACAGACTCAGAGAGGTTGACAGTCTGCCCAAGGCCTGATCCTGCCATGCCCTTTGGCTGGCAATATCGGATCCTGTTCTCCAAGGCCCTCATGACAGAGAATTCAACGTGAACCTTTTGCCCTGACCTGCCTTGCATTGTGCTTCCTGAATTTTTCCTGATCTTCCTGGCTTCTGACATCCTGAATTGCTTTCCCAGTTTTGGTCTTGCTGCCCTTGTGACCCAACACTTGGTTCTGCGCCCCAAGTGTGCGGTCTCTGTGTTCCTTCCCCTTCACAGCATGGACTGCATGCGTGGCCACCGGGTCAGACCTCATCCTAATCCTGCTTATGGGACCTGACTTTTATTCCAGAAATGGAACTCTGACCTATTGGATTGTAAAGTCTGTGTTTTTCCCCTTGATCCACATCACCTCCAAGGGAGGAATGACAGGAGATATCAGGTAGCAGAGAACACATAATGCATGGTGGCTTCCAGCTCAAACCCTTAGGAACACGTTGGCTGTTCCTCATTTGCTTTCATGGGCCAGAAAAACACAACATGAAAGTTGTCCAAGAGCTATTGAAGTGGAAAAAAATACCCAATTTCTTTATTTTTCTAAATCAAATAAAATCTGACTTAATTCCCTATGCAGCAAGCTTAGGAAAAAAATGAGCTATTAGTCTCTTTTTGGGGCTTTCTCTGCCTCTATGTCCCTCTTCCCTGCTCCGGCTCCACCTTTGGATCATACCAGACACTGGAGAGGACCCATCTTGTGGCTCCTGCTCTGCTGTGGCGCTTTCCCTGAGCTCCCTGATGCACCGCAGGTGGGCCGTTCTTGGATCACTCCTAGTCAGGCCAGGAAGATCCCCTTGTGGTCCCTGAGAGAGATGGGGTACTGTACTCACCGGTTCCATTTTCTTCCCTGGCACACATACATCCCAGCTTGTGTCACAGTGCAGTTGGGGTTAAGAGACTGACTCCCACCAATGGGATGTGGCAGAAGTGATGTAGTTCACCTCCCAGAGTGACCACAGAGCCCAGGTGACCCTCTACACCAGCTCCATCTGACAGAACTTTCTGCCAGGATAGAAACATTCCATATCTGTACCGTCCACTATGACAGCCACTAGTCTTCTGGCATGAAAGACCTGAATTTTTAATTATATTTAATTTTCATGAACTTAAACTCAAATAGCCACATGTGGCTAGTGGCCATCATACTGGGCATTAGAAATCTATCCCCTCATCCCCCGTCTGCAGTGACCTGGGAAGTCATGTGTTCTAGAAGGCACAGCTGCAAGATGGAAGCTGCCCAGGTCCTCAGGTCACCACATGGAGGCCAACTGCCCAGGAAAGTTGGTAACTTATAGCAGCTTGACTCACTTTGTGTGCCATGTGAAACCTCCACGTTTTTGGGTGTATTTGTTAATGCAGCGTGACCTGACCTGTCCTGACTATGGCAGGTCCCAGGGCTTCACAGCTTCCCCGCCCCCCAACTCCGTTGCCATCCCAACTGAGTCAGCTCCAACCCAGCCCTCCAGCCAGCTTTGACCTCTGCCCCCAGGGAGCCCACGTCCGTGCCCCTGCCCTGTTCCTTTCCTGTTCCTTCGCTGCTCAATCCCTTCCCTCTTCAACTTTCCATCTGCTAGACTTTATCCACAGCTACGCTAGGGCAACCTGGCTTGCTTATCCTCAGTGGGCCTAGACCATAGGGATAAAAAAAAAAAAAAGGTCTATTTTGTTTTTTTTACACTAAGCCCTGCCTAGCAACTTCTCTTTTTTCTTTTTTTTCAGCTCTATTCTTCCCTAGAGTCTGCCACTGAGAAAAACAAAGTACAAAATTTCTCAATAAGTACTATACTGCATTAAATTATTAATAAATCATCTAGTTTTAACTACAAATGCAGAGCTCTGGGAGTGGAGATAAGGGAAGAAATTATTTTCCTTTATTCGTGCCAAGTTGGCACTTCTGTCAAAGGCCTGAGATCCTGGCATGGGAAGTTCTACAGAAAAAAATTATTTAAAAGTATAACCCAGCTGGGGCAGGCCACAGAGAGCTCAGCTCACACCTGACACCCGCCCTAGGCTGAAATCAGCATCCCACAGAACAAATCCCATCCCCACAGGGCCTTAGGAAGAAAGGCATATATGTTACTGAGACTTTCAGTCAGGTTTCTTGGAGAGACAGAGAAGAAAAATCACAGCCCATCCCTCAGAGTACAAGAAACTCCCCATCAAACATTTCTTTTATTCCCCCCAAAGTTTCTCCCCCTTGCGGGCCTCTCAAATTCCCTCCTAACACTCCGAACAACTTCCTTTCTCCCTCAACTTGAGGCCCTCACTCAGCAAAACACCTCCCCAGAGCCGGTCCAACAGTGAGGACGTTGCCTCACACATGTCCTTTGTGAGGGGGGCTCGCCCACTGCCCGCCACCCACCGGAAGCGGTTCCACAAAAACAAGTAATACGACCTCCCTATTGTTAGAGAGGGATGTAACCGTTGTAAGCGCGGCCTAACCATCTGCCTTTCTCTTCCTTTCAGATGGTCTCATGCCACCACCCGGGTGAGGGAGCACCCCGCGCTGTGAGCCGTTGCCGCTGAAGCCCCGGGATCTGGTCCTTTGAAGGGGGCCCCACTTTCTTGACCCGCGCTGTTTGTCCTGCGGCGGCCACAACACAGCGCTGGCCGGTGCCCTGCCCCTGTGAACCTGCAGCTTTGCCTGCAGCTGGTGGAAGGAAGCTTGTTCTCCCCAGGCCGCCATTTCCGCTCCAACGCTCATTGTTCCTAGAGTTAGTTACCACATTGGTGGTTCAAAGCCATAATCTTCTTTTGCTCTCATTTTGGAGTCCCGTGTTTTCCCCATCCGCCTCTATTATCCTGAGAGCCTTATTTTTCCTCTTGATCCAAACCAAACACTGTTTATCAGTCATAGGAAGGGCTTTGCAGGGTTCCTGCCCATAGTGCAGAATGATACACAGAGCTTCCTGTGCAAGCGTGGCCCTGCGCCAACACTGTGGAACAGGCTGCGGGGGCAGGTCGGAGTCATAAACTGCAATGGGCTGTGCCAGGGCCAGGGAGACACATCTGGCCTTGCTCTGCCTGTCCCTGGGGGAGCCAAAGAGGGCCTCAGACACAAATGTCAAAGCCCAAGTGCCTGGACCTTTCGCAGGGAGGACCCAGTGTGCGTTGAGCGTGGCTCCATCAAGAACAAGCGGACTGATGTGGAGCAGTGCACGTCTTAGAAGCGTGCATGCTTCCAAAGCTGCTCATTGAAGCATGACGAAACACATAGGACATTCCATTCTTAGAGTTCACTGGAACCTAAGGGCTTGGGGTGGGTCATCTTGAGCACTGTCCTTTGAGGGGTAGTGTTGTGAAGGGCTCCTGCCTGATCGATGAGGAGAAAGGAGGCTTCCTTCCCACCCCGTGCCCCCATTTAGCAGGCATGTGACCCCGTGAAGTTCCCTTATCTGCCAGCATCTCAGTTTCCCTGTCTGTATGTCGAGGAAGGCAGACTCAAGGTCCACCACTCTGCGAATTATCTGTATTCTGGGCATTCTGTAGAGTACTCATTAGATGCTGACAGAGAATATTCAGGAGGCGTGGCTCACAGAGCAAGGGGTGGCCATTTATTGAGTCACTCCTGTGTTGTAGGGACAACGATGGGCACTGGGAATACAAGGGCAGCTAAGATGCAGTCTTTACCCTTGAGAAGATCATAGTCCAGTATAGGAGACACAAGCAGACAGTCATGATTCCATGTGTAAATGGCATACGATATAGAGGTAAGTACAAGGTGCTTATAGAAGCATAAAGAAGGGATGTATTGCTGCCTCAAGAAGCGAGGGTGGTTTTCTAGAAAAGTTTGATCTCCCTCTTGAGCAAGAACACATTGCCAGGCAGAGAAGGGACTGAAGGAGGCAGGGGAGGTGTGTTTCAGGAAGAGGGAGCCACCTGAGAGAATTGTACTTGGAAAATGACCATTGTCTTCCCACCCACCAACAGTGGCTGCTACCCACATTTGTGCCATGGGAGCCCAGCCCCGGGTCATGGCTGAGTGGATGAGGTGTAGATATCTGTTTTCAAAGCAGCTGGTTTAGAGCTCATTCTGGGTTCTATGACTTGTGGCCTGGATTGAGAAGCCGAGCTAGCCAAGTCAGTCATTGCTCTGGATTCTGAAATTGGGAACCGGAGACTGCTGGGCTTATCTGGGGGAACTGAGAGGATGAGTTTACATGAATGGGGGTGCTGAGGGAGTGTTGGGGTGGAACCTGGGTGTGCAAAGTCATGAGGGAGAATGAGCCACGGGGAGTGGAGTGGGAAGGAGAGATGAGGAAGGAGAGGCCTTACAGGGGGAAACAGAGTTCCTGTGCATCTTCTTCCAATGGGAGACTCTGAGAGGGGATCAGCCTCCAGTTATAGGAAACTTCTCATTTCTGTTCTCAGGAGTCCTGTCATTTTTATTGGGATTCTTTTATTTTCTTTGGATTTAATCTTACAAAGTTAAAAAAAATAATTATATAGACAAAATTTTTTTAAAGGTTTATTTATTTATTTATTTGTTTGTTTGTTTATTTATTTATTTGAGAGAGAGAGAATGAGCAGGGGAAGTGGCAGAGAGAGAGAATCTTTCAAGCAGACTTTGCTGAACGTGGAGCCCAACTTGGGGCTCGATCCCATGACCCATGAGCCAAAACCAAGAGCTAGATGCTCAATGGACTGAGCCACCCAGGTGCCCCTATAGACAAAATTTTTAATTGAATTGAATTTTTAAAAAAGATTTTATTTATTTATTTGCCAGAGAGAGAGAATGTGCACAAGCAGGGGGAGTGGCGGACAGAGGGAGAAGCAGGCTCCCCGCCGAGCAGGGAGCGTGATGTGGGACTCGATCCTAGGACCCTGAGATCATGACCTGAGCTGAAGGCAGTCACTTAACCTACTGAACCACCCAGGCGCCCCTAGACAAAATTTTAACACACATCCATGTAGCTATTACCCAGAATTAGCAAATGGTAGGAATTTGTCATGTTTGTTCTGGGTAATTACATTATAAAAGATAAAAAATTACAATTTAAATTTAATTTTGAATATTCTCTTTTTTTTCTTCCCTGGTCTCTCACTCTCTTCACAAAAGGAACCAATTAGAAATTTGGCCTGTATCCATGAAAATTATATGAGGGGGCACTGCCTGTATCAGAAAGGAAAAAGATTTTCCAGAAGTGGGAGCTTGCATCCATGTCTCACTGACAAGAACCTTGTCACGTGAGAACTCCATCATATGAGAGGGGCTGAAACCAAGTGTGTTTTGGGCTGCTGTTGCTTGTTCAATCTGACGTACTGCTTGGAACAAAAAACGATGATGTTAAGATGGAAACAGAGAATACATTTTGGATGGCACCAAGGTCTTTTAGCCAGTGAGACATATTGGTCAACTTATAGTTGTGGCTCTGGCACTTCTTATACTTTTCTCCTTGTCTTTAGCATTCCTCATTCTCAAGACCATCCGCCCATGAGTCCATTTATTTGTGTGGATTCTGCTGAGGGTCTAGTGTGTTCTGTCTCCAGCTTTGGAAGACTCATGTCTTCTCTACCACCATTTGCTTTTTCTGAAACATTTTATCATAGCGTCCCAGACTCTTTGATTTCTTATTTATGTTTTCTGTCTTTTGCCCCTTCTCCTAGATTCTGGATGATTTCTTCAGAGGTATTTTCTAGTTTTAATTATCTGTTGAGTTGTGTTAAATTTCTGTTCAACTATCCATCAAGTTGTTTTTTTTTTAATTAATGATTATACTCTATATTTCTACACTTCCAATATGGTTGTTTTTCGTTCTGATTGCTCTTATTTTGTAAGGTTCCATTCTTGCCTTATGGAACCCTTTTTTTTTTCTTTATCTCTTTGAACTTGAAAAAGGGATTTATTTTAGGAAGCAGGATTGACTAAGGACTTATAATAGTTAGAACTGAGTGATGGGCATATAGAGCTTCTTTATTTTCTCCAATGCACGTGTTTGAAATTTTCCATTAAAAAGTTTTAATGATGAATCCATGGTTATGAGCACATAAGAACATTATTTTTCAAAGTTTACTAAGATGCCATTTGCCTGGTTTGGGGTTGTTCTCTGGTGTGTAAAGAGCAGATTTATTGAAGGCCCCTTTCATTCCTCAATTATTAATTCAGTGCCTACCACTTCTGTGTGAGATAGCAGTGAACTACCGTAGCACTTACATTCTAATGGGGTGACAGATAATAAACAAAAAGAAATTTGAGGTGATTAATAAAGTTACATATACATAAAAAAGTTTTAATGATAATATTTATTTTGGATTTCAGTTTTTTCCCCTAGTTCTAGGGCCAGTAGGTGTCTCATTTGTGGCATCTGAGACTCATTTCCCGCATCACTGTTATCATTCCTTGAGTGTGATTCTTCGGCAGGTGCTGCTTTCTGTGGGACATGCAGATGAACCAGGCTTTAGGAGTGGCCCCACAGGAAGGCTTTGGTTTTGCTCCTGCTTGGCCTGGAGGGTTTCACTATTTAGCTTCTCTTCTTGGGCGCCTGGCATCATGTAGACAGTCCAAGTTTGGGCTCTGTGCACATGCATGGCCTAATCCTGGGCTCTGACTCCTACTACATAATCCCTTTTCCAAGCATAACCTTTGTGAATGGCAAGCCTCTCTGGTGTTTACCCAGGCCAGTGGGCAGAATTTTGTCATTATTTTCTCAGCCCTTTATGATTTATGCAGGACCTTATGCAGGTAGATAGGATCCAGCTTCTCTTGTGCTGGTCTCCTTCTCTTGATCTTATACCCATCTTGCAGGCAGCAAAGCCATGGAAACCTATGTGGTCTGAACTGGGTTTCATCTCCTACTAACTGCTGTGAATCTGAGTTCCTTATTTCTGGCACCTAGGGATTTCTCTCTTAGTTTTAAACATGCATCAAGACCAAAAAATTTATTTTATTACATTTTACTACATTCCTATTTTTGGGCCAGAAGGAGGGGAGTGGGCTTGGCAGTCTGCTTAGGTCTGGACTTGGTCCAATGTCATTGCCTTTCCAAGAGCTCTTGGCATCCTTGTAATAAACTTCCACTTCTCTTAAGCTAGTTTGAGTGAGTATCTGTACCCTGCAATCAAAAGAGCTCTGAGTAGAACAGACATGATGTGGTCAGGGAAAGATGAAGTGATAGAAGATATAAAGATGATAAGCAGTTTTATCTCTGGGAATTTAGCAAAAGTTTTCAGCTGGGGAGTGATGTGACTGATTTGTGCGTGAGAAAGACACAGGATGCAGCACTTGGAAAATCAGAATTCTTGGGGATGGGGGCAGGGAAGAGAAGAGAGGCAGAAAGACTCTTTCTATGACCATAGCAATAATGCAGGTGAGAGGTGATGAAGTCCTGAACTAAGGCAGTGGGTATGTGGGTTTTTAGGGAAAAAAAGATTAAAATTGTGAGTATTTGCTCTGCCACACTAGGCATTTTTCATGCGTTTTCCCATTTACTGATTGCAACACTCTGGAGAGTTCCAGATTTAATTATTATCCCAATTTACAGATAAGAAATTACAAGCTCAGAGAGATTAAGTAATTTGATCCAAGTCATATAACTAACAAGTGGCTGAGTCAAAATTTGAATTTAAGTCTCTAACACCAAAGCCCATCCATGTTCTTTTCTTTACATAAAGACCTTTCAATAGGAGTTGGTATAACTTATATGTGGAAATGAGGAAGAAGGAAGAGTGGACAAGGACCCTTGAGGTTACTAACTTGGGGAGTTAACAACTGGAAAGGCTATTAATTGAGAGAAGGGATACAGGAGGCAGAGCATGCTTGAGGAGGAAGGAAATTAGTCCATTTTGTGCAGTGGCTGGAAGTCATCTAGGTAGAGATTTCTAGTAAATAGTTGAAAATAAGGGGCTGAAGCTGAGGAAAGAGTTCAGCTGGAGATACAACCTTTGAGTCATGAGCTTATTCCTGGTTATGGAAACCAAGTGAGAGGATGAGAGTCTTTAGTAAATTGGTGGAGTGAGAAGAGAACTAAGGGTGTACCATGGGAGGTATTAATATCTGAGGAGAAGGCATAGATGGAGCCAGGAAAGGAATTGGGAAATATGGTTAAAAAAAAAAAAGTAGGCAGAGTATCTATAGCGAGTAGAATCTCAAAAACTAAGAGAAGCAAAATTTCTTTAAGGGGTATTCTCAATACTAACAAATGCTAAAGAGGTCAAACAGGATATAGACTGAAAATAAGACATTGGATGTGCCAATTTGGAAGTCATAGATGACCTTTGCAAAGACAGAGAGAAGGAGTGATTAATCCTGCCTGGGGCAGGCTAGAGAAAGGCTTCACTGAAGACTTGACATTTGAGTTGGGCCATGAAGCATGGTGGGATTGTGCCAGGCAGAGAAGAGGGTGAAAGACATTTCAGGCAAAGGGAACAACATGAGGGGAAAACAAAAATCCAAGCTAAGGCACCATTTGGAATTTAGTTAGAGCTCTTTGGATTTTCATAGGCAACATCAAGTTGGCAGCACAAGTATATTAAGCCATGTCTTGTTTTCTACATTTTGGAGAATCTTATGGTTTCTCTTTTCACTGTAGACATAATAATGGAGATTGGGAAATATGATTGGTGTCTTCCAAAGAGACATAGGGTTCAATCCTTTAGGAAAGCAGAGTTCTAATCAAGCAGAGTGAGTGGGAAGTCTCTACAGGTACATCTCACAGAGCATGTCATGATTTGGAAGGGCAATAAATGCAGGCTGTTGCAACAAGTCACCCAAAGCTCTTCACGGTTTGACATAGTCAAAGTCTCATCCTCAGGCAGAGTCTGATGGGGTCCAGCAGCACTTGTGGGCAGCTCCCATCCATGCAGTGACTCAGAGATCCGTGTTCCTTCCACATGCACTCTGAAATCTCAGACCCTTTCACTCCCAGCAGGTGGATGGGGAAAAAACCATACAGAAATCATACTAGACACCTAGTCACCCCAGGATGGAAGTGACACCTCACTGCTACTCACATTTGTCTGCCCTATTTAGTCAATCAGCCAACCTAGTGGCAAAGGAGACAGGGAAATGTTTGTAAGCATGTTGATATTGTGAGCATTAACTGCATATTCCATTGATTGATATTAACATATTGATTATTAAAGTATTCTTTGTTTCCTTGGAAAATGTAAAAGGTCTTAGGCATTGTCCATTTCCTATGTTTTGGGGTAAGCCTGGTCATCTGATTCAGGGCCTATCATCTCAGTCTGTTTTACAAAACAAAATTTCATGTTTTTCATGGGAATGTAAATTGGTGCAGTCACTGTGGAAAACAGTATAGAGGGTCCTCAAAAAATTAGAAATAGAACTACCATATAACCCAGCAATTCCACCTCTGGATATTTCACCCCCATGTTCAGTGTAGCATTATTTACAATAGCCAAGACATGGAAACAACCTAAATGTCCACTGACGGATGAATGGACAAAGATGTTGCGCACACACACACACATACACAGTGGAATTTTATTCAATCAAAAAAAAAAAAAAGAAGGGAAATCCTGTCATTAGTGACTACAGGGATGGACCTTGGGGGCCTTAGTCTAAGTGAATTAAATCACACAGAGAAAGACAAACTCTGTGCGATATCACTTATATGTGGAATCTAAGAAACAAAAACTGAATTCATAGATAAAGAGAAGAGATTGGTGGTTGCCAGAGATGGGGGTAGAGGGTTTGAAAAATGGGGGAAAGGTGGTCAAAAGGCACATAAATCCTGGACATGTAATACAACATGGTGACTACAGTTGCTACGAGTGTAAAGCTTAAAAGTTCTCAACACAAGCTAGGTGCCTGGGTGGCTCAGTCAGTTAAATGTCTGCCTTCGGATCCGGTCATGATCTCAGGGTCCTGGGATCAAGCCCCGCACTGGGCTCCCTGCTCAGCAGGGGAGTCTACTTCTCCCTCTCCCTCGGCCCCTCACCCCTACCCATACTCTCTCTCTCAAATAAATAAATAAAATCTTACCAAAAAAAAGTTCTCATCACAAGAAAAAACATTTTTTTAAATATATGTGGTGATTGATGTTAACTAAACTTTTGCTATTATACATGTACCGAGTGATTATGTTGTACAATTAAAAATAATAAAATGTTTTATGCCAATTATGTCTCAATTAAAATAAAAACAAAAATTTCATGTTACTAGAATTCTTCCCTTACACTGTGAACAACTTTTGACCATAGAATTGTGCTTATCAGTGTTAGCCAAAGTGAACTGAATTCTCAAGGTAGATTCAGTTTGTTGGATTCATGGTGTAACGTTGTTGTGGTTGGTAGCTTGGAGAGCACCACCATGCAGGAGACCCTTTTCGAGAAACATCTATGTCAACTCTGCAGACTGAAAATGAAGAAAGATTTATTTCATGTCATGATGGTACAATATCTTTTGTATATTTAACCAACGACATCTTAATTTTTGTGTGTGAATAATATTATAAAAATATTAATACAAATTTTAAGAAAGAAAAAAAATCCATGCCTAATTCCTTTTTTATTTTCCCATATTTCCTTTCAATTTGTTTTAATATGCATGTAAAATCCTCATGGAGTGGTGCTCAATAGCACACTTTTTTTATCCTTATGCTTTTCTCACATCACATCATCTGCCTCTCTGACTCAACCCTTTGCCACTCTTGCTTTGTTGTTTGCATCCTGGTCATGCTGACCTACCCTGTTCTTCACCAATGTCCTCCTACCTCAAGATGTCTGTGGTCGACATCCTTGCAAATGTTCTTTCCCAACCTTTTCACATGACGGGTTTGTTCTCATTTTCCAGTCTTTGCTCAAATGCCACCCCCTGAGAGAGGATTTCCCTGAGCACCCCATGAAAAGCAACCCCCATTGTTCTCTATCACGTTAGATCACCATGCTTATTCACATCATGACATTTTCCACAACCTACACACTTTTCTTTCTTTATATAGGGTTTTGTTTATTTCACTGTAAGCTTCTATAATGAATATGTAAACTTTCTTCTTTTTTTGAATTTTTCTTATAGGCTCTTTTCCTGAATAAATTCTCAGGAGAGAGATTATTGAATCAAATTTGTGAATATTGTTTCTTGAAATGAAGTTGCCATATTGCTTTCCAAAAGCTGCACCAATACATACTGATGCCAGGGAAGTAGTTTGTACAATTTCACCTCATTATTGTTGATATGTGGTTATATGATATATGTACATAATTTGGCAATTTGGCTAAGTATATTAAAGATACATATACATATAAATACATATTTAAATGTATATATATAAATACATATACACACATACGTACATGAAATTTGTACTAAGTGTATTCAATGAAACTTAGTCAATGAAAATTGACTAAGTATATTCAAGGATTATTTATGAATTATCAGACATTAATTAATACTTGAGCATGAGATAAAATCCTGTATTTTTAAATCTTCAAGCCCAACTTTGAAGGAAAACTGTCTCCTTTATTATTGCCCCTCCACGCTTATTAAAATTCTTTATGCCTCATGTAATAAAGAATCTTCTCTAAGGGCCCCAAGATAGAAAAGGGTGCAGCATTCTTAAAAACTGCATCCATCTCTCTGCATTTACTTGTTTATGACTTGAACAATCAGAGCCACAAATCTGCAAATGCCTGTAAATGCTGAGACCATTCAGGGGAGGTATAGTCTAGCTTTATTAAGCTTTTGCACCATCAAAATAAACAGATTAGTTAGTTTTATAGAAAATTACTAGGATCTCTGAGTCTCTAAGCAGAGCATGAGATACAATTCCTGAAATATTTGGAAGGGCCAGAAAGTTGTTACTTAATGACTAATAAGAAGCAAAGAGGCAGGGCACCTTTGTGGCTCAGTCGGTTAAGCTTCTGACTCTTGGTTTTGGCTCAGCTCACGATCTCAGGGTTGGGAGATCGAGCCCCTCGTCAGGCTCTGCGCTCTGCCGGGAGTCTGCTTGAGATTCTCTCTCTCCCTCTTCCTCTGCACCTGCCCCTGTTTGCGCTTTCTCTCAAATAAATAAAAATTTTTTAAAGAATAAGTAAAGATGCTTTCCTGCAGTGGGGCCATAGGCCATCAGGGAAAGTAGGACAGAGGACAAGAAAGAATGAATAAAGAAACAAATACCATCAGGGCACTTTGCACAGACCAGTAGTAATAAAGTGCTATGACCTGGCGGGTGCGTTGAACACACTCTCTGCACGGGGGGCCCAAGACACGGGACAAAGCAGAACAAAACAAAAAGGAAACCTGGAAGCCGAGGCCACCCCTTCTATTTTTCTCAATTGAGCAAACATTTATTATTCACGCATGGTATGCAAGGGAGGATGGGGTTATTAAGATGTGGCTAGGGCCCTTGAGAAGTCTTTTTGCGTAACTGGATTTCTACACACTCATATTTAATGAAGGCTTAGAAACAGCCTGGCTTCCAGCTCTCAGGAGCTGACAGAGAGATTTAATGCCATTTTATTGAGACACTGAAGGATCTGGCTACTTGAAGGCAGCAAGTCTGCTGCTGGAGAGATGGGGAGGGGCCGTGGGGTGCAGAGGAAGGGCTGAAAGATGCTGCTTCTCCCCCAGCTTCTGCCCCTGCCTTGCTATGTGGCCGTGGGGGAGCCTTGTTGCCCCTTTGGGACCTTAGTTGCCTCCTCTGGAGGATACAGAGGTTGAACTATGTCACTGGGTCCTCAATCACCTCTGAAAAAACCTAGGGCTTGGATAAGTATTCAGGGTTTTCTAAACACTGAACATTTAAACCACCTGAAGAGAGGTTTAATTCTATTTTGATCTTTCTATAATTTCACTTTAAAAAAAAATTGGTTTGTTTGTTTTTCATTAAAAAAAAAAAGGTAAGCCATTGCATTGGAACATCCCCAGCTATCTCCCTATCTAGCATTTTTGGATGTTAGAAATACTCCAGCAACATAAGGGTTTCAGCAACAGCTCCAAAGCAATTGCAAAACCCAGCAGACCAGTATAGTTGTCCCTCCATGCCCTCTTTCTCCCTTCTTGATCACATCTCCTGTCAGTGTGCATGAAGCCTGCTCTGAAGCTGGACAGGGGAGGCCTGTGCGCTGTTGGAGGGGGGACGGCTTCGGACACAGGCACGAGGAGGGGGGCTGTGAAATTGTGGGGGTCTCCCTTAAAGAAGAGACACGTAACAAGGGGATTGGGATAATGAAACTTGGATCCTCACTTGGATCCTCACTACTCCCCCCTCACTACCGCCACACCAAAATGCTTAGGTGAAAGTTCCGAAGCTGTGTCTATTTCCAGCGAGATGAAAATTATCTACAGCCTCAGAGATTCCTTTCAAGCCAACATCTTAAGGGGAGGTGTCCAGGCGTCCACCTGGGTGCCTTGACCTCCACCCAGCAAAAGTAACAGCACTGCCTGCCAGTCACCACCAAATAAATGGTAAATCACCAGATTCTAAGACATGAATCTACCATTTCACATGCTATTGACATATCATTGATGTTTCTCCAGTGGAGAGTTTACATCAGTTAGCAGTTAGCATATTGGAGTGCTCTTGATATTTGAAAGATTAAATCTTACACTGGGTGAGAATCTATATTCCCCAAATCTTAACACCCAAACACCATTATAGTCAAGTATTATTTGGAGCACAGAAATGTTATTGAGATAGTTTGATCTCTTTTTGAAGGTAACATGTGAACCTTGTCAAATATAAATCCTGTTAATGTAGGCATTGAACTTTTCCACACTCCTGTTCTCCCTTCGTCTTGGAATGGATTGCTTAACCCAAAGAGAAATTGCTAGAAAGTTATCTTTGTCAAAAGAGTCTTATTTCTTTGTTTTCTTATAGAGTGAGTTCCCTCTTGCTGTTGGTGGCTGTAGCACCTAAATCCACTCGTGGATTTATTTTAGGTTATCAGCATTT
>NC_138381.1:53493393-53532793 GCF_054177405.1 Leptonychotes weddellii
CCATTTTGCTCCGCCCCCTCCTATAATACTGTATTTTTTGAAGTTTCTTTGGGATGGTGGGCGATATAGGCTTCCAACTCTGTATGAGCCACCAGTCCTCAGAGGGGTAAGAGTCCTGCTCTTTGACACGTCTTCTGATAATTAGAATCAGCCTGACAACTCCAGAAATTTCCCCCAAACACTGCTGAACACAAACCTCTGGTCCTGGGCCATGATGGCCGGTGGGACCGACCCCAGCTTGCAGTGCCTGCCAGGGAGGCTTGTGTATCTTCACCAGCCTCGCTTGGGATGTGAATTTAGGTTTCAATAAATACATTTACTGCTCTAATTGGCCAGCGTTTCTGTACTTACAATGAACAAATCTGACCAGGCATTGTCTAATTTAATTAATTTACTGCATTACTTAGCTTTTCTCTTTTTCTTCTGCATGCTTCTCATCTAGTCCATGAATTGAAGGTGTTGCTTCTTTTGTAAACTAGGGAGCCAACATATTTTCCCCTTTGTTGGGTGTTAATCTATTTGCAATCAATTATTAGCAGAAATTAATTGGAGTTAAACTACTGTGGCCCACAGAGCTCAACTTTGTGCCCTCGAAGACCCAGGAGGCACTTTGCTCCCCATTCATGCTCTCCTTTGTACAGGCAAGGCTTCTTAGCTGAAAGAGGAGTGTCACCCAGACTTGGCCATAGCAGATTTTCATCTTGCTTGCTCTTTGAAGAGCCATTGGGTTGTACGAACAGGCAGGTGATCAGTCTGCCAATTCTTGTGATGTGGCATCCGGCAACCACATATCATGGATTCAAATTTGGCCACTAATATTTTCATTTCCTTGAGTTAATGAAGAAGCTGGGTTGAGAGTTTTAAAGTAATTCAAAACAGATTAAAAATTCTTCCATGTGTTTTTAGTGATTTCACTGGGTTTACCAGGAAGACAGAGAAATGTACAACAAATATGGAGCTTCTGTGTCTAATGAAAAGTGAAATATCTTCAGTCTTCAGGGTTTGATTCTAGCCTCTAATCTATCACGAATCGGGCTGGTTTCCTTTACCTTTAGTGAATTTACCTACCGTTGTCAGGACAGAAACGTGAACCTGATCACTCTCCCCGCAGGGAGAACTGGGCAATATGGACAGACCTTGAAAAGCAGTTTGAACAACAAGCTTGCATTCGGGAAGAATGGGGGCCGCTGGAACGAAAGCCTCCAAGAGACTTGAAAGCAAAGCTGGGTTTTCACATCGCCTTTATGTTTTATGAGTGTTAGGAAAATGTTGGCTGTTTACTAATTATCAAAGCTGTTTTTATGACTTCCCCAAAGGAAAACAAAAAAGGAAAGGATCCAAGTACATATTCTTTTAGGCCTGGGATAAAAGCTTGACCTTTAGTGCTCTTGGGGAACTGCATGGTTTGCAGCATTGGAAAATAAAACTCGGAATGCCTGTTCAGGAAAGCAGGAAGCTTTGAAGTTGGAAGCCAAACAGGAACAGCCGGTGTGATTGGTGCAGTGTATTCGGGGCTCTGTGATAAAGCCATCCACGCGCAATCCTGTGGCGGAGTGGATGCCCCTTCTTTCCCCGGGGGCTTCTGCTGGTGGCCCAGGGACACTCAACTTTGATCCCTAAAGGACACAATAACAAGCCCAGAGACCCCAGGGCATCGTAGTGTCTGCTGAGAGGAAATATCATGGCCATGGGCTCCACACAACCGGTCTTGCGTGGAAGCCTCAGACACAAGCAAAATGGAACAGAGAACTTGCCATTACCACTGAAAATTGAATTATAGTGATTCAAGACTATCAAGCAAGCTTGATGGGCACAAAAACACATCTGCTTTTTTAAGTTTCTGAGGCCTTGGAACTGGCAGCAAGCAGAAAAGTGTTTTCTTCATGGAAATTTTTATTTTCTCGCTGGGATCTACGTATTAGGCTAAATGCCATCAATCACCATTCAAAAATTAGCATAAAATATTCTTCTCCCCAGAGAGGATGTGAAAAATCTCTGAGTTTGTCAGTTACCATAACCACTGGGTTCCAGGATTTATTTGCATTCTTCGTTTGGTCTCTTTTCAATGGATAGGCCCTTTACGGCTTCCTTCCTGTTTCTATCAGCGGAAATTGGACAGTAAAAATGGTAAATAACTTAGCCCTATCAGTTCCCAAGATATAGATTTTTTCTTTTATACTCTCTTAAAAATCAATTCAGCTATATCACTTTCTAAAAATAAAATTTAGGGTTACATTTAAGCGTTGTGTTAACCTGTATGAAGAATTTATGACAATGTGCCATTTCCACTGGGTTGATGTTCGTAAACGCTTGCAGATTTGGGTTTGCAGCACAGATCAGCTCTGATTTGAAACTTACAGTTTACTACAACTGCTCTCCAAATGGACATTTATTAACAACGTTCCCCCAAATGTAAATTTTGGATTGGGATTATTTTAATGCAGATGCCATGTTTGTCTTCACCACATCTGTGGGGTGTTGGACGATGCAGTCATTTGCCAGAAGGCAGAAAGAGGGGCGTGGCACCAAAGACTGGACACTCAAAACATGGAAGCCGTTGTCGGAAGAATGCAATAACAATCACAACCACGCAACAAAACCTGCAACAACTAGGCTCGTGTTGACAAGCTTTGATACCTGTTATAGAAAACCTCTTGCAAACAACTATTCCCACCAAGTCTTGTCTCTTCCTCTCACACAATCTGGTTGTCCTTATTTATTTATTTATTTATGACTTTGTTTTTTCTTTTTTTTTTAAAGATTTTATTTACTTATTTGACAGAGAGAGACACAGCAAGAGAGGGAACACAAGCAGGGGAAGTGGGAGAGGGAGAAGCAGGCTTCCACGGGGAGTGGGGAGCCCAACACGGGGCTCGATCCCAGGACCCTGGGATCATGACCTGAGCCGAAGGCAGACGCTTAACGACTGAACCACCCAGGCGCCCCTTGTTTTTTCTTTTTAATGATTTTATTTATTTATTTGACCGGGATGGGGAGAGAGAGAGAGAGCGCGTACAAGCAGGGGGAGTGGCAGGCAGAGGAAGAGGGAAAAGCAAACTCTTTCTGAAGGGCGCCCAATGCAGGACTAGATCCCAGGGCCCCGGGATCATGACCTGAGCCAAAGGCAGATGCTTAACCGACTGAGCCACCCAGGCGCCCCTGGTTGTCCTTTTTTAAAAAAGTAAAGGATTGCATATACAGAGTAGAAGAAGCCAAGAGCACTGAGAGGCTTTTAATGAGAAAATAGTTACTTGCTCTGTTCACTCCCAACTCCTGATTCTTGCTCGCCTGTGGAAACTTCGCTCAACTAAATTGCCTGCTTCTTTGGGCTTTGAACTCTCTGTGTCCAAATGTCTACAGGTCTCTGTGGCCACTTCTCGGTTTTCCATGTTAGGAAGACTTGTTGATGAAGAGTTTGCCTTCTTACAACTTGCCAGCCCCCCTTCTCCCTTAGCTGTGTGCTTCCCCTCATCCTGTTCTGCTGACATCGCTCTGCTGCCATTTTTTTGGTTAAAACAACATTCCTCATTTATGTTATTTGGACTATACCACTTTGATTTATAGTTGAGTCATATAACACAGTATGATCACTTTTCCTTTTGTGCAAATTTCTCCTCCTTGAAATAATGATGGTCTCATTTTCTTTTTGTGTGCTTGGCTTTCTAAATATCTAGCACTCATTCATTCCCAAATCTTCAACAGAAAGGAAAAATTTTTTTTAATACTCCCAAGCTTGTTGTGTGTTTCATTAGTTTTGCAGAAGGTATTGTCATTAGTATTACCATTACTGTTATATCTGGTGATGTCTCTGCTAGAGGCTTTTGCTGTCCTACCTTAATTGGGTCCAGGCTATTACAAATTAAATTGAGTTATAGAAAAAAGTAAGAAATAGTGTTTCTTACACATCTGAAAAATGAACAGAGTTTTTTTCCCTTGCTTTGAAATTAAATACACTTATGTCTGTTTCCTCTATAAACTTCTTGAGGGCAAGAAACGTGTCTTAATTACTTTTGAGGTGCTCACAGCCTAGTTCAGAGCCTGACTTATTGTAGTCGAGTCGTACAATGTTCACTGAATTGAACTGACAAAGGAAGAGATATGTAAGTCCCTTCCAAAGAGGGAATGAAGTCTTCTGGTTCCTGGAATCACATTTGCTTGGCACATTTGGTTTATGAACTCATGGGGCTCATCTAATTGCCTGACCTTTCCTCCCTGCTAGATGGGCTGGACATCTAGGGGCAGGCTGGGGACAGGCTCCCTTCCAGGGCAGGACCTCATGCCACTAGCCCAGGTTGGGTGTGAAGGGGACCATCAGCCCTGGGAGCATAAAGACCAGGGACAGTAGTGCTTCTACTCCTCATCTCGGTCCCTCACACAACCCTGTCACCTTCACTGGAGTATCCCTAACTGGGAGCATCCATAACTGGGAGGCAGAGTGCTCAGCAGCCCCAGCACCTGACATGATGCCTGACACAGGGCAAGCCATTTACAAATATCTGTTGGATTAATTAATCATTTAATTAAGCAAGAGAATCCAAATTATTCCTCCCGAGGAAACTGGTAGTGGTCAGTGGGCCATCTAACATTTCCACGTGGCAAAGTTTGCTCAGAGTGAACACGCCAAGCAGGAAAGGACCAGGGAAGGAGGGTGTGCCTGGGGAAAGCTGGTGGAAGGACAGTAGCCATGTCTCTGCCCAGCAGCGAGCCCCTTCCTCTCCCCCACTCTCTGACCGGCAGATTCCCTGTGTCAGAGCCCCAGCCTTCCCTTGACATCATCGGGCAGCACTGTATCCTTTGCCGGCTGGCTCTCTGCAGCTCGGGCCCCCTGCCCAGGATGCAACGGCCCACAGCCAGGATGTCTCTGGTGCAGGACTTCCCAGAGGACAGCCCTGGGCCAGCCCCACAGGCAGCCGCCACCCAAGCCCTTTAGCTCCGAAGGGACATCTTAATGGGGGGATGTGATGCAGTGCTTAGTCTGGCTGTTTCTCATACATTAATGTCACTGACCAATGACCTCACATTTCTAAGACCGTATCGTTGGCCTTCTTCAGATAGGATTGAAAAGGGATTGATGGGTCACTGCTGAAACAAAGTGTTAAGTTACGTGGTACAACCCTGTGGTGCTCCCAGGACTCGGTGGGACGGTCCCAGCATGACGGGAGAAAAGTGGAACCTGGCTCCTCTTCCCGCTCCTAGTCAGCGACCCCGGGGCAGGTGGCTTTCATCTGGAAGCCAGTGAGTCTCGGGGGACAGGTGGCCCACTGGCTGAACTGTCCACTATGTTCTAGCTGGACTCCTCTGGGCAGAACAGCCCCCACACTGGCTTCCCTGAGCCTGCAAGCCATGTGCTCGACTCCAGTGGGAGGTTATAATCCCCCCAATCTTCGGGTCTGTCTGAAGATTCCATGGGAACACACAACTGGTGTGGCAAGAGCCGATCTGACGGAGGAACTGTCATCCTCCCCATGGTCAAAGTCATTTTGCAAATGCCATGATCTCTGGTGGGAAACACTTTTATCAATATTTAGAGATGCTGAGAAAAATTTAAATTTCTTTCATAAATATCAAGTAACTTGTGTAATCTCAGGATTTTAGGACTCTTCTTTGCCTTAAGTTAAATTGTCTGGAGAAGTTGGAGATGATGCCTTTGATTACACTGCAGTGGACCCTCCATCATCAGTGGTGTTGGGATCAGGTCCCGAGGGGCTAAAAAGCAGACCCCAACTGGGACCAGCCATAGCCCCATTCCAGCCCAGCCACCAGGGCACATTCTGCTAGGTAGGGGCTGACTTTGCATTCCCTCTGCTTTGAGGAAAGGGCCGCTTCCTGGCTCAGGGGAAGGGCCAGTTTTGAAAGATACAGAGTCCCTCGCTGGCTTTCCAGAACAATGCCCTTGCTGATTTCACACATAAGTGAATCAGCACAGACCCAGCTGAACTTTTCCTGGAAACGAAAAAGTGTGTTTAAACGTTCAGCTAAGGAGAGCCTAGCTAGATGTGTATGGAGCTCTATGGTGCTCAAGGAGAGGCTCTCGGGGCCCTTGGGCCTGTTTCGGACCTCCACCCTACTAAGCAGAACATAAGGCAGCCCTGGCCGGTCATCGGAGGGCACGGCTTGCTTTGCTGAGATGTAGCCTGTGCAGGGCCCCGAATCAGATTCTTCTCTTGTGCGCTTTTTAGAGGACTTCTCTCAGAGCAACAGACTCAATACAAATATGCTCTATAACCCCCAAACCGTTGCTTTAATGGGTGTATCATTAGGTTCCCACTGTCCTCATCTGCGGTTAGGTGCAGCCTCGGCTCCAGCCCCGCCTTTCCTGTGGGGGGGTGCGGTGAGTGGAGGGGGGGATCCAGTCAGCACCCAGCCCACCAGCCCGTGACTTCCGGGGAGCTGCTTCGTTTTCCTAAGTTTCAATGTCCTCTCTACCTACCCACATGGCTAACCTCTTAGCACTGTCCCTGCCTGCGCTATGGGAACCCTCAGCATCAGTTATTAGGACTTTATTTTAAAGGAACTGGCCTATGGGCTCATTTGAGCGGCAGCATGCCAGCTCATGGAGTTAATGTTCTTCATGTGTTGGAGGGGGCTCCCCGGGGTGAAATTCCTGTTGTAGGTTGTGCCGGATCCCACGGCCATCAAATGATGGCAAGGCTCTAGATAAACCAACGTGCCTCAGGCCAGGAGGGGTTCTTCCTTTGACTCTCCTGACCTCCTGCTTATCTCCAAGTCCTACTTCCAATTCCATTTAGCAGCCTGGTGATGTGACTGAAAACTTTCTTGCGAGGAAGGGCTTTCTTCACAGGGAAGACACTATAAAAGCAAGAGCACAACGCTTGCCTGAGAACAGGTCTGTGCTTGTCGTGTGTTACCTCAGTCACTGTGACTGCAGAAGGGTGCCTTCTGCCACCAGAAATACCCACCTCCTCTCCAGCGGTCCTGCTATCTTTCCAGAAATGTTAGTTATGTCTTTGAAATTAGTTACTTCTGTGAGTTGACTCATTGTAGGCTTTTACCCAAATGCAAGTTTTACTGGGAAAAAAAAAAACAGTTTAAAGTGTGATAATCACGCATTCAGACTAACCTGAGACTATCTGATCACCCCCGGAATTGAGAAGGAATAAACACCGGTGGGTTCTCATGGGAATAAGAAAAGTACAGGCCTGAGGAGCGCATGTGCACATGATAGGGATGGAATTTTCCTTCTTCTCTTCTCCTCCTCCTCTCCTCTCTCCCTCCCCCTCTTCCGTCCTCCCTCTCTCTATTCCTTTTTTCCTTCCTCCCTTCCTTCCTTCCTTCTGCGATAAAGGAAATTGATACCGCCTCCATCCCTTCCTGCAGGCAGGGAAGAATCCTGTAGATTAGGGAGGAATGATTAGGAAAAACATCTCTGTTAGTTGATGTAAGAGAGCTTTGTAATGAAATCCAGGCAGGGAGCACGATAAGGCTAGAATATTCTTTCACAAGAAGTAGGGTCAAAGCTAGTTTTATAAGAGGAACAGAAATGCCTTGTTTAGACTGGATGGGGGGGGTTTCAGAAGGAAATTAACATTTGAAGCAGAAGTTATCTTTGATTCTAGATACTTTGGGAAGAAAGAAGTCACAATCTGGAGCACAGGACCTCAAATTTCCCCTCCTGCCTGGGGCAGAACTCCCTCCATCCTCCTCCTGGGGCTGGTTCACACTGCAGGAAGCCAGTGTTGAGTGCGACAGAGGGAGAAAAGTCACCCTTGTGGTCTAGAGGCTACAAATTCCCCCCACACTCGAGGGCTTATCATTGTTGTCAGGAGAGGCAGGGTTTCTGAGAAAATGGGAAGTCTTCAGGGAAACAGTGGGACTTGAACAAGCTTAATCGAGTTCATGATCGAGACAGGGTGGTGTGGGAGAAGGTCATCCTGGCAGAGGGGCTTTTGTGAGCAGAGTCCCAGACAGGAACCAGTGTAGCACTTTGAGGAAATTGCAGGTCAATATCCCACAGACAATTCTAAAAGGGAAGAGGGAAGGAAGGAGAGGCAGGGGTCAGGGGTCTGCTTGGTGTAGTCCAGGGTACAGAGCTCTGTAAAGTAACAGAGAGATATCACAGAATCTTTCAGAGACGGTGTGACCATATGTGCCTTTCTGGGGGATTGCCTCCATGGCAGCATGGGGATGGATCAAAAAGGAGGATATTGGAGGCAGGGAGGCCAGGTGAGAAATGATGGGGTTTAATTTTAGGCACTGATAACAGGGACGGAAAGGAAGAAAAGCTATGGGGGAATGCAAGGAGGAGGAATTGTTGGGATCACCAATACCTTCCTCCCCTGCCCCAGCTCCAGGCAGCCACTGATGTACTTTCTGCCTCTAGAACTTGCTGGAGGCTAGACTTTGGGTTGATCATCTGCGTGGACGTTGAATTTACTCTGATGCTGGGCTGCTAGGTGGGGATCCCCATGTAAGAAGCTCTTATATGCTGTTCCCCACTCTATCACCAGTGCATAGAAGAGTTCCTGTAAATGGACACCTGCCAAATGGTGACCAGAACCAGACTGTGACTTGAGCTCCCAACTCTCAGAAGATGGGAGGGAATGGCAATGAGCAGTAAGAAGAGTTAGACTCTTTGCTGCCTGTCTACGATGCTTCTGCGCTTTACTGAGTGGCACCTTCATGCTCGCAAGCCGGTCCAGATAAGTCCATGTCCACTTCCTTTGGCAACACAACTCAGGTGTCAGTGAGCTCAACTTCATGAAAGGGATTTGTTCTGAGGATAATCATAGGACCCTGGGTAACACACTCCCCTTGATAATCGGAAGAGAAAGGTCCATTATCGATTTGCAGTGATACTCTGAGCTCTCTGGTCTACTCTACGTGGCTCTTTCTTCCTTATTCTTTTATACCTCAAGGACAAGATCTGCTTGTAGAATAATTATTTGTGCAGAAGCAAAGCCACACTAATGCCAGCACATGTCCCTCTCCTGACAACATTCTCTCCTGTCTCACTAGTAAGACTGTACTTTCCTAGACACTCAGGGCATGGACTTCTTTTTCTCGTGGTCTTTGGGCTGTGATGGCAACACTGCATAAAACTCGCGACTCCACTAACCATTGTGCAAACATGACTTATCCAGCTGTGTAATTTACCCACCCTGCCCTCAAGAGAACATGGCAGTCTGAGGGCAGCAGGATACTGGGAAGAGGACAAAAAGAGATTGTCAGTTCTGCTCCCTCCCCAAGGTTGGCTGTGACTGTCCCACTCCTAAGTGGTCTTCTAACCAAGATATCCAGCTGTCTTTCTCATCCGTGAGTCTGTATGTGGTTTGTTTAGTCCCTTGTTCACGAAATTTAACAATTTGTTGTAATCTCATTAGAGCCATGGTGGTAGGTGGAAAGTGCTAGAGCCACACTAGGAAGGAAATGGTAGCTGTCATTTGGGGTGAGGCTGACAGCTTCGGTAGGAAGCAACAAGTGATCTGAATCTTGTGTGCAGTTGTAAGGAAAGAGTCTGCAAATCTTCCCATCCAAAGTGGGGAGTCATAGGAGGTTTCAAGGAAGGGGGAACATGGGTCCATCTGCTTTAGGAAGACTGTTCTGGCAGGGATGAGAAGCTCAGAGGCTCTGCAGGATGCACATGTTTGTGGAAAGAATTAACTTCTCTTGAAAGGGCTTCGTTAGAGCTTGCCAGCGAACCTCTTGAAGCCATTCTTCACTTCTTCCAGGGTTCTAGACATTCTGGCCAGAGCCATGGGTTCTCAACATAAAAACTGCATTTTGTAGTCTCCCTTAAAGGTGAAGCCATCAGACTACGTTCTAGCCAATAGGATCCAAGCAGAGGAGTCTTGGGGCAACTTTAGGGTATTTTTCTTAAGAGACAATTGGCACGTGCCCTTTGCCCCATTTCCCATGTCCTCCCTCCTTTGGCTGCTAACACCTTGGAAGACACCATACTGACCTCTAGGATGAGAACCACCCCAGGGATGGCTGAAAGGCACCTGGGTTTCCAAGGACTCACAGGGCTCTGGAATGCCCACCTCCAGACTTGTGTGTGAGCGAGACATTCACCTCCTCGTATTTTAAGTCCTGTTATTTGGATATTTTCTGTTATTTGCTCTAGACCTAATTCTAACTAATAAATAGGCCATTTGAAACTAAATGGGCCCTGCTTCCCTTCTGGAGCCGTTTCTGGAGTCATAGTGCTCCCAGCTGAAGGGCATAAAAATGCACTGAGAGAAAGAGAGAGAGTGAAGGGCAGAGGGAGAGGGAGAGAATCCCAAGCAAGCTCCCTGCTGAGCACAGCGCCTGATGCAGG
This sequence comes from Leptonychotes weddellii, assembly GCF_054177405.1. Lineage (NCBI taxonomy): Eukaryota > Metazoa > Chordata > Mammalia > Carnivora > Phocidae > Leptonychotes > Leptonychotes weddellii. Next base: position 53,503,673 of record NC_138381.1, read on the forward strand.
GCTCGATCTAATGACCCTGAAATCATGACCTGAGCCGACATCAAGAATCAGACGCTTAACCTACTGAGCCACCCAGGCACCCCTAAGCTCCAGATTTTTAATTTCTTCATTGCCCCAGATCTTTGAGTGGAAAGCAGCCTCTTATGCTCCCTAGTTAAATTTCACCATCATTTCTAATGAATGTTCCTCTACAACAGCACGCTTTGTCAGAGAGCAGGGCCCTGGAAGTAGCAAAGTTCTGTCCACTCGGGGCCAGTTCCTGTGAGCCTCCTTATGGCTCCACCATCCACTTTTTCATAAAAAAGACCTGCAGGCTTCCCCTCGCATGGCTCACAGAGCTCTTTCTGCAGTCAGCACTGTCCTGTTTGGCCTGTGCGACACTCCAAGGTGGACCATGACTATGTATGCTGAACCTGTATCCTTGCCATTCACGGCCTTGGGGTTTCCTTCTGTCTGCTTCTACTGCCTATACCCTCAGCTCATTAGCACATCCGCCCACTCAGGAAGGAACAGAATCAGTTGCGCTGCTACTTGCTTATAGTGAGTAGGGCAGAGACCCAGAGGCCTGCCCATATCCATTCTCTCGAGCTCTGTAATATTACACTTTGAAGAAGCCTCCAAACAGTGTTCCAAAAATGCAGAATGTCTTAGCAAATTAAGGCTTTTCAAATGCCTCTACATATCGAACCCATCGGGAAGATATTTATGGTGCTGATTAAAATGATCCATTCATGGTGTACTACTCCTGGTTCACTTCGACCCCAAGACACTGACGACAGCCATACCGATGTGCACCTGCCCTGAGCGCCTGCTTGGGCCGACTCCCTTCCCCTGGGCCAGGTGGGAAAGCAGAGCATGGGCCACAAGCAGGCATAGGGTGTGGTGACAACGCACAGTGTGGCATCTGGAGGCAGGTCCTTGCCTTTGTTTGGGACTCCTCCTTTTAGAGCTGTATTTCACTTCTCCGTGCCTCACTTACCATCTGCAGAACAGGGATGATAATCACATCTGTTCCTGGGTTTATTTTACTGAAGATGAAATGAGGGAAGTCTGTGCCTCTGTGGCTGGTGAGCCCCAGGTACAGGCATGTCCCCCTTCACATAGCCAGGTGAGGCTCTTTCACTGCAACTTTGGAGGCTGGGATGGGACCCTATACCTCCAACCCCGGGTATAAATCATGCATATTTCCCTAGGCAGTGAATGAAGACTTGCCCATAATACCAGTAGGCTTTGTGCTGATTTAATCCTATTAATTTCTGATCTTCTGCTTATGGATGTCATTAGACAAAGCACCAGTTCTGGTTCCGATCCTGGAATCAGTTCTAGAAGATTAATTCACATACAAAGTCCCCCTTGACCCTGTAGGCCCCTGGTCCTGTCTTTGTGTCTAGGTTCACTTATTTTCTTGGCTTAGAACACTCTCATCTGTATTTCCCAATCTACCTCTAGGTCCTTGTGCAGGCACTGCTTCCTCTCAGGACCACAATAATTTTTCCTGTTCTGGACAGTGATGGCCTTAGATCCTCTACAGCAAGCAGAACTGATGGGACATGCACCTACACACATATACAGAGACATGCAGCACATACATGCACATACACATGCACATACATACACATGCATAGACACACACACACACAAGTCCTGTATATGCGATACAACTATCTATGGTATCATACCTCTCCAATAAGCTTGGAAGCCACTTGAGATCAGGGACCATTTCTCAGACCTTGGTACACATTCATGTCATGACTTGACATATTTCTTATGCATATTTCTTCTTAAATATTCCAAGGAGAAAACCTTCACATCCTGTAGAAAACAAGAAATATCAGATAAGAATGAAGAAAAAATAGAATTTCTGGAATTTCCTCTTTAAAAATACTGGGATGTTTTTAACAACACACACTATCTTATAAAACCTCAACTGTTTGTGAATGAGATGATTTTCCAAATCTATTACCAAATGGTAATCTGGAGTTTGAACTTTAGTCTTGAACCCAATAGAACTGAGCTTGCCGGAAGGAGGAATTTGAGTCCTTTGGGAAATGGGGGGGGGGTGGGAAGGGAGAACGTTGGTGAAAATTAATGCCACTTTTGTTTTGAAGAGTACATTGCTCGAATGGCCTGAAGTATGCAGGTGATGAAGTGGGGATGGTGTCACTGGTGCTGTTTGTTTGCTAGGCAGCGGCCAATCATGCCAAGGAGCTGGAAGCAAGACATGCTGGAGAGTGTGTCCTAGCCACGTGGCAGAGCCTCATCCACGTGCCCACCACGTGAGCTCAGCAGCTCCGCCCCCAACTTTCTGGAGTCACTCCATTGTCTTGGGGGTGAGTTGTGGTTTATAAACCACACTGCTGTTCTTTTGTAGGGGCATACCTACACCATGGGGCAGGGACTTTGGAGTTGGAGTTGTTTTATCTTGTTTGTTCATAAAACACTCCAGCATCTGGTGCACCAATGACAAAGTAGTGGACAAAGTGCAGAAGCAAGAGCATTAGACAAGGTCTCTGATCTTACCTCTGCCACTGTGTGTCCCTGGGCAGACTGACCAACCTCTCTGGGCTTCAGTTTTCCTTCCTGTAAAATGAGGAGATTAAAGATTAAACTTTATTAATAACTTAGAAAAAATTTCCCCCTAATGGATAGAATTCTTCCTTAAAGTACAAGCATGAATGTAAAACCTTTATGTGTATAGCAACCCAAAACAAGGCTGCTGGAATTGTAGGCTGTAGCTGGGGTTCACCCTGTTTGGCTCCTTTACCCCTGAGGTACCTCACAGTACTCAAGGGTTTAGGAGCATTTGAGAATCTGTGAGCTAGTGCACAATAGCGTTCATCTCTGGTGCCATGTTGTCTCACGTTCGCCATAACCCTGAGTGGGAGGTGGCTGAGTGAGGGTTGTTTCACCTGTTTCACAGGTGAGGAGAGGGAGTCTCAGAGCTGGGGGTGGTCCACCCAGTTCGCACATGGCTATGCGGTAGATATTTGACTGGAATCAAGATCTTACTCCTGAACCCCTTCTCAGATCTTATAATTCTAAAACCTAGCGATGTCTTTGAAGCAGGAAAATGTCCATGGCTGAGATAAAACACTGGAAACACAGTAAGTGTTGTAGGTTCTTGTGGTTCTCCAGGCCATCGTGGGTGGGAGCCACGTGGCCACGATGAGCAGCACCCCGAGCTCATTAAGGTGAGCCAGGAAGCCCGATAGATGGTTACATATGGCTGAGAGGACCTCGAGGGATCTTTCAGAGCTTCGAAATGGGCCAAGCGTTTGGATATGGCCGCTAATTTTGTGTACTAGAAGTATTGTCCATTTATGCGTTCACCGTCTCGCCTTCAATTGTCTCCTTCTCCTGAGTTCCCCGCCCAACTCTTTACTACACCTCCTCACACCTCCTCATGCTTTGGGACCTTAGTGAGAACATTCTGGTTTATTCCCCATCCTCCCCAGTCCATGGAGGTCTCCTTTCACTTTGAGGAGTTTCTGTGGCCCTGCGAGTCTCCACTCATTTTGCACTTGCCGTGCATTGCCTTACTCGTTTGTTGATTTTTTAATGCATTCACACCTCATTTTCCCAACCCAACTCTGGGCCTCATCGGGGCAAAGTAAGATCTTTGAGGGTGGTCAGGACAGGGACCACTGACCTTGCTTGCAGGAGTTGATCTGAGGCTCTGCTGGCTCATGGTTTTATTCATCTTGGTGACACTGAGCTGAGCATATTGTGTGACACAAAAATGACATTTCATGGGAAAATAATGTGGCTTTTGCTTAATAAAAACACAAAAGCTACTCAGAAGACCCAGTGCTTGGTCAGTCAGGCAGTTCTCATCTCTACTGGCGGTGCAGGAGCAGGAAGACATGCAGGGGTGGCAGTGGGCAGGGAAGAGGGTGTTAGCTGAAAAGCATGGGTGAAAGGCGGAGCTGGTGCTGATGGACTGCCCTGCACAGAACCACCTCCCTCCACCTCTGCCCTTCCCTCCCATGATTCCGCCAAGGGGTGCATTCTCCTCAGAACAGCTCCCTTCGGACTAAAATCCTGCCCCTCTCTTTAAAAACATATTTAAGCCTCTCTTTCTTAAAACAGGCGAACAAACTTTACTGATGAGACCTGCCTGTGGAGCTGAAGGCTTGTCCCCGCCCCCTACCGCATGTCCCCTACTGCACTAAAGCATTCCGTGCTTCGCCTTCCAAGGACCCCTGGGCAGCTATCATCATCATTTCTACTCTACATCCTAGAAACCTGAGTCTCAGAGAGGTCGAACAATTTGTCCAAGGTCACATGCTTATGTCAATCTCAGAGTCAAGAGTCAAACCCAGGTGGGTCTTAATCCAGACTCACGCTTTTCTCGAAAACCCAGTGCTGCATCTCTGGCAAGTGCTGATGACTCCTCATAGGCTTACCCTCACGAGTCATGCCCTACCTCCTAGGACAAGCTGGCCTATTTCATATCTGTTTTCAGAGAAAGATTTTTCTAGTTGGCCAGACCTTTTCCTGAATAACTTCTACCAAATCATTGTTGCTCTTGCCCCTGGAGAATAACATAACGAGGTTTTGTTATGCATATTTGAGCACAGCTCGTATCTTTAAGCTCTCCAGATTTAGAGTCTGATAACTTGGATTCTAGCAGGTTGTAGGGCAGTTCCGGACCATTTACAGTTAGAACTGAAAGGGACGGTGGGGGATCTGGGCTGCCTCATCATTTAGACTGTGGATCTTTGTTAAAGGGGAAGGAAAGAGACTTGGCCCAGGTCACACATGAACCAGCCAAGAGTCAAGGCCAAAACTCTGTCCTGCCCATCCTCTGCACTGCTCAGACCACTAGCTTAACCCTTTGGAAAGTTAATTGAAAAGAGTTTTCAGGAACCTTATGTTTTGGTTGGGAATGCAAATAGCTTCAGAGAGGAAATGCAGACTTGTCTATGTTTGAGATGGAAGTCATGAAAGGAAGTTCAGGTCTCAAAGCTGTAGTTTCTTAAGATCTTCAAATTCATAGGGAAGGCCCACTTATGTGGTGTCTATGACCTTGGAGTAACAATTCCTAAATGTGAACTTGACCAGGGCACACTGTGCCATCTGTCTCCGGGGAGTTCACCATGCAAGGTAATATTCCGGGTAAAGCCAGCCGGTAGGAGCCCAGTCCCCCAAACATGAAATCCTTGTGTGTGGGAGCTCAGACACCAAAGGAGAGAGGGATAAAGGCCTTTGTTCCGGAGAGCCGGTGCTCATGATGCAGGCCTGCAACAGGTGGTCTGTGACTAATTTGGCAAAGCCCATAAAAGGGGCTACTTTTGCAACATTTGATGTGCTCTATGCCTAGCGTCTTCTGTATGGTTTGCCACTTGCCTTCGTGTGACCGTGTTGCATAAGGAACATCTGGCTGGCCACACGCACTCACTTTTCCACACGGGAGACCAAGTGGCCCTGGATCCTGCCAGGCACCGAGGCGTGAACATTCGTGACACATTCACTGTCATGAACAAGACACTCCCGTCTCCAGCAAGGATGGGAAAGTAACTGCGTTGTGAACATGGGGATCAGTGAACAAAAATTCATGTATTCACTTAAAAGAGTGTGTACTGTGTGCAGCCAGTGGTGGGAACTGCAGACACAGTGAGGGACAAGGCGTGCAGGGGCCCTGCCTTCTCGGCCCTTGTAACCTTGCAGGGAGACTGGGAAAAGCTTGCTTCTGGCCTTGTATTCTGAGCATGTGCAAAACTGAGCTTGCCTGTCAGAGGGGTCAGTCCTCAGATGCTGTGCCGAGGCCCTGGCCTGCCTCCTGAGGCTCACTGGCCCCTCGGCCTCTTGTCCTCTCTTCCCTTGAAGCTGTGGTTCTTCCAGGTAACTGCTGCACTCGTAATTCTCTTAGCTTCTCCACATTGCACTTGGACTTACTTGTTAGAAAGCTCCGTCCTTTGAAAATCAAAGGTAACAGCGTGACCTCTGGTTTTTTAAAGTAAGTTTTATTGAGGTCTAACAAAGAAAAGCAAACAAATCACACATGTACAGCCTGAGGGGTTTTAGCACGTAAGGACACTCATGAAACTGACCCCGAACTCAGACACAGAACATTTCCAGAATCCCTGGAGCCCCTTGTGCTCCTTTAATGATGGAAACACACTCCCCACCAGGGTATGGCTTTTTCAAGTCCCTTGTCTGTTAGGACACGCTGGGATGTCTCTAAAGTAACTTGAACACTTTTCATCTCCCTTCAGCAGAGAGAACAGAGCTCAGCTCAGGCTGTTCAACAGGCTCAGCTACACTTCAGTAACTTCCTCCCTCCTTCCTTCTTTCCTACCTCCCTCCCTTCCTCTTTTCCCTCTTCCCTCCCTCTCTCCCTCTTTTCCTTCTTTTCATTTTACTAATGGCTGTAATGAGTTATAACTCTCATGCCACAAAATCCACCCTTTTAAAGTGTACAATTCAGTGTCTTTTAGATGAGATCAGATGCCTTCAGGGTGGTATGGTCGTAGACCAGTGTTTTTTAGTATACTCACAGAGTTCTGCGACCATCACCACTATCTTATTTTAGAACATTATTATCATCCCCCAAAGAAAGCCCGTACTTATAAGCAGTCACTTCACATTCCTACCTTCCCCATTCACGGGCAAACACTAATCTACTTTCCGTCCTTATGAATTGGCCTTTTCTGGACATTTCATATAAATGGAATCACACAACATGTGACTTTTTATATTTGGCTTCTTTCACTTAGCATAGTCAAGGTCCATCCATGTGGTAGCACATATCGGTGCTTCATTTCTTTTAATAACAGAATAATATTCTATTGCACGGTTATGCCATACTTTATCAATGTGTCGGTTGGTAGACATTTGGATTGTTTCCACATTTGGGATATTATGCATACTGATGCTATAGACACTCATGCACAGTTTTTTTTGTGGGACATATGCTTTTAACTCTCTTGGGCATAGACCTAAGAGTGGAATTAATAGATCATATCATAATTTTACGTTTAACATTTTGAGGAACAACCAAACCATTTTTAAAAGGGGCTGCATCGTTTTACAATCCAACCAGCAGTGTTTAAGAGTTCCAATTTTTCCACATCTCCACCTATGTTTGTTATTATTTCTCTTTTTTATTTTGTAGTAGGCATGAAGTGGTAATTCATTGTGCTTTACTTGCATTTCTTTAAGGATTAATGATTATAAATGTCTTTTCAGGTGATAATCAGCCACTTATACTTTAGATGATGTGTAGAGAAGTGTCTGTTCAAGTTGTCTGCCTATTTTTTAATGGGTTATTTTCTTTTTATTTTTGGATTGTAAGAGCTCTTGATATATTTTGGATCATAGACCCTTATAAGATATATGATTTGCAAATATTTTCTCCCATCCTCCAGATTGTCTTTTCATTTTTTTGATTGGGTCTTTTGAAGCACAAATTTTTAAAATTTTGGTAAAATGCAATTCAGTTTTTCTTCTGTTGCTTATGCTTTTGGTGTCATATCTAAGAAGCATTGCCTAATCAAAAAACACTAAAAGTGACTTCTATGTTTTATTCTATGGGTTTTTATATTTTAGCTCTTAAATTTAGGTCTGTGATGCATTTTGAGTTAATTTTTGTGTATGGTGTGAAGTAGAGGTTTAACTTCATTATTTTGCATGTAGATATCCATTTGTCCCAGAACCAGTTGTTGTAAAGACGATTCTTATCCCATTGAATTATATTGACACTCTGGTCCAAAATCAATTGACTATAAATACAAGGGTATATTTCTTGACTCGCAATTATATTCCTTTGATCTATGTGTCTATCCTGTAAGTCTATCTTTAGGTCTATCCAATATCACAAGTCTTGATTATTGGCGCTTTGGAGTAAGTCTTGAAGTCAAGAGTTTGAGTCCTCTAATTGTTCCTTTTTTTTTTTTTTTTGAAGATTTTTATCTTGGCTATTCTGGGTGCTTTGCATTTTCATAGAAATTTTAGGATTAGCTTGTCAATTTCTGCAAAAAAAAAAAGGCAACTGGTATTTTGATAGGATGGTGTCAAATTTATAGTTCACTTTGATGAGTACTGCCATCTTAACAATATGAATAGTTCCAATCCGTGAACATGGAATGTTGTTCCACTTATTTAGGTCTTCTTTAATTTCTTTCAATACTGTTTTGTGCTTTTTAGTGTATAAATCTTGTACTTCTTTTGTTATACTTATTCTTAACTATTTTAGCCTGTCTTCTTAAGTATCTTCCTCAGGTTCTCAGCTTTTCTTTTAGTGTCTAGTGCTAAAGGTGAAACCCAGGCACTGTTTTCTGTGCTATTGAAGCAGTCAGTCTTTGTGGCTTCAAATGTTTAATGCCCTCTCCTATATTTAAATAGGACATCTTTATTAGTCCACAACTATGTTCCCATAGTCCGTCTAAGTGAACAGACTACTGGCACTGTGACAGGTAACATATCAGTTAAGCCAAAGCTAGACTTATCACTTCAGCCTGTTGTTTTAGAAGCCTGGCAGCTGAACTTAGTGGACAAGATGGCAAGCTGTAAACATGGTTATGAAGTTTAGACCCAACTTTGCTATGACCTTGCTGGTTGACATATTTGTTTATATGATAATCCATTTGCCAAAACTGTTAGCATAGAAGTTATTACTAACTGCACCAAATTCAACATGTGGAAATGCATCAATAAATGTCAGAGAACTGCATCAAAATAGAGCTTCTGAGAGTTAATCTTCTAGAATTTAAAAATTATCCTGGTTGTGTAAATAAGTGCACTCTCTTCACTACTTTCTGTACCGCTAGTTCATCGATGTGTTTTTAATGAGCGCCTCCTATACACTAATCCTCTGTACTAGGTACTGAGAAGGACAAAAAGATGAATAAGACAATATTTGCCCTCAAGAGGTGCAAAATATAATAATAAGACATGTACACAAAATTGTGATATGAGAGATAAAACGATAGAATGTAACCTGCAGCCAAGGGACCAAGGATTTATTTATATTAAAGTGGCCAAAAAGATGTTCAAGGAAGTGGAGGCATTTGAACTGCATCTTAAAGAATGAGATGAATTTAGCCAGTAGACCTGAGGTTACGAGTGGAGAAGGGATCTCCAACAGAAGAAGTGGATGAAGAAAGAAAGAGGCATGAGACCACAGTGTATTACGAAGACATCAGAGTAGCCCAGTGTGGTTGGAGCGTAGAGTGAGAGATGAGACAGAAAGCAACTGGCTGCTCTCCAGAAAACATGCTGCACAGTAAGTTCATCCACAAATACACGCTGATCCCAGGACTTCTGTGTGGCCTGGAGGAACATCTCCTCTAAATAAATCCGTACTTGAATGGCTGAGTCTCAGTAATCAACATCTTCCTTAAATCCTACCATATAATCTCACTAGTAGATGGGGTATTTTTTCAGCCCAAGATATTAGATTATATTGTTCCCTGCTAAAATTATGCATTTCCCAGCCTCTCTCATGGCTAGATGCAGCCCTATGATCAACATTTAGATAATGATGTGTAGGAGGAGGTATTGTGTGGGACTTACAGGAGTCTTTTAAAAAGGAGGTGTTTGCCTTTTTTGCTGATTTCTCCATACTGTAGCCAGAGCTCCCACAGCCATCTTATGCCCGTAAGATGCAGGTCAGGCTCTAGAGAATGTAATGTGGAGGTTAGCCATGGGCCTGGGTAGTAAATAATTGTAGAGCCCTGGAATATCTTCCTTTGGGTTTCTCTCTGAAAGAAAAATAAATTCCTATCTTGTTTATGCCTTTATCCTTTTGAGCTTTTCTATTATAGGTAGCTGAACTTGATCCTAATTGATAACCATGATGTAGCCAAGGTTTAACCCAGGTGTTTCAATGTCAGAGCCCTCAAGTTTACCCACCACACTAAGGAATTTTAACATGTATGAGAATAACATTTTCTGTATTTAAATGGTGTTATAATAATTCACTGGCCATGTAAGAAATTGCCTCCTCTAAAGTTGGGTAAAATATGGTACTATTAAAAATCACAATCATAACCTTTTGAGGAAGTACTTATGTATATGGCTATGAGGGTACATGTGGGTATGTTTGGCTGAATATCTCTTACAAAAATAGGATAAAATGTAAGATAATACTTTCATGCAATAGCATTTCAAAAATATTGTCTACATAGTTAAATCCTAACTGCTGAGCCCAGTGGACTTACAATAGAGTTTATTTAATAGACACTATATTTTCTGTCTATAAAAAAATCAAACATAAGGCATAAATCACACTAATATCAAAAGTATTAAAGAGTTTAGATCTTTTTCTGAAGAGTGTTGACCTGGAGGAGTTTGAACGTAATTAGATAACCAGGTTGCCACCTTGAAAATCAATTGATATTATGCCGTGGCATAAGAATTGAGACCCATGTCACTGACACCAAAGACAGACATGGGCTCTGTTGTTCATTTGCTAGTGGATGCTAAGATGAGTTAATAACAACAGTGACATGGCTCCAAGATCACAATCACATCTCCCTCCACTTTTTCCACTAATGCTTTTCTTCTTAAACTATAAAAGCAATATATGAGCTTTGTTAAAAAAAAAAAAAAGCAAACATTTCCACGTAGCCATTGCCATCGATACAGGGTTACTATTGAAGTGAATGGGCAAAGTAAAAATTCTCTTAGGCACATTTACCGAGAGGGGGAGCATATTTCATGATATTACAAAGGAAGGGTCTTATGCCGTTTAGTTCGGGGTTAGGGGAGAGGTCCCCAGATTGCTAGAACTTCAAGTGGCATATAGAGTATACTGATTACAGTAGAACGCGTATTAGATCAAGAGAATGGCCACAGAACTCTCTGGTTAGAAAGTGACATAACTGCAGCAGCATGTGGGCGTTCCCATAACCAGAAGTCAGAGCGCCACCATTTTCCATTCATGTATACATTTGCTTTATCCTGTTTATTTGTGCTTAGGTGGAAACACAGTGGTAAACAAGACACAGAGACAATTGGAGGAAAATCATTCCTTTTGTGAAAATTCATTATCAAACATTCAGTTCTTTTTTTTTTTAAGATTTTATTTATTTGACAGAGAGAGACACAGCAAGAGAGGGAACACAAGCAGGGGGAGTGGGAGAGGGAGAAGCAGGCTTCCTGCCAAGCAGGGAACCCGATGCAGGGCTCGATCCCAGGACCCTGGGATCATGGGACCTGAGCCGAAGGCAGGCACTTAACCGACTGAGCCACCCAAGAGCCCCTAAACATTCAGTTCTTAATGTGCTTTTTGCAAGTTCATACCTGGCCACTGGCTTGCTAGGGCTAATAGTAGGGATGCTGGAGCAGGAAGCAGATGTCTCAGCATTTTGAATGGAGCAAGAATGGACTGCTGAGATACAGACACACAAGAAAAAGTCCTCTGGAGCTGGAAGAGAAGATGGATAAGAAATTATTCTCTTGGCCATGATTGATAAGGGTCATCAATAGTCTTTCAACGACGAGGTTGTGGACCTGAATACGTGAACTCACTGTGTAGTCTTTATGTTCATTGTATGTAAGTAGATGCAGAAATAGAGAGATTTGTATTTCTCCTTGTGGAAGATGAGTTAAAGTCATTTCCAACAAATTCTTGCCTTGTGCTCAGGCAGTCCTGAGTCATAACAAATGCTGCATAGAGCTCACAAATTTGAGCTCATTTAATCCCTGTAAAACCCTGGGAGGCAAGGACATTGTTGTCCTTATCTTGTTCTTTTCATGGCTAATGAGACTGAGGGCTGGAGAGGTCAGGAGCAGGATTTGGACCCAAGCTCAGAGTCCATGAGCTCAACCATGTATGCTATACTCTTAGCCTTCTCCCAGACTGTTCTACCTTGAACTGAACTGGGTAAATCCTGAGGACCCTTCAGAGCAAGATCCTATAGCACAGAGAACAAACCCAGGGAAACATGATCCTTTAGAGAACATGGACCTATGGCTCATTGCCTGAGAGTGTTACAGGTAATAAGGGTATTTACTACAAGGTTTGACCATCTCTGCCTCTTCTCTATTGCTCTTTCATAATGTAATTTGAAATATGGTATTTAAAGACAACCAAACAATACACAGAGCCAGAATGGAGATTTTCCACACCGAATGCTAGGAACAGAATGTCACATACACACACCGCTGTGTTTCTAAAGAACTCTTATTCTTAGCTTCAAAGAAGTATTCAGATGAAAACGTTGTGAGGAGGAATGAAATGTGCATTCTGGAGATTTTATACACAAAGGAGCCCTGTAAGATGTACTGAGGACTCAGGTAAGTTCCATTGCTTTCCTCCCTGGCATTCAGGAGCTGTGGCCTCTCCTGGTGCGAGTGGGCGTGAAGCACACTCCCCCCCACCCCCCACGGAAGGGGGTGTCTCTGAGACTCGCCACTGAGGGGCCACCTGCACCCACTTGGCACTGGCTGCACCAGGCCCCACCACCTGCTCCAGGGCGTCTGAGGGGCAGCCTCACAGCCGGGCCAGAGAGCTCTCTGTCAAACGGCATCCTGGCAAGGCCACAGCGCGAAAAGCCATGTTAATGAATTTCTGCACAGAAATACCAAATCCTACCTGTCTTCATCCCACTTCAGTGGCCTCCTCTTTGCTTCCTCATGAGTGTCACCGTCTCTCAGGCGATCTCAACAGCGTGAACCTAATAGAAAGGGTTCCTCCAGTCTCGGGCTACAGCTACAGTGGAGAATATGTCTGATTCCCAGCCTGAAAGGACACGATATTATCATTTCAAAACTACAAAGATGATCAATTACACAACTTTTGTTAGACCGTGAAAAATATAGAAAATTAGGTGGATGTACAATTGAGGGGATTGCGACAGCCCAGTTTGACACAGAGTGTGGAGAAACAATAGAGCTATTGATTCATGGTTCAGAGGCATTGCTTAATTCTGTTCTCATCTTAGCCACCTTTTACACACATATGCACACACTCATGCAACACACACACACGCACACACATGCACACACATGTGCACACACGCACACATTTGCCCATACCTGCCTGCACTCATGGTGTTGATTGTTTCATATGCCTCTGGCTCAGTACCGATGGCATAAGCCAAAATGCACTAAACAATCCCTGTGTGCCTGAGGCTTGGTTGAGCGTGTCATATTTATGATTCCACTCAATCCTCATTACAACCCTTTGATCTGGTAGTATCATCCACTACACTCTAACAGGACCACCCAAACGGAGATTTTGCAACGGATATATACAATGCTCAGTCTATGCTCCAACCCGGATCTGCTCTCTACCATCCCCAAAGGCCTCAATCGCTTTCCTTGACTCCTGTTCCACTTGGGGTGGAACACTCCCTAGTAATGGTTTACCCCACTCCCGTGGTCATGAGACCCAGCCACGGTTGTCCCTGCCAGGCAGACAGAAGACTCCAGTGTCCTCAGAGACATCACTGTCAGGTGAATCTGTAGAGGCTCTGGCTTGGAAATGCAGCAAAATTCTGATTTTTTTTCCCCAGGACAACTTTATCAGTGTGCTTTGATAATAAACATTAAAGTCTTCCAAATCCAATGTTTTTCATTTTCATTTTCTTCTTTTTGCTGTCCGCCTTTTAGGAGTCCTACAGGTGGCCTTCCCAGACTATACCCATAAGTACCTTTAGGGAGCCACCTCTGTGAGTGAAAGGGGTCCTCCGTGTGGCCTGAGGGTCAGATCTCCACCACCCATGAAACACGCAGCTGCCCGCCCCACAGTCTTCCCTCACCCTCTGCCTGCCCTCTTTGGCTTTTATGAATGATAGACAAAGCATTCTCTCTCTCGCTGCCAGGCCCGTCCGCAGTCAACAATTTGTTTTTAGCTCTACCCTGCTTACCAACAGAAAGCCTGCTCTATGATTTCAATCACCCCTCCTGCCAATTGCAGTCATGTAGGGAAGAGGAGTTCAGAGCAAAGATGCAGGTGGGGTGAATCCCAGGTGACACTCAGCCCACCGCTGTGGAAGCCAAGTCACAACCTGCCCCTGGGGAGAGCAAGGAGCCAGAGTGTGCGGGCAGCATGGCTGGATGTGAAAGCCCCCAGTCTCCTGAAGTCAGACATCTGAGTCGCCAGGTCCTCCCACTGCCTTTGATGCCCAGCCTGCTGGGTCAGCCCTTCCGCCCTATCAAGCAGCTCTGCTAACTAGTGAGCCCTCTGACCATGTCTTTTTTCTTCCCCATTAAAATCCCTTCTCTAAGGAGGACAGGATAGTGGTCATTTTCACATTAGTGTGAAATCCACAACAAGTTGTTTTCATTTCCAGGACATCTGTGTTTTAGGCAAGTTTTGGAAAAGAGAGCTGTCCCCATGCAATGGAATTTCGGATAATAAAGCACACTTAGCCCATGTTAGTTCCTGTTGTGCTTCAAAAAAAAAAAAAAAAAAAAAGATGTGCTAATAAAAAAGGAAACCATAGCCAGGACCATAAGAGAAACCTGCTAATGGCTAAAGGCAAAATCTCAGAAGCTCCCTGAGGAAAAAAAGGGGGGGCTTTCAAAGGAGTAGGAAAAGCACTGAGGATTGGCTTTTCAGAAAGCTGGAAGAGAAAATGTTAAGAGAGAAGAGCAAACAGCTCAAGTAAATATGCTACCACTCAAGAATGAAGAAGAAAATTGTCATTTTGCACAAGAAATCACTAGGCAACCTGCCTTTCAGGCTCAAGAGGAGCCATGAAATCATTTAGCAATGGGACTTGGCATTGAACCCAAAGGTTATTTTGTGCCCAGGAAGTATGAAGCAGAGAAGTCTCTGTTACTAGCCTCTGTCCAGTGAGACATGAGTGCTTATCAACAAGCAAAAGATAATTTAAATGGTAACAAAGAACTCTGTCCTGGTGAATTGGGAGAGAATTTCTCTTTTCCAAGAGTTAATTTCTGAGGAACAAGTTATCTCTGACCTATGAGAGGAAGGTGGAGGGGATTTGGGAGGCAACCACAACTACATGCAAGGGGCCGAAGGGGGACATAAGTGCAAACGGCTGAATTTCCAATGAGCTGACGGTTTGGTTAATATCTTGTGCCACTGCTAAATTCTGTTCTTCATAATTCTGCCATGGTTAGGTGAGGTCTGAACCCCAGGGGAAGGGAGTGAGGAGTTGTAAACACACTCTTTGACCTCTTTTTGCATTTCTTCTCTAAGTCTAAAATGAACTCATCACAAGGGTTTGTGGTTTGGGGTTTTCCAGAGGTCCATCTAAGGATGGCTGGTTTCTAGGTTGTGATGTGCAGCGTTGCTGCATGGATTCATGGGCCTGCGCACAGGACATCCTTCCTGATGCCGCCAGCACTCGTATAGTCTCAAGAAACAACCAAGCACACACTCTAACAAAACAAAAACATCACACACAGAACAACACGGCAGAAACAGAAACACAACGCATGGGTCCAGAGTGATGCTGGGCCCCGGCTCACAACCTGTCCTCCACACCCAGGCAGTTCCCCAAGCTGCAGGCTTCTAGGGGTGGGAAGCCAGCAAACACATTTGTGGCCTCCTTGTTGGAGGCCCGCGGGACTCCTCAAAGGGCTCTCGGCCTCCCCAGGCTCCTGTCCTGTGAAAGTGGGGCTTTAAGCCAGAGCCACCTTTCTGCTTCCCGTGTCCCCTACTGGTGCCTAGCAAGGGGACAGCCAGGTGCTGATCTCCTGCCTCTCTTTGCCCACAGAGGCACACACAGGCAGCAGCGCCTGCATGCACCTCAAAACTTCCTCCACAGTTTGGTGTTCCGGGCAAAGATAGTCCTGATAGGAAATTGAGTTGTCAATGTCAGGACCACCCCATCTGCTCCTTTGGTCATGAGTCATATGAACTGTATATGCTCTATTAGGTGGTTTGGGCAGGGACTTGGCCCTAAAGAAGAGGAAGGACAGATGTACCAAGTTTCAGCATCTATCAAAACGGAAGTAAATTATCTTCAGGAATCCCACACTTAAGGTTCTCCATCTTCACATAAGAACTAATGAATAGCAACAGCATCTCCATCTTCTATCCTAGAAACACACACATTAATGATCCAGCCTACTCAGAGTTTTAGGTTGTGTTGCAGCCCCCAGTATTTCCACCATTCTTGAGTTTAAGTGAAGGTACTATTGAAAACTCCATGTCCAAGTCCGCTCACAAAGCTCTCAGCCTGCCTCCCGTACACCTCCCAACACAGAGCACCGTGTGATGGAGCTGTGCATATCAATTGAACTTGGGGCTCCTGTGAACATAATTTCCCTCCCTCCCTCCCTCCCAACAGCTCCTCCCAACACGAGACCCCATGTTAGGGAGAGAGGATAACAGCAGACCTTGGCAACTGCTCTCAGATTCTTCTGGTCTGTGTAAAATGAGGTTATATCTCCTCCCCACCACACGCCCAGAGCTCACTCTTGCATCAGGGAGTCAGTATCCACCAGAGCTCTGTCGTACGGCTCAGGTGGCCAGGTAAGGCTGCGGGGCGGGGGGTGATAGGACAAAGCTGAATTCCCACGCACCTAGATTCAGGGACTGAGAGAACCTTAAGATATACCCTCCACAGGATAGAAAAGGCCAAACTTTCTGGTTTAACTGACATCAAGCAGGTGGATAGGAGTTCTGGGGATTTGGGGGGAATATCTTGGGTACATAGTAATAAAAACAAAACAAAACAAAACCCCTGACTTTTTTGTGAATCTAAGAATGAAACCAGAGGGTCAGAGCTTTGCAGAGTCTAGAGACTCTCTCTTCCTCCTTTCCACTGTGCATGTACCATCTCTCTGAAATACTGGAGTGAATGAGATGGAGGGAGTGGGCTCTGAGCCAAGAGCTCAACATAATTTGGTTCAATGAATGAAAAGAGACAGTTACAAGATTCAACATGCATCCTCTGCCCCCTTTTACCCATTTCTCTATTCTGTAGAATCATATCACCCTCAGGGGCAATGATTAGTAGGTTTGAGATAATTTGCAGACCTGACCAGTTACAGAGCAAGAGTTTCTTTTTGTTCATTTTTAAGAAACAGCCCCACTGTATATAAAAATACCCAGGCCCTCTCTGGCACTCACTGAGCTCCATTTATCATCCATTTAAAAAAGGAATTTCTACCAAGATGGTGCTTTCCAGACCTCTTCCATTTCAAACCTTCTGGTGTTAAAGCTGCCATTGCCTGGTGTAGTTGAGATTTGCCTAGTTTATGAAAATAAGTCTTCTATCCTAGCATTTTGTCCTTTTGGAGTTCAAGACACTTTACTTTTGGTTCCAGCACGGCTGTCTCATCATTCAGTGGCCACTGAGTAAGTCACAGAGGAAAATAACATCACCTTCCCAGAGTCACAGTGAGGGTTAAGTTGGATGCAGCATGTGAGTGTTCCTTGCATAGAGCCTGGAACACAGGCCCTCCCGCCCTGGCCCATTTCCTACACAGTGGGGGCCATTCTTTGTAGTTGGTATTTACAGAAGCAGAGGAACTTTTAGTACAGCTAAGTAGATGATGAAAAAGAAAAACAACTTAAAAGCTTACAAGTTTGTTTAATAATGCCCACAGAGGGATATATGGAAAATACAATTTTAAACTGAGTAAGGATGTTGGCGTTTCATGTAACTATGACAATTGTTATTTTTTGCTAATTTTTTTATAAAATTATCTTCCTATGATATTTTGCTTTGGTGATAGCAAACGGATCAAAATATTACTGCATGTCAGTCCTAGATACAGCATCTAAACAATGTCTACTTAATTAAAATAGTGCTGGGCAATACTGGGATTCAGCAGTCCTCATTCTCCTTTCTGCTCTGTGCATACAGGAGACCATACTTCACAGTGTCCTTGCAGTCAGATGGAGCCACATGTCTAGATCTGACCAATTAAATAGGAGCACGAGAGGCTTGTGTCACTTCTGGGCTGAGGCAGAAAGCCCCAGCATGAGCCTGCAGTCTCTTTCTTAATCTCCTTGAGTCACAGATGTCCCAGATGGCAGAGTCTCTGCCAGCCTCAATCCCTGGGAGCCCATGTGGAGCAGAACACCCCCTGCACCAAGTTGGATATGAGTAAGAAATAAGCCTACAGTGTGACATCACTGAAATTTCATGGTTCCTTTGTTATTTCAGTGTAACCTGGTCTGTCCTGAGTAATACAAAAGAACTAACGAAGAGGAACAGATTTAAAAAAAATAAGAAAGATCATCACTAAATTACCTGTTAACAATCGTGGCCATAGGGTCCTGCTAATCAATAAGGAAAGAGTCAGAAAGTAGTGAGACTCCAGACACACCATAAAGCAACTTACGGATAATACTCACTTCTCCAAAATCCTTCTCACTTAAGGGATTCCACATTTGTCTGTTGATAACTTATCTAACTTGTTGAAATGAAAATAATTATGGGTTATTTATTCCTTCAACAAATATTTGTGTGCCAGATTAACCATAATGTGATAGGAAATGGGCAGCCAAAAAGACAAACACACAAAATCTATCGTGTGAAAGGTGGTGATAACCACTAACTTAAAAAGGAAAATGTGAGGAAAGAGGGTAGAGAGTATTGGGTGGGGATGCAATTTTAAATAGGGTTGCAGAGAATATCTCACTTAAAAGGTGAGAGAGTGAACTATGCTGATATCTGAGGGGAAAGCGATCTAGGCAGAAGGAACAGGAAGTGCAAAGGGCCTGAGGTGGAAATGAGTTTGGTATGTTTGAGGAATAGTGAGGATGTCCGAGTGGCTGAAAGGAGCAGGCAAGAGAGGGGGCAATGGGAGATAAGGACAGTCATCTTTGGGTGTTGGTGGTGCAAATATGTGGGGTTCTGCAGGTACTGTAGGTAAGATTGGTTTTACTGAAGCCAGAGGAGGGTTTGAGCAAAGGAGTGCTGTGCTCTGGCTGTTCTGAGAGAAGTCAGAAGGAGCAAGGCAAGGGCAGAAGAAGGGACACCAATTAGGAAACCATTACAACAGCCCAGGGGTGGAAAGATGGTCTTTGGCCAGGGTGGGGCAGCGGAGAAGGTAAACAGCAAAACACAGGTAGAGCTGCAGGAATTGCTGATGGATATAAGGTGTGAGAGTCAACAGTGTGCTAAGGGTTTAGGCCTGAGGAACCACATATTGAACACCTTACCTGGAATCATCATATCCACATGTCAGTAGAGGCACCACTGGAAATACACGTGGAGAAATGCAAACCCAGAGAGATGGAATCTCCCAAGATCACCAATATGGCGGTCCAGGATGAGAACACACCCCCATCTGATCCCGAAACCCATGCTTCCAATCATTCCTTGTGACCCTGCTCCTTGTGGAGAGCATTAGAAACAGAATGGAAAGCAAGAAATTTAGATAGAACATAGTAACCAAGAGAAATCCTCGCCAGATGTCTCATTCTTTCTTAAAGTGCACATACCACCCAAGTGGCTTCTGAATTACCGAGGACCTCAAAGGAGTGTTTCCTTTTGTCATTTGCAAAAGAAAAAGGGGTCATTTCCAAAGGTTTTCTTCGTACATCCTCTTACCATCTACCACTGTTTTATGTTTTAGTGTGAGGCCCAAAGTGTTGGAGGCCCTTCTGGGGGCTGCTATTGGGAAGAACATTTCATTGTGTAACCATGAACATCGGTTACTGCAAGGAGTTCTCCAGTTTTTGACCCGTGTCAGCGTATTTTCTGATCACCCTGGAAGGAAAGGGCAGCAGTTGGAACTTGGCCCATGTACCTTATTTCAGCTCTGACACACATGCAGTGGCTGCAGGGGGCTCTGGGAAGAGTCAGTACACTCGAGAGAACCATTTTCCTCTTATCATTTTGTTAAAATATTTACCTAATCCTTTCTTGCCATCCTTTACAATATTTTCTTGGGACTTAGAAAGGCACTATTTTCTTTCACGTAGGAGAGAAAAGTTTTTTCCAAAGTCTGAGTTTGGCAGTGTGAACTTGGGTTGTTTTTCTCAAAATGAACGGAGACTCTGGAACCCCACCCCAGCTACACTAAATCGAAATATTGTGGGCGAGACCTGAAACACCTGCGTTTTGAATAAGCTCTCCAGATTATTTTGATACACGCTAAATCTGAGCTAGCTGTGAGCTGGCTTAAGAACCAAAAAACCCAAAGTTCTAGCCTTGAGAGACTCACTTTTTGCCACATTACCTTGGGCACATCATTCTTGTCCCCTTGAGCCCCTGTTTCCTCAGCAAGAAAATAAGGAAAAAGTACAATACTCACTGAATCCCCTTCTAGCTCTAATATTTTATGAATATTCATGTTCTTCCTGGGATGCTGGCCAGCGATTTTCCATCACACGTTGGTTATTCCTTTGAAGGAAGGATCCAGCCACTTCGCTGGCCCAACACCATCGCTCAGACAGCAGACACTCCAGAAGACCACCTGTTCCCACACTCTCCACTGCCGGTGTCCGCCCTTCCCAGCAAGGCTGTCAGACCTGAGGGACCAGGCCGCCTCACAGGCTTCCACTAAATGCTGTGTCACAGCCTGGCTGCAAGTGTCCGGGCTCAGAAATGGCCCTGGCCTCCCCCAGCCTGAGGAGGAAGCGGTAATGGACGGCCCTGCAGAGAGAGGCGGTAATTCTCTGTCCAGACTGAGCTCCCCTTCTCATGATGACTGAGGCCTTTCTCATGGCTGCAGTGAGCCCAGAGCAGAGGCCTGTTGTCAGCTCAACTGACACAGAAGGACTTGGCTTCCAAGGGAACCCAAGGCACTCTGCCCAAGGGTGAGGGCTTGGAACTGAACTTTGAAGAGTGCTCTCCTTTTGCTTCGTCTAGACAAATCCTTTCATCTTTTCCCATCCAGCTTAGGGCCTGGACCCCTTTCTTGACCACATTGGCTCGTATTGCTCTCCCCTTTCTTGGAGTCTCATGGTGCTCACCATGGCTACAGGCCCTGGCTTCTTATCCTGTCTTGCCTTTTCCACAGCTGATCGATGTGGGTCGAGGTGGTGCCATGGAGTGTCCACTCCTGAGTCTCAGGTCTCTGCTTTGAGGTGATGAGCCCAGAGAGTGTGATGCAAGGATCCAATCAGACAACAGATGGAAACTCCTGGCACATGATGAGGATCATCATTCTGTCCTGCAAAACTCTGGGAATTTAAGCTATAGTAGGTATAACCCTTCTTTTCCGTTCCTAGAAAGTTTGACAGTAGCTGACTTTTCCTGAGTGCTTGCTACCTGCCGGGCACTGTGCTAAGTTCTTCCATGTCTGAACCATTCAGACCTTATAGCCACCCTGCCAGATAGGTCCTATTATTACACCCATTTTAAAGATGGGTAATAAAGAGTACATGATGGAGTCTGGGACCAAACCCAGATCTATCTGGTTCCAGAGTCCACCAGCCACGAGTGTCTGACTGTGACCTGGTTAACATGTATTGTGCCACCCTAAGTTTCTGGATGTTTCTATGTCACTTGGTTATGGATAACAAAGCTACCAAGTTCTTACTGTTTAATGCTATTGGTTCCTTCATCTGTTTAATCCCACAACTACACTATAAATTCCCACAATTCACCTCTGAACCCAAATTATTTTTCTTCTAAAGTACACTGGCATAATAGTAACAATAATGCTCATGGTAATAATAAATAACGTTGAGTCTAATTTTTCTTTCCTTGTGTTTAATGATGGCAAATAAATGTGAGAATGAAGAATAGCTAAACATAAAGATCAGAGCACTGGTGGGTGCTACCCCACAGCATGCCATCTGTCAGTGATGTGGGTCCTGTTGCCCTTGGGAGCACTATGGTCCTGGAAGGGCCAAGGTCTTGTACCTGCTCCTCAACGTGGGGGGAGAGGACAAGATTCTAACCATGGGAACGGAGCTGAAGCCTCGGGTTCATTGTCACCAGCTTTGCGACTGAAACATTCATAAGCTCTTCTGCTTTTCTACCCAGGCTCACACCACCTGCCTAGTCAGGTTCTTGGAGACTAAAATGAAGCCATGCCTTGTGAACAAGCTTTGCAACCCTTGCTTGCTCACAAGCCAGAGGTGTTATTATTAAACAGTTCTGAATTGAAAAAGTGTTTTGTAAGCGTTTACTGTTTGGTTTTAATTTGAAGTAAATTTTTTTTTAAAGATTTTTTTTTATTTATTTATTTGAGACAGAGAGAATGAGAGACAGAGAGCATGAGAGGGAGGAGGGTCAGAGGGAGAAGCAGACTCCCCGCCGAGCAGGGAGTCCGATGCGGGACTCGATCCCGGGACTCCAGGATCATGACCTGAGCCGAAGGCAGTCGCTTAACCAACTGAGCCACCCAGGCGCCCTGAAGTAAATTTTTATTTTTATTTTTTAAAAAGATTTTATTTATTTACTTGAGAGAGAGAGAGAGATTGTGAGCAGCGGGGAAGGGTAAAGGGAGAAACAGACTCCCCACTGAGCCGAGAGCCTGATGCGGGACTCGATCCCAGGACCTGAGCTGAAGGCAGACGTTTAACTGACTAAGCCACCCAGGCGCCCTGAAGTAAGTTTTTAAATCTTAAGTTATTGAATTTTATACACTTTCAGAGGGCAGATATTTAATTCATTAGAGGTTCATTACCTGTAGCATTCCTTACTCTTTTGGACTAAGTAATCAAGGCAATAAGACAACAAAGAGATGTCACGGCCACCGTAGAAGACTAATACGACACAACCACACTCATCTTAGACTCTAAGTCAGCAGTATTTTCCAGTGGTCTTCCAACAGTCAGTTCATACAAACTTCGCATTTAGTTAGCACGACATTCTTTAGGTGAGGACATGGAGGAAAATTGATCCATTTCCTATAAGCTTGACTAGTATTTGTCCCACCCAAAATAGGAGAGCGTTAGCATCTTTAATGGCTATGTTCCAGAAGCTCCTTTCTTTCTCACCCTTCCATCTCAAGGACCTGTGTGGCATCAACTTGCTGTTCATTCTGCTCTTCTCTTGAATGGATAAGTGTGATAACATAATTTCTAACTCTGTTAACCGGTCATTGCTAAGACAAGAGCAGGAAATTGTTTTACTGGTAGTAAATTTGTAAGAGTGAAGCACAGAAAATTGATTTGAGTTATAGCCAAAAATATGCCTTTTTAAAACATTTATCTTAACTTTTTGGTAATTATGTAGAGGTTTTCTAATATCAGGGTATAAAAGTTAATTTCTTTTATAGACTAAAAATTGTTTTGCTGTTTAGTTTCACCTGTGTCTTAGCCTAACTCAAATGCACAAAATTTATATGTAATTGTATTTGACTTTTGAACCTATTTTGAAATATTGGTGGTGACATAACCCTTAGTAGATAGTATGGTGTGTATCAACCAAATTCAGTTACGAAAAAGTGGACTATCTAAATTCTCTGCTGTAGACTTTTATATATATTATTCTTGTAATGAATGTCAAAAAGAGAAGATAAAATAGTATATACATAAGTTATGCTATATAAACAAAAATTCTGAAAGTCAAAGAAAATTAAAAACATTTTAATGGATTTTATCAGCAAAATGAAAGTAACTGTACATTAATAGTGTACAGTTAAAGTTACATAAATATTATGTAAAATATGTATAATACTGAGCATCATTAAAGTAAGGTAAATAATATGATTAATAGTTCATTCTGGCTCACCAATCTTTCTTGCTAAGTATGTGACTCTAGCATATACTGACCAATTAGGGTAGTATTAATTTCTTGGGTTTAATTTTCAAGGAAAACTATATTATTTTAAACAAATTAAAAGTTACTATAATACTACTTCTATTGATAATTCTGAAAGTATTTTCCTTCAGTGATTATGCAGTTATTGTTTTGTGAACCACAAATGGATTAGTCATTTTCAGATTTCTAAAACAGCAGACTTCTTGTGAAATTGTTATTGAGCAATTACTTTGAAACATTCAGAAAAAAATAATAAATGCTTTCTCATTCTCTCTCTTTTTTTTAAAGTAGGCTCCACACCCAGTGTGGAACCCAACACAGGTCTCGAACTCACTACCCTGAGATCAAGACTTGAGCTGAGATCAAGAGTCTGATACTTAACCAACTAAGCCACCCAGGTGCCCCTCTCATTCTCTTTTTTCTTTCTTAAGATTTTATTTATTTATTTAACAGAGAGAGACACAATGAGAGAGGGAACACAAGCAGGGGGAGTGGGAGAGGGAGAAGCAGGCCTCCCGCTGAGCAGGGAGCCCGATGCGGGGCTCGATCCCAGGACCTCGGGAACGTGACCTGAGCGGAAGGCAGACGC
Organism: Leptonychotes weddellii; assembly: GCF_054177405.1. Taxonomy (NCBI): domain Eukaryota; kingdom Metazoa; phylum Chordata; class Mammalia; order Carnivora; family Phocidae; genus Leptonychotes; species Leptonychotes weddellii. Next base: position 53,527,805 of record NC_138381.1, read on the forward strand.
TTAATGACTGCGCCACCTAGGTGCCCCTCATTCTCTTTTTTCAAAGACAAGTGTTTGTCACACATAGGAATGGAGCCCTACTTAAAAAAATAGAAAATGAGAGAGAAAGAGAATGAAAAAGCATTTATTATTTGATGTCCAATAAAGGCGGTTTACTTGGAAAGAAGAATTTCAAAAGATTGTTCAATAATAGCTTTAAATTGAGAATTCCTAAAAATAAAAGTTTGGCTAAGTATTCTTAGAAGAATGAATCACAAAGCTTTCATAGCTATATGTTTTACTTATGCATGAGCTGAGGTCTTCAAACGCACTAACGTCTTCAATTTTTGTAATAAACTGATGTATTTAGGTTTAAGTGTTTTTGAAATGCACATAAAAAATAAACTATGAAATGTCTTCCTCATTTTTCAAATTGATAACCTCACTAGGTTAGAATAAAAATACAACACAAGAATTTTTTTTCTGAGTGCTTCAAATGTTTTAATTTTTTTAATGTAAGAGTGACTGTCTTTTTACCATCTTAGAGGTAAACATGGAATGACCAAGGAAACAGTCAACACAAATGAATAGACTCCCGAATGTTCTAAATTAATCTTCTGCTGTGAAAGACACACTCTTTAAAAGTGACTTGGGGTTTTAATTTTTATTCTATTCTTTATGTCTGGGCCCCTTGTATGGTAGCTGGTTCCCCCTTAGGCATATATTGTAGCCTAATGGGCCATTTTTCTTCACTAAATGTTCAATTGTCTCTTTAAGATTATATGATTTCCATTAAAGTTTATTTCTAAGAAGATTGTAAATACGGCTGACAAAAACCTTGCTTCCAGCTACAAGACTGGGTTTTTTAAGGTGAATATAATAAGTTCATCCCCATTCCTAATACACACTAAAAATTCATGGAAAAAATTGAGAATAATTTAAACCAAAATGAATAAAGCTAATACTGATTAAAGACAGAAACTCTGAATTCCAGCTCTGTGGTCATGGAGAAAGTATTTTAATGGCCTGAGCCTGGTCTGGCTTTCCAGATAAAAGCAGTGGGAATGACACTTCCAGCTCTGAGCCCTTGGTCATCCCATGTTTACCTCTAAGATGGTAATAAGACAGTCATTCTTATAGCTTCCTAACAAATTACTCATAAAAGTACACAACGAAAAGCAGAATCCTAACCGCGCTGCCACCTGGGGCTATCTGTAAATATCAGAGGACTTCCCCTATCCCATCGACCAAATGTCTGGATATATTTCTTCTCCATCAAGATGGGAAAAAAAGAAGGCCAATGAAATGCATAGAGCCACACAGGAAGAGCTGGTGACATTCAAGATCAAAGGAAGGGCATATCAGGGCCAACATTTTACTATGAGAAATACTAGGAAGTTTTAGAAAACACCTGAGAAGCTTGGTAAATCTCAACAAAATGCGAACTTCATGACCAGAGATAAAGGCTGAAATCCAAGATGAGACAGAAAACATGCTAGCAGCAGTAACTAAATAGATGATGGGAAAACTTTAGAAAGCCCCCAAGGGGCTCAAGTTCAGGGTAAAGCCTGAGCATATATTTACCTTTCCTTCCAGCCCAAATTCTGTGGCAATGAGCCAGGCTTTTTTTTTTTTTTTAAAGATTTTATTTATTTATTTGACAGAGAGATAGAAGAGCACAAGCAGAGGGAGTGGCAGAGGGAGAGGGAGAAGCAGGCTCTGCACTGAGCAGGGAACCCGATGCGGGACTCCATCCCAGGACCCTGAGATCATGACCTGAGCCGAAGGCAGACGCTTAACCATCTGAGCCACCCAGGCGCCCGAGCCAGGCTTTTTAAGAAGAGAATAAATCCCTAGTAGGAATGCAAAACAAGTGTGATGCTACTGGTAGAATTTCTCAAGGACGTTTCAAGGCAGGAGAGACCTGCCTTGGTGGAGAACCTCTGCCCTGGCCTCCCACTTCTAACCTGGGAGAGGCAGGAGCCAGCAGGACAACTCTGATATTTCCAGCTGAGAGAAGGATGCTGGGGGTCGGTCTCCAGTGAAGAGACCGTGGCTGGGAAAAGACTCTTAATGAATAATTGATACGATGGGTCTTAGTGCTAGAGAAAGACCCAAAGTACTTCCTATGTTAATACCTGGTTGCCACAGGAGAGACTGCAGAATAGAATGACCATTGCCAAGCTCTTAATGACGACAGAAACAAAACCACGAGGGCAGCTCTTCACACAGGCAGTGAGGCCACGGGGTGCCTTCTGCTAGACTGGGCTTGCACCCTGCCCTTGGAGACCAAACTAAGCATACTGGCTCTCCCAGGCTCAGGCCTGGGTCCTGCATGAGGAGCTTGAGGCACTCCCTGCTGACATACAATTTAAGGAGAGCATCCATAATCAAGAGAGGTCATATTTCAATGCCATTTTTTGAAAAGTCAAAAAATTAATGCAAAAAAATGTCACAATGGATAGAATATGGAAATTTTAAATAAAGATGGGATCCTCTTGTGAGGTCTGGAAAGCTCCACCACACCCCCATCCCCCTGCTGCTCCTTGCTATGGGAGATAAGCAGTGAAAGAAAAGACTGAGGGGGGCGTCAGGAAGAGAAGAGGGAGACAAAGGTCAGCTGTGTAGGAGTCAAGGTGTTAGCCCCACAAGAGGAATTTGCAATACTCGCTTGCAGGATGTGTCTTGCAGGAAGAATTTGGAAGAACTCAGGCATGCATAAAGACCTACAGCATGTTCTCTCGGGGATCTGGGACCCTGGGGAATGTGAGAGTGAGAAGTTCAGACGTCAGAATCATATGATCATGTGAGCATGGAATATTTGGACAGAGAGCCTGAATTGAAGGGAATGAGACTGTTATATCCAGGTATTCACAATAAAGCAAAACTACTTCAATTGAAATCCTAAAGAAGACAATGAGACATTCACTGCAAACATTCTGGAAGTACTTAGGATGTGCCCCCTGCCCCCCCACCCCCACCCCAGCCCACGGTAGTGGTCTTGACAGGTACAAGAGCCCATTTCCTGACCTTGAAGGGTTTCTGGCTGGAAGAGGCAAACCGCCCCAGCAAGGAGTGTCTGGAGATCTGTGACAGAAGCAGGTGCAGGGCTCACATGTGGGAATGCAGAGACAGAGGTGGTGTGTCCTGCCAAGGGTGATGGTTTGAAAAGGCTCCATAGACCAAGGAGGGCTGGTAAACAAATTTCAACTGCCATTCCTCATCATCAGTTGAGACCTCTGGATTGCTTAGTTTTTGCTACATACAAGAAGTGCGTGTGAACATTTTCATACCGTTACTCCCAAATCTGTCCTCCTGCCTCTATTTCCACTTCCCTGTAAGCCTCCAGTTCTTCTCTCTCAGTGGGCTTCAGAAATCAAACCTCAGGTTCCAGAGAGAACAATATTCGTCTTACAACACCACAAAGCTGAGTCGGAAGCTGGTATGAACCATTGATCCAATTAGTACTCCCGAAGCACACCCTAAAAAGCCACTCTGGATATTTTTGGACAGGTTTGTGGGGGTCGGTAGGGCCTGTCACAGATATCTAACAAGGGTATGGTTAATTGATGTGTGAATCATGCATTCCCTTATGCGTATACTATTTCTGCCACTAAATCAGCCTCAGAAGGGCCCATTTGAGGACAATGAAAGCAAAGAAGGGAAAATAGAAATGGCTGTAGTTGAGGTAGTCAGACAGAGGGTACTCACCTCTGCTCCTGTCCGTGGCCTTCACTTGTCCCAGTCGTGGGGCAGTCCACATGGTGCTCAAGCGTCCTGGGGCTGACTGCAACAAGACCACAGGCAAGAGGAATGGGTGATTTTGCTGAAATGTGGTCAGGGCTCCATGAACTTGTATCTGCCCCATAAAAAGTTAAGTTGTTTGTTTATGTATTGACTGCCTTGCACCGCATGATGCACCTTGGAGGCCATGTCTGCTTGACTTTCTAGGCCACGCCAGGATGAACAGCATGCTGCAGCAGAAAGTGTATGAGAAATACTTGTTCAAAGCCTGGGTTTCAGTTTTACAAACTGAATGTCTTTCATATCGCATGGTTTACAGCAAAAATGTGAAAGCCGTCATTTCTTGGTTTCCTCATTTGGACCCTTTATTTTTGTTCTCGTTTCCCAGCTGTGCTCCCTGACCCATGGAGAGCGACCCAGGATTGCATGGGCACCATGAACCTTGAGTTTGCAGAATTAGATTTACTGCTCCATTTTGAAAGGCCAAGCAACCTGCTGCCTGCCTGTATTATTCACTTATCGATCGCTTTTTCACTAGGCGGACCCTTCACAGACATTCTACAAATGCCTCATAGAAAAGATGGCAGGGGGGCGGAGCAAGATGACAGAGGAGTAGGAGACCTGGATTTCGTCTGGTCTCAGGAATTCAGCTGGATAGGGATCAAACCATTCTGAACACCTACAAACTCAACAGGAGATCGAAGAAAAGAATAGCAACAACTCTCTGAGCAGAAAAGCGACCACTTTCTGGAAGGTAGGACGTGCGGAGAAGTGAATCCGAGGCGATATTCGGGAGGATAGACGGCCGGGGAGGGGCCTCCGTCGGCCGCTTCTGGCAAGTGATAGAGCCGCGGAGCACAAAATCGGAACTTTTAGACTCTGCTCCACTGAGGGACGTCGCTCCAGTGGCTAAGCAGGGGGTGGAACCCTCACGGGACAGTGTGGTCTCAGGACCCTCGGGGTCACAGAAAGACCGGGGGTGCCTGAGTGTGGCAGAGCTCCCAGGTAACGGAGCAGGGAAGCCGGCTGCAGAGGCGGAGCCCAGGCGCGGGCTCTCAGCTTGGGGATGTCATAAACCGTGATCCGGGGCACAGTTGGGCCACTGCTCCTCCAGCAGGGACCCAACAAGTGGCAGATCCAGGGAGACTCCCCTTCCTCCCCTGAGAGGAGCGACGCACGGGGTCGGGTGCCAGAGATAGAAACGCTTGGTCACAGGCCGGCTGAGCATGGAGTGCAGCCAGAGACTGGGGAGACGGGAGTGACTGA
>NC_138381.1:53533293-53550641 GCF_054177405.1 Leptonychotes weddellii
CCCTCTGCCTTTCTCTGCCCCCCTCTGCCCCTGCCTCCCTCCCTCCCTCCCCTCCTCCTGCCTCTCTCCCTACCCTTCCTCTACCTCTCCTTCTCACCACACCAGTTCACTCTGGATTGAAAGCCTTTCAACTTTGCTACTTGTTTGTGAATATGCCAAATTCCTACCTGCTTTCATAACCCTATATGCATATTCCCTCCTCCTGAGAATGTTCTTTCCTCCTTGTTTATCTGTGGAGCATTCAGATATCCCATATTCTGATCTCCGGAACTTACCTCTTTTGTAGCTTATATCATATTTAGGTATGATTACTTAAGTGTCCATGTCTGCTTCTAAACTGTGAGCTCCTCCAGGGCCATGACCATGTCTTAATAACCTATTCTTAGTGCTAAGTGGGCACCAGATATTTAGCAGGTGCTCCATAAATGTCTGATGAATACCGAGTGAATAGATGCGGTAACATATATTAATTATAGCTCTTAAGGTAGCTGTCTAATATCTGTTTTGGTAGTCTCATACTGGGAGGAGAAAACTTTGATGAGGATAGCTTCATGGAATATGTTTATTGAACACAGTGGGGCAGAAATTAGAAGGCACCTGATCAGGGAGATAAACCTCATTAGCGCTTCTAGGGATCGCTTGGAGAGCAGTGTGGAAGGAAGCTCAGAAGAACACCCGCCTTCTTTTCAGTGTCCCAGCAAAAGAACTTGAGATCAAATATAAGAATTATCAAGGGGGGTGCGAAGTTTAGCCAGGGAAAAGAAATATTTAAGGGCATTGTACTAGCTATTCTCAGATGTTTGGATGGCAATTGTGTAAACAGGAAGGTGGACTCGTTCTAAATTTCTCCATCTTGCAAAACAAGGACCAATTGATTTAGGTGTAGTGTAAGGAAGAACCTTTAAAAGCTAGAAGCAGCTTGCTTCTAACGCACACCGTGAACAGGATGGTCCTTGTCTGGGACAGAGGGCCAACCCATCCATCAGGGTGTTGGAGTGGACACCCCACCTTACAAAGTTGGTTAGACCAGACACACTTTTACCCCTTCTAGTGTTCAGGATCTCTGGTTCTGACAATTTGGGAAGAAGACAAATACTGAGCAAAGATTACCAACATAAGAGGACATCTTTGGGATTTTTGTTACCTGCAAATGATATTAAATCTCCCATCCCCTAATGTTAAACTTTGCTTTGTTGCCAAAGATAGAAACAATCTGTGAATAAGACTTTGTCAGAAGATGAACTTTTGCATCCTAAGCTCATTTGAGCCCTGACCCTCCCTCCATGAGATGGCCGGTCATTGTATCTCTTCTTACTGCTTGGTGGAGGAGTCAGGATTAGCAATGGGGCACTGTCCCTTTCTGGCCCATTTTCAATTATCAGAAGATTTAGCAGGCTTTTGGGGGGACCCTGCTCATCTTTGCTGCCCTGCGACCTCCTGAGTTAGCCCCTTTTATCTCTTTCTGGATGTCCCACATCCTGGCATGCCACACTGCCCTGGCTAAATAAACCCGTAAATCTAGCTTTTGTGTCCTGCTAATCCTTTTATTTCCTAAATCTTAGTTAATCCAAAAGGCTTCCTTTCATCTCTTCAACTGTCCACAGGATCACCCTGGCTCCTATCAGCAGTCCTTGCAAACCCGGGATAGAGCTGAAAGGCTTCCCAAAGTCTCCCCGTTTCTCATTAGATTCCCAGCAGATCAGACAACACCTGCCAAGTGGCAATATTGGAGGCAGGTCCCCGTGGGCAGCCCCTGTGCGCTGGGTGACAGCCCCGGGCGCCGCCCTGCCCCAGGGAACCCAGCTGCTCTCCTCTGCGCCACTTCGGGCCACTAAAGCCTGTGCCCTGACCTTGGAAACATGGGACCACAGGCCAATGACAAATCAAATTGGGCTCCAAGAAACACAGGAGGGCCAATGCATGCTAAATAGGTTTTATTCTTTAAAAAATAATAATGATAAAATAAACAAGCAAACAAACAAATACATAAATTTTATTCTTGCCCAACTTAAATGAAGATGGGTTTTGGGTTTGAGGAAAAAAAAGAGTAATTAAGACAACGTTCCTGGTTAAAGGAAGCCAACAAAGAGGCCACTCGGTACACGATCCAAAACCAACACTTCCATTTCACCTCCTTCTAGATGCTCATTTGGAAAAGGGATGTAATAGAATCATTAACCTGTCGGTTGCCACATTTATAATGTTTCTCATCAAAGTCTCTCCGCTGACCTTTGCTTTATAGTTTGACGTTCCTGCGCATGCTCCCGGCCTTCCCGGGTTCGGCTCTGCCTCGCTGTTAGACGCTGGCGCTCGCGTTGTCGGGATTGATCCATTCTGTTCTCATGAAGGTAGCTGGAAACCCCTGCACTTGGAGTTAGGAGTGTTGGGTGTTTTGCCTCACTTAATTTAGGCTTTTATCACCAGCTAAGCTGTGGCAACTTCCAGCGCTCCCATTTTCTCAAAAGTAAACGAGCAGAATCATATCGACATTACAGAATTGGGCAAGGATCCGAGGAAAATTGCAAAGCAGCTGAAGAGAGTGACACGTAGTAGGTTGGACACAAGTGGTAGTTTCCACTGTCTACAAAGTGTTTTTGAGAATTCATGAGATAATGCATGTGCAGGAGACATAGTCTCTACAGACAGTAAGAGTGTAAGTAATGTTTCCATATACATCTTTTGCTCAACTAGGTGGTAAAAGTACATGAATGATAAGAATATCAGTGAAGTGTCCCCCACCCCCTGCCTTGCCAAGAACCTGAAGATAATCATACCAATACATAAGTGGAGGAAAAAATATCTCCAAGGCCAATGTAACTAGCAGCTGGATTCTAGTTTAACTAACCAACAAATGGGACAATCTAAAGAAAGACTGTCTTATCAGATGTGCCAATGGGGTGGAGAAAATGAGGGAGATGGAGAGTCAAGTTGGCCCTGGTGGCCCAGCTCTCCGGGAAGGGAGATGCAGTCTCTGGAGGACACAAGCTCTCTGACCAACAGCAGTAGAGTTTCATCCCATTCTACTGGTTGCAATATGCTTCAAGACAATCTGCTTCTCCTTTCTTTAAACCCGCCATCACCAAGCAACCTTCTGACCCCCCTTCTCTCTCACAGGCATCTTGAAAGGTGCACCCCGGATGGATGACTGTCCAATCCAAGGAGAATTCTTCCTCACACTAAATTACTTTGTTGGTCTGGGCCACACTGCAGCCTCTCCAGAAGTGGGCCAGTGTGAGTCCACCGTGGACATTCTGCTCTTTGCTCAGGGGCCCGTCAGCCACTGTGTCTATGGCTGCCAGGCTAAGGACCACCCCAGATGGCTGTAGCTCACCGGGCTGCTGCCTCAGTGGCAGGCCTTTGGGTAATGCCAGCCCCGGTCTGAAGAGCGCTCGTTTGACTTTAGCCCAAGCACTTAGAGATTCGAGGCCTTGTTTAGATTTCTTTGTATTTCCCACCACGTGCGCAGCCTAGTGCCCCAAAAGCAGCAGGCACTCAAAAATTCATGACGTCGAGGAGGGGAGCCACTGCTGTGTAATGTTTTCAGAGCACCTTCTGGATGCCGTGCTGCCCTGAAGCGTGGCCCTCAGCTGGGCAACTTCTTAAGTAATGAGTTTCCCAGCTCATGCCTTGGTCCATCTGCGCTCAGCATGGGGCTGTGGTTGCTGGGTGTGTGACACTCGCAGGTCTCATCCTCCCCACCCACAGCCAGGCATCCTTCCCCCTTGTTTATGTCCCTAAAATATCTTGATGTTACCTCTTGTGTAGAACTTATTTTGTACTTTCTTTTCTTATAACTCGCTTTTAAAAAATACACTTGGAGCTCCCCTAGATTATCCGCTTCTTGATAAGGTCCATGCTATAGTCTACCTTAGAAGCTCTCTGTGCAGGGTGCCTGGGTGGTGCATTTGGTTAATTTGGTTAATTTCCTCTGACTCTTGGTTTCTGCTCAGACCCTGATCTCAGGGTCTTGAGATCAAGCCCTGCGTTGGTCTCCATGCTCAGCACTCAGCGTGGAGTTTGCTTAAGACTCTCTCTCCTTCTGCTCCTACCCAACCCCAAATAAATAAATAAAATCTTTAAAAAAAAATGCTCTGTGCCAAAATACAGGCCTATGTTAAGAGCTCAATGTATATTTTTTGAAAAGAATAATACCACTTGATGTGGCTCCCTTGGGTTTCTCTGGCCTTATGGAACATTAAAGCTGGCTCTAATTTGTTTGGTGGAATATCAACCTAAATCTGCAGGGGGGAAAGGGGAGCCACATTTTTAACCTATAGAATTCCATGAGAAATACTTGAAGTATACTTGAAGGTAAAAAATGTCACTAATACGACCCAGTAACAAAGGGTTCTATTATTTCCAATGAAAAACTTAGCTAAGCCTTGGTAATAGGTCGATAGGGACGATGAGCAGAATGATAGTAATTGTCAACTCCGGGGTCCTCTTCACATTTCAGCCCGGGGAAAATACAGAGTATGGGCTGTTTCTCCAGCTATCTGCCTGTCTGATGGGAACAGACCTACTCTATCCCTTGAACCCACTTGTGTGACTGATCAAATTGTTATTTCTAGGGAGTTTTTTGAATGTCTGAGTTTTTTATACTTTGAAGGTTTTAATGATTTTCCCCTAAGAAATGAGTTGTTTGTTTTTGTTAATAGTATATCAAGCCAACATTTAACTCTCATGATATGAAGTTTGTTAACAATTAAAAAAAGAAAAATGAGACCAGTCTTTAAGGAACTGACTGCCTCAAAAAGGAAAAGAAGATGTAACCACAAATAAAATGTATAAAAACATACTGACAGCAACCTGCAAACGTATACCGAAATATAACAGCTTCACAGAGATGGGCACATAAGTGTTAAGAAGTTTTCTCCAGGGATATGAACAATTGGAAACTTTTCCCAAATTCCAGAACACATTCATTTGAGCAAATCAACCCTTCCAGTCTGGCAACAAGAAAAGCCAGATGTGGTGTGGGAACCAGTTAGAGAGAGGACTCTTTGTCCTTGAGTGTCCTCTCCTGTGACCTAATAAAAGGTCCTCACTTTGGCCTCTACGCCCTGGGTGTTGGCTTGTGAGCTCTGTGCTCACGGGACCCACCTGGTGCTTTCTTGTTGGCACATGCCACACCAACACGCATGTGCACTTGGACACATCACTTATCCGGAGGGTGAGAATGTGGGTGTGCAGAGGGCTTGGAGACTTTGCAAGGCTCCCAAGCCCAAACTCTCAGGGGATAGTCCTTGTGTGGCTTCAAAATACTAATCAAAAATAGGCCTGAGACTTTAAAAACAAAGCATTTCCATTACCAGGGCTATCCAGTCTTGCTAAAGTGTACTAACCCAGTGCTTGAATGTGAATAACGTATGGACCCTCTTTGAAGGGAAAAACATTCCTTTGCATCCCTAGAGTTGACTTAAACCTATTTTGTTATAGAGTCACTTAAATATCCACAAACACTAAATTATATAGAGAGTCCTTGCACTGTTAATGCTAAACCCTGGAGGCAACACGATTCAAGTTTCTAGCATTAGGCAGGATGGGGGCTCAAGATAAAAGGTAATTACAGTTTTAGAGATACAGGGATGCATTTTTGTATACCTGTTTATGTGATTCAGAAAAAAATGTACCTGCTACAGTATATTCAAATGTATACACAACCTTTAAAATTTAAAATCATTTCAGGTACCAACCATCGTGGTGTCATTTGCTAGGAAATTCTACTTCAATGAAAATTATAGCATTGTTTCCACACAGAGAGAAAGAAAACACACTTGGTGGAAATAACACGTTTACCCAAACTATCTGGGTTTCTCAAGCTATGGAACTCTTCAGGCTGAATATTTTTGCTCTGTGAGAAATTTTTTTAAGTCTGTGTTCATTTCAGTGTTAATCTAGAAAAATTATTTTTACTAGGTTTAAAAAAAATCTGAGGGGCACCTGGCTGGCTCAGTCAGTGGAGGGTGTGACTATTGATCTCGGGGTTGTAAATTCGAACCCCAAGTTGGTTGGGTGTGGAGATTACTGAAAAATAAAATCTTTTTTTAAAAAAAATCTGAAGTCTCCATATAACAAATGAGGGACAGCGCCTTCTAGGAGGAAGGAACAGGGCGAGCCGCCCCTCCAAGCCACCTCAGTGAATCTGGGTTTAAAGAATCTTTGGAGGGAATCATCAGGGCCGAATGCCATGGGCCTCTGCCCAGCCTGGCTGGTGCCATGGGGGAGATGCACATGACCCACTTCGAGAGGCCACGGGCTCTGACAGGGAACCTCGGGAAAGGCACAGCTGCCTCAGGGCTCATGTAGCTCTATCCTGCCGGGGCGGAGGATTTGGTTTTGCTTTGTGACTATGTCGACCAATGAAAAAAAGCATTAATTTAGAGACAAAGGTTTGTATTTCTTTTTGCCATATCTATCACCCCAAAGCCCAGTTACTGTTAAACTGGATATCCCAACTCAAGACATTCCATCTGCAAGGTCCCAGGCGGACTCCAGGACACAGAATGGAACAGAATGAAGCAAACAGAGAGTAGATGAGCAAAACACGGAACAAACCAACACATAGTTAAGTGTAAAGCGTGGTAAGTGAACAGGGTGCTGTAATGGAGAAGGTGAAGGTAGTGTGGCTCAGAACAGCCTCTTTAAGGATAATATTTTGAGGGCAAAGATTTTCTTCTTGGAAATCTTTTAGGGAAAGAATTGGCCATATGTACTGGTGGATTGTGTAATTATAATCAATAGGATCTGAGGTGTGGCAAAAACTCTAAAATATTTCCTTAAATCCCAGTACCCCCAGATCAGATCTTTCAGTTTGGTTCTCCCCAGTGGGGTCACAAGGTCCACAGGGAGCTAGAGAGAAGGCCTGTGGGTTTTCACAGAGGGATGGCAGTTGCTTCACCCACGCTTGTGGACATGTGGAGTCAGGCACGGTGTTTAGGGAAAGGAGCCGGTGGAGACCCCATGCTGGGTAGCCAGGGAGTTATTTCACTTGAACCCAGGCGAGAACTCACTGAGGCCTGGATTCGCTAAATAGCAGTGAGAATGTGAAGAAAGAAGCTGATGTCTACTTGCCCAAGTAGAGTCTGTAACACTGGTCTCCCCTTCGAATTCCTGCTCCATGACTTTCTTCTGAAGTGTGTAGTCCGTGGAATCTTGTGTTTTACTGAACTCGTGGACAGATAAATGGTAAGCTGATTTTTTCTAGGGCTATTTCCCACCATTTATATCTGGTCCTAAGCTGGCACAGAGAGTGCAGGAAAAAAAAAAATAATAGCAGAGTTCAAGTCCATTGCTGCTGCTATATGCCTTTAGGAGATTCTTGCTTCTTTCTCCCACTCACAGTCTTTCCTCAACAGGTGACTGTTTGACTAACAGTAGAGGCAGGAAATGGGAGGTGATGGAGAGCAGGACTTCTGTAGTGATAACCCCCCCGGGGATGGGCTTCCTTCTGGTTATGTCTGGTTATTCCTCAAAGAGCAATGTGGGGCGGCAGGAAATCACAAACTCTTAGACTGAACTGGGTCCAAATCCTGGCTTTGTCTCCTGGGCAAAATACTAATTCTCTCCTCCCTTCAATACCCGCATTTGTAAAGCAGAGCTAGTAAGACTGATAGGAGGCATGTTCCCTGACATGCAGCAGGCTCTCCACAAAGGCCGTTTTCAACTCCCTGTTCAATTTTTCTGTTTAATGATTAGAAGTGCCCAGGCCACTGAAAGGATATTTAGGAAGAATTCCCATTCCACGCCATGTCTCCTCTCCCCTGCCACCTAGGCGGTCAACGGCATGGCCACGCCTCATGTGCCGGGACTCACATAGAAAGAGTATGGTTGGGGGCCAGACCAGCTGGAGTGCAGAGCCAGGCCCCCGAATGACTTAACCCTGGAGTCCGTGGACACAGCAGGGTGGGGGCCCACAAGGAAAGGCCAGGCATCGAGGAGCAGGACAGAGAGAAGGTGTGTGATGAGGCAGAAGAACGAGGACATGTGCAAGGAGCTGGTGTTTGGTTAGGCATCTGTCATCCCACTTGGATGCTGCCATGCTCATGATTTATGGAGCATGTGTGGATTCCCACGGTGACAATCGATGACTAGGAAGGTAAAGTGTACTAAGCACATACTAGAGCTCAAGCACTTTGTATACACGGTCACTGGCCCCCACAACACCCCTGAAAGGCTTTTTCAGATTCGGATACTCAAGAGTTCAGTAACATGCCAGGGTCATAGAGCCATACAGAGGTGGCAGATGGCAGATTGGAGAACAGGGCTGTGACAGGAAGCTGCTGCTCGCCCCATCTCTCTTGCTTAGTTGAGAAGTTTCTCTTTCTTCACTGTATTTCTAGTTGCCCTGTCCTTGTCCCTCTCGGGGGAAGAGTGAAGGCGAGCACAGAGCAACCGGGGAGGCCCCTCAGGAACTATTCACGCCCGTGGGTATGCAGTGGAATCCTCCTCTGAGCAGCGTCCTTCTCGGCTCAGGATCTGTCATGGGGCAGAACCAGCCCACCTGCTTCTGGAAGAACCTTTGGAGAAGGCCTCGCCACAAGCTCATTGTGTAGATAATCAAGTGAGGTACAAAGTGAAGGGAGTGAGGGTCTGGTCGGAAAGGAGGTTTTTTATTTTTCAGCTCAGCAGCCGAGGAACTGGCCATTGTTCAGCGACCTGGAGCCAAGGCTCCTCTCCTTCCCTTCCTCGGGTGGTAGCAGAAGCAGCACTGCTGGTGACCTGGTGCGGAGGACACGACCCAGTCCACCTTGTGAGGAAGCCCAGCCCGGCTCCCAGTCCTCGGATGGGAACAAGGGCGAAAAAATAATAAAGAAAATGCCAAGAAAATCAGCCCCATCAGCCAGGAAGCCTGGGGCCTTCGCTCACAGGCCACAACAGAACAGTGCCAGGTATTTGGAAAGACCCGGAAGGCCCAGGAAGGCAGGGGAGGCGGCCCTGAAGCCACTGAGGAGCTGCCTTCCTCATGTCCTGGGATTTCTCAGGGTCGCCTCTGTCCGAATCTTGGCTGTGGCAACGGAGCTCAGTGACAAGGTCTGAATGAGAAGCCCACCACTGTCAAGGACCTCTCTCCATCAGCTCCAGGCACCTGGGGCCACGCCAGTCCCTAGATAACACGCAGATGCAGGACAAGGGGCTTCCCAGCAGCAATCGGGGGTCAGTCCCGCAGAGGGAATATGTGGAGTTAGCCCAAACCAGAGGGACCCGGATGAGGGCAGCAGGGGGTGCCTGGGCCTGAGTCATAGCCAGTGGAAGATATTTCGGCAACACCTTGTCTGATCTGTGGTCCTAAATCTCTTCTTTCTCAGCATTTCCAGGACCACAGCCTGGCTCCTCTAGAGCTGCCCTTCCCTCTCTCTCCCCTGCACGGGCCTGACCGGTCCCCTGCTCCCTCCCACTGCCCACTTACCCTAATCCCCTTGGCTTCAGCTGCCATTTGTATGTTCAAAGTCCTAAACTTCTCGCACCGGCCCAGTCCCTTCTCTTGAACCAGCTCTCCATTCCCAGTAGCCAGCTGCACCTCCATTTGGGGGCTCGCAGGCATCGCTAATGCGCCTGGCCACATAGAACTTGTTGTCTCTCCTCCCAGATGCCTCTTCTCTATCTTCCTTCTCAGCAGAGGCCATGATCACACCCTCAGTTGTCCCAACAAGTCTGTGGAGTCATGTTTCATGCCTTTCCTGCAGGTCCCCACCCCTTGCATCGGTATCCCCAGCATCCCTGGAAGTGACCCAGTCCCAGGGGTTCCCTCTCTGTGCCTCCCGCAGCGTCTTCCCACCCCCATCCTCGCTCTCACCTTTTCCTGCTGAATTATCCCAAGGGCATGCTTCTCGGCCCAGCCATGGCCTCTGCCGGAATGCAGTCCAACACAGGATGCCTCCTCCCTCACCTTCAGTTGTTTTGGGAGGCCCTGCACCGGCCTCACATGCCCCTCTTTGGACCAGACCCCGGCATCCTTGGGCTGGAACTATCTGTTTATAGCACGGCCTCCCCAGAGAGTGGAAACCCCTCCAGAGCCCGGATCCGGCCCAGCAAGCGTACCAAGTGCTCAACAAACGTGGGTCCATTGAGAGCAGATGAATAGGTAAGTGGGTCATTTTCAAAGAAATACACAGGATGTAAAAATGAACATGAGAGCTCACACACCAATTGATTGTTATAATTAGTAGTCCTCCAATTTCTTATTCATCCAGGAATATTTTTGAGTGCTTCGATCCTGCCAGGCGCTCTTTCAGGCGATGTTCATACAGTGATGAGTAGCACAGACAGAAGTAAATCCCGGCCCTGGTGAGACTTGCATTTTAGTGATAAAGAAAATAAATAAGTAAGGTAAAACTGTGTCAAGTAACAGTGAGGACTGGGGCGGCAGGGAAGAGCCGGCAGCAGGGAAGCGGATGTGCTGGCCAGGGGGACCCCCTAGTGAATAGGGAAGAAGGACAGAGCTGCAGATGGTCCCCTAGAGGCGGAGGTGGAGGTGCCTCCTGGGCAAGGAAGGCATGTGAGATCTTGAGGGCCTTGTGTGCCTGGGGTCTTCCTGGAGCAGGAAGTTCTAGAAAAAAGGGCCACTTGTCATTGAAGCTGTGCAGTCCATCAGGGATAAAATGAATGCAAAAATGAACCCATTCAACCTGGTTCTTGGAAAAAGAAAATGTTTGGGATGGGGGGACGCGTGGTGAGGGCAAGACAGGGAGACAGTAACTCTCCGAGTGACCGCTGGGGAGCTGCAATTTCCCCTCCTCTTACCCTCATTACCGGCTGTGGCGGCATCCTTGGGGCTGGGGCGACCACATCACTGGGGATTTCGTGGGAGCCTGACCTCTTCTTCCAACCAGGCTGGCCGGGCCAGAGCCCGGCGGGCAGGACGCTGCTCAGTTGCAGTCTGTGTGCACCCGCAGGGGCCTGGACAACGGGGCTTTAGAGAAAGAATTGGCCACTAGCCCTGCTGTGGCAGAAAGAATTCGCAGGAGGAAGGGTGGATTATTTCCAGGAAGAGAAAGCAGTGGCTGAAATGGTGAGTGCAGAGGGAGCCCGGTCTCTGGGAGGTGTCTGAAACCAGGAGGAGCCTGGCTCAGGCTCTCCAGGCCTCACCTCTGCCCTTTGAACCCTGGCCTTGGGGCGAGAAGAGGGAGTGTCCGCTTGTTGGGGTGCTGGGTGCAGTGCAGCCCCGGAGCGGGTTCTGGGGCTTGTTCCGCACGGGTGGCCAGTGGACAGAGTTGGTGGGACCCCGCTGAGCGCCTGCACCGGAGCTCTCCCCTCCCCAGAGTCCCACCACATCCCGTTCATGGCAAGCCCACCCTCTCATCCTCTGCTCACTCTCGGCTCCTTGCTGCCCACTCTTGACTCTTCTAAAATGGGAATTACTGCCGAACACTTGGGAGTAAACTCCCCAAAGCCCATCTGTTCCCCACAGCGTAATGTGACTTCATTTAATTCTTTCATCCAGGCCGCCCTTCCCCAAGGCCATGGGTACTGTATAGAGAGAAGGAATGGGGAAATGTTTGAGCTGGGGAAGCTGGGGGCCGTGGACCGGAGCAGGATTCTTGCAGATGGGATGTGTGCTCCCCGGGGGGCACCCAGCTTTTCCAGACAGGGAACAGCAGTGCGGGTCTGGGTGGTTCTGTCAGGCTTGCAACTACGTCCCACGCCATGAGGAATGACAACAGGGCCATCACATGCTAATATTTTATGTTTTGAAGACAATGAAAACATGCTGCCAGTTAAACTCTAATATGCCATTGATAAGAGGTTTGCATCCTGAATTCAGGGATGTCAGAATGTTGGGGGTATATTTAAGAATGAAAGAAATACGCTGCATCCTTTTGTCTAAGTTAGATACCACCTAGGTTACGTTTAACAGTGACGGCAGGCACGGAAGTTTTGAAAAAATATAAACACTTAAATGAAGAGCATTTCCTCCTTTAAATTCTCCTGTGAACGTGAGGACTTCTCCCTCTATTCAGTTTTTATCAGCAGCAAGTGAGAATAGCACAATTGCATCAGAACAGGCAGTTTCTCCCAGGAATGAACAGTCGGGGCTCCTGAGGTCACCAGTGTTGCTTAGTCTTGGGCAAGAGTCCGTGTGACTGGAAGTGACAGTGACGTTGAGACCTACAGAGATGAGGCAGGAGTCGGGGCTCCAGAGGACTCTGTGATCCAGGTGTGCTTAGCCCCAGCTGCGCTGGGCGGGGCCAGGGGGACCCTATATCCGGGCACCAGGCACAGGACTGGGTAAACTCAGGCACGAAGTCTGTCAGCAACCAGATGGTGGAAAACCCTGGAATCCTTTGTTTTCTAGATCTTAATCATGTAGGGTGTTTACAGATCATACACACACCACACAAACTCCCACACTCATATATGCACAAATATCCACACACACACACTCACACATCCACTTATATACCCTCAAGTACCTGCCTTTACTGCTACCCCAGAACACAATGGTCCATTTGAAGAGGAGAAAGGTGTTCTGACATCTGAAGATGGGAGGGTCTCATAGAAAAGAGTCATCCTGAAGCCTCTTTGTTTTCCATAATTCAAGCAGAACAAATTCTGGGTTTTTTTCCCTATGAAAAAAGAAAGAAAATGCTGTTGATAGTCTAAGTTGTTGACGGGTTGTGGGAAGTGGGGGTGGGGGGGCCAGAAAGAATCTTCGGAATTACACACCTCTCTCTCCCACACATAACACACACACAACTCACTGACGAATTTGCAATCTGAGAGTGCCTTCAGATTTCTTTCTCTCAATGAAGAAGCAATTGTTTTTTTCTGGATGCCTAAACCTAGAAGCAGGATGGATGTTAGCAAATGATCAATTCCAGTGCAAGTTATTTTCCCCTTTGACTGTAATATTACAAGAAAACTTATGTTGAAATACAACCCATATTTCAAGGAATGCCCATGCTCACATCTTTCACATTAGCAAAGAGCTTATGTTTACCTGTTTTCTGCATTTGCACCTGGGGATAAAAAATTTCTCTCCAAGACCAAGCTGGAGACAAGTTAAGCCCTTGAAACTGTGTTCCTGGTGAGACCTCATCTGTGTGCAGAAAGGCCCCAGAATAACCTGGGTGGGAGCCAAGCTGGTCCAGAGGAAGGCCATTCTGGAAAAATAAACCTTGGGGAGAAAGCAGACCTGGATTTAGAATAGTCATGCTTAGGAAAAGTGCAGTAAAGTAGGTTTGCAGGCTTAGAGTGAGGGCACCAAGTTTTTATACATGAATGCTGTCTCTCAATATTGATAAAATCTCAGGATCTGGGGCCCCCAAATCTTTAGAATTGAGCTCATGGTTGGGTAATGCTGGGGCGCTGGCTGAGGAGCAGAGAAGCCTTCTGGGCAATAGTTTCTGGACTCTTCTGATTGCAGCTTGGCAGTCACGTAGTCAACCTGTGTCTTCCCCAGAAAAGAAGAGTCCTACTGTAGGGGAGGTGGTTGGTGGGGTCATGTGTCCTTCAGGTGGTAATGCTCTCACCATTGCTTCCATTCTGGGGTCAGAACTTTCTGTGTCCACTTGAAGCACCCAGGGGAGGGAAGATAAATTCCTAGACATTGCCTCAAGAGCTTTTGCTTCAGTAAGTCTCACATTTGTAATAGACACCATACATAATTCTGATAGAGTTTGTCTAATTCCCCAATTCGAAAACTTCCTTTGCACATTAGGAACCCCTTAAGGGAACAAGAAAAGAAAGTAGAGAGAACCCAGATCAGTCAGCATTTCTCCTTGTTAGCATAACTGGAAAGGCACACTGATATATCTAACTACGGGTTTCAACTTCTAATGATATCCTCCCCCATCCACCTCTAGCTAATGCATCTGTATTAAATTCATCCTCTTTTATGTTGCTCACCTATTTGTTTCTATTGGGTCTCATTCCAGGAAGGATTTAAAAGCCTCTTGCAAACTGCATCATATATAATCTGAGATAAAATTTATGATAAAGGATTGGGAAAATACAGACCAAAAGGCAAAGCTACTAAAATTGAACACAGAAAAAAGTAAAAACATTTCAACCTAACTCTAATACTTCATTACTTCATAAAAATAGAGATCATAGGTACCCTTTATCATCATTTCATAGCATCATCAATATAAAACTTAAATGTTCTAGAAACTTCTAAAATTAAAAAAGAACACCCCACTTCTGATAGAGAACTAACACTTGTCAGTGTAGAAAGTTGGAAAATAAAGATAAGTATAACTGATTGAAGGCAATCAACTTTAATATTTAGGTGTGCTTCCTTCAGTTTGGAGATATATAGGAATATGCATCTGCATATCCATAGAGATAGATTGGATATGTCATAATTGGGATGATGCTACAATAATTTTTTTCAATTCCACTTTATATGAAATGTGCAGATGAGGCAAATTTATAGAGAAAGAAAGTAAATTAGTGGTTGAGGAGTGGGGAGGGGAAGTGTGAGGGGATGGGAAGTGTGTGCTAACAGGTAAAAATGTTCTCAAATTATTGTGATGATTGTGCAACACTGTAAAATTATTCAAAACCATTGAATTGTACCCATAAATTGGGTGAACTTTATGGTGCGTGAATTATGTATTAATAAAGCTGTTAAAATATTGCAGATAGCTATACACCAAGATTTCACAGCATAAAATCCACTTTTTGTTTGCAGTTTTCTCCCATCACCTTACATTAAAATGAATATCAGTTTATATTCATCTATTACATAAATTGTGAGTTTGTAAGGGTGATCACTTTGCTTCAGAATGAAACTTCACATAGCATTTTAGTGACATGATACGTGTCCTTCCAGAAAAAAGAAGCCATTCCCTGAATTAATATACCTAGTAACAATAAATATGGACACCTCCATCCATCCATCCATCCATCCATCCATCCATCCATCCATCTGTCCATCTGTTCATCCATCCGTTCATTCACTCAGTAGCCATTGCATGCCTGCCATTCACCATCCCTTGTCTAGCTGCCGAGAATCCAGCGGTGAGCAGAAGAGACTATGGCCCTGCCCTCACCACATCATTTTCTCCCCCGCCACAGCCTGCATAGCACACATGGGGCACACAAACCTCTTCCTTGATCTCCTCTTCTACCAACCACAAGAGTGATTTGTTAAATAAAATATGAAAGGTGCGTTTGAAAGGAAATGCCAGAGGCAGGTATAGACTCATAGAATTTTAAAACTTTAAGGGTCCATAGCTATTTTACAGACCTGAGAATTGACCCATGGGAATTCAGGGATTTGATAGAGGGAGTAGGTATGTAGCAAAATGAAAACATCTAAACCCCACAAACTTATGTCTATAGCATAGCAAAAAAAAAAAAAATCATTCTTCTCTCTTGAGGTATATTTATAAGGCAGATCTTCTGGGAGTGTCCCAATTATAGGTGCTTTACTCTTTTTCAAAGTCCATTTAATACGTGTAAGTCTATAGATTTATTTTTATTCCTTTGTTAAGTCTTATAAAAAATAAATTCCTAAGTCAAAAGTGGTGTTTTTTAAAGCATGTTTTTGATTCCTTTGTCAGGCCATATTTTTGGTTTATAAAATACAGTCACCATAGCCACATTCTTCTCAAAAAGAGTAGGTGGTTGTGGCTTTGGAGTTCCCTGTCCTCTGCGCCTGCCAATGTAGTTAACTCGCTAAACCTGAACTTCTGCTTGACTCAAAATCTTTAATTACTCCCCGCTTCTCTCAACCCTTTCATTATTATAAGCAATTAAATTGCAGAAGTAACATCATCTTTTTCACATCTGGAAGATATTACCAGTCATCTCCTTTCTCTCCAACCAAGCCCCCATCCAGGGCTGAGGGGGAACCCCCGAGCAAATGTCCACGAAGGGAGGATGCCCAGGCAGGGGTCAGCACAGGGAGCTGGCTGTCCTGGTGTTGCCGGCTCACTCCATGACTGAGGATGGTCACCCAACCTTGGGGCCTTGGTCCCTTACCCGGAAAACAAGAGATGCTGCTTTATCTGTATTCCTCAGTCCCAGAGGAATTGGGACACACGAAGACGCAGAGGAGTATGTCAAATATTCTTCCTAGAAAATCATTATTTGATGGAAACTGGAAAACATTTACTATTTCATTAAAGCAATCAGATTTATAACAGAGCAGAATATCAAATTTACAAAAGAATTAAAACTAACATATGAGTTCTCAAAAAGAAAAAAGAGAAATGTCCTAGAGTCAGCCCAAACTTCTGGTTAAATGCAGAGCCTTCTAGCACCCAGGGCCCTTGGGTGGGGATCACTGTGAGAGCAAAGTGATGGCTAGCATTCTTTTCAGCTCTAAAGCCTGAAGATTCCACAAAGAAAGCATAAGCCTTGTCCAGAGGCACTAAAGAAAGTTTTCACTTCACTAAAGAACAACCCATCCCAGAGAGCGTTATAGGCATTAGTAGCCCTTTTATTAAACTGAAGTCTGGGTTTCCATCCAAGGGAGAAGAAGCCCCTCCTGGCTAAAGGTGAACACCACCTCCCTGCTCCTCTCCAGTCCCAGTACTTGGACTCCAGGGTCCTCTGCTTCCGGCTGTGCCTCCTCACAAGCAGAGCGGCCAGGAGGCTAGAGCACCCTACAGAGGCCTGGGGGACGCCGTGGGCACTTGTCCCTGCACATTCCCTCAGGCTTGTGGCTCTCGGCTGGAGCTGCACAGTGTGGCCAGTTGGCGGCAGGCTGCTGAAGTGTGCACGGGTGAGGGGGGCCAGGGGGGTGGAGTTCTATCAGAGAGGAGAGCAAAATTGCAACCACAACAACCCACCACGCTTCAAAGCTGATGGTTGTTGTAGGGAGGGTGATGGAGAGAACCGGAAAGGTGAGAGAGGACCTGGCAGGAAGTGGGGACTCAAGGAAAGGTGTGGAGAACCGGCCCAGCCCTCTGGAGCCCCAGCAGGTCCGCTGGGAAGAGGGTGAAGGCGACCCACACGTACAAAGTGCCATCCCGCGAGGCAGTCTCCAAGGGGAAGTGTCAAAGCTGCCTCCTCTCTGGACCAGTTGCCTGGTGTTGTGAGACCCGGGAGCGCCTGCAAGGCTCCGCTCCCAACTTTCCTCTCCTATGTGTTCTTATCCTTTCATTTTGCGCTTCAGTCTACGTGTGGTTTCTTTGCTTCTAAACTCTGTTATGATCATCGTTCTCTTCTTTTTCATGAGGCTTTTTTTATATCGGTGGCAAATGTTTTGTGAATATTATTTTCAGTCTCTGCATCATATACCATCACAGGTTGTGTATTTTTTTTTTTTTTATTCTTATGTTAATCCCCATACATTACATCATTAGTTCTAGATGAAGTGTTCCATGATTCATTGTTCATGCACAACACCCAGTGCTCCATGCAGAACGTGCCCTCCTCAATACCCACCACCAGGC
>NC_138381.1:53551141-53577822 GCF_054177405.1 Leptonychotes weddellii
GGTGGTGATGGTGGTGATGGTGGTGGTGATGGTGGTGGTGGTGGTGATGGTGGTGATGGTGGTGGTGATGGTGGTGGTGGTGGTGGTGATGGTGGTGATGGTGGTGGTGGTGGTGATGGTGGTGGTGGTGATGGTGGTGGCGGTGACGGTGGTGGCGGTGGCAGTGGCGGTGACGGTGGCAGTGGCGGTGACGGTGGTGGTGATGGTGGCAGTGGCGGTGACGGTGGTGATGGTGGTGGTGACGGTGGTGGTGGCGGTGGTGGTGGCGGTGATGGTGGTGGTGGTGGTGGTGATGGTGGTGATGGTTGTGGCTCTGAGCTTGATTTCTCAAATTATACCAATAAGGGACAATTCACATAGCCTATAGTTATAGGACTGGCATGTCAGAGGCAGTCAGAGAAGCAGGGGTATCTTGTGGCCAGAGTCCCCCAAACACTATAGAGATGTCTGGGAACGCTTCTTTTTTAAAAAAATGTCTGCTTTCCTGTAGTCTCCCTATTCTGTAAATTTTAAGTCTTGATAAGGCATTTAGAAATTCTGAGATGAAAATCATCATGGAGACCCTGTAAGCTGTTGCTTCTCTATCTCTTTGTTTGATGTTCTCCTTTCATTCTCCTTCTGGTCCCTTACCCAACCTTCTTTAGTGGGGATCACTGTCATTTAAAAGAACCATTTACTGCTTAAAAAATAAAGAGTCAAACTAGCTTGGTTTGGGTGCCAGTTCTCCTAAACAGAAGTCACTGCTGGAAATAAAGGAAGGGAATTTTTCAAACATCTTTTGCACGTCCTCCTTAGAGAAGCCCATACTTCCTTGCTTTCCAGATGTGATCGAGGGTACAGCAGGGAGACATGCAGATAGACATTATGGTGAGAAACCCACTAAAAATAAACATGTCCCAGTCTAGTATATATTTTTAAAGATTCATCCATGTAATTCAAGATCAGTCATTTAGAAGCAGCCCCACTCAATGCCACATAGCATTAAAACCCAGCCGCTATGAAGTGAGTCATCTTATAAGAGCAGGTTGGACTGAAGGCTATGTCAGAAGACACTACATTCCTTCTCTGAAATCCATTCTTTTGACAATGAAAGGGGTGAAGAGTTTAAAGTCACCACTTATGATGTTCTGGAATGTTTTCTTAAAAGAGAAAAGACCCGTGGAAAATGCACCCAGGGTTCAAAGACATAAGTGTAGGTGCAGGAGTACTAAGAAATTGCCTCTTCTGGGATAACAAGGAGTTGAGCAGCATTCTCCTTTACTTGGTAACTTAACCTAAGAGGGGAAAAAAAGAGCTCTATTTCAGCATTAGGCATATGGTTGGCATTCACCAAGTGTTTATTAATAATAATGACTTACGGATGCCAAACCCCCATTAGAGCAAATTGTCCCAGATCCAAATTCCACAACAAGCCAAAGGATTTCAATGTCCTGGCAGAAGCCTTGAAAGATTTGGAAAAATTCACACAGAGCACAACTCCTGCTCACACCGCAGTGCATTTTCTCCCGCCCACTCCCCACCTCGACTCACCCCCACATCTAGTGGGGTGGCCCATTGGAGGCTCTCCACCACATGTCTCTAGTTAATCAAGGGTTGTTGCTTTTTCTCACCTACACCAGGTTTTCCGCATTTTCTTAACAAGATAAACAAGGTTCTAACTTGGTTCTTCCTCCCAAGAGTGTGAACAAAGACAGCCTTCATAAAAGGGAAAAACCCAGCAGTGGTGGGACCAATGAGAAGATGGTGGCAGGCATGCTGGGTTACTTCCCTGTGTCCATTCACCTCTGCAAGGGCACTCAGGATCCCCTCATCAGGCCATTTCCCATCGTTCTTCTCTGAAGTAAACAGAAAATTCACCTGCTTCCAGCCCTGATTATCTTGGTAAGTGTCCAGCACTTTGGGATAACACAGCCACCCATTTTTCCAAGTTTGCAGATGAACAAACCAAGGCCACAGGTTTCTCCACCTTTCTGTCTCTCAAAGATAAATACAAAATAATGAGCACCTGGCTTGGTGAGGCTGCACCACATTCACCATTGATAAACTTCATCCTGAGTTTGTCTGAGCTCAAACTCCTCCCCACTCTTCCCTTGAGCAGCGGCAAGATTCACCTTCTCATCTAAAAGGAGTGGAATAAGATTCTTATCATCACTTGGCTTGCCAGACAATAATGGATTTTGCCAACCTCAGTGCATTTTCTTCCCCAAACACATCTGCCCTCACAAATACACACAGCTCGCTATTCACACAGTCCTGAATATAAGCCCTTTCAGTTGCCAACAGTTGCCAGAGTGGGAGGGGCCACGACAGCTTTGTTCATAGGTACAATAGAGAGAGCGAGTTTGTTTTGTTTTTGAATTTACTTTCAATTACAGTAATTTTACTGAGCTCTGTTGTGTATTAACATACATGGGAGAAATATATTAATAACAGCCAAAGAAAAAGGAATTTCATTTTTTACAGATGTCATTCAACGTTCTTTCCAATAAGAGCATGGCTCCATCTCCTCAATATCAGTTAAAAAACATATTTAATACATTACGTCCCTCACATGGGTCAAGCATCCTGCTGTAACCTGGAGACACAAAAATGAGCAACAGAAATGCAGTCCTGTCCTCACTGAGCTCACCATCAGCCTAACAGCAGAGAGAGACAAGTAAAATATAAATGAAATGCAGTTTCAGTGTTCTCTTTCTTGGGCTGGGCGTTGGCTACACAAGTGTGTTCAATAAATGGAAAGTCAATGAATTGTACATTTCTCTCTGTGTGTGCATGCATATGTGTATAAATATATATATCTTCATTAAAAAGCTAAAAAAACTCTAAAAATATAATGACCACATCCAACATACGATTGTGTACAAGGAAAATAGCCACTTTTCCATACTCTGAAAATCATTCCCCTAAAACAACCTGCCATCTGGATCAGGGCCTGCTGGGAGAAAATGCACAAGATGAAGAGCCTCGTGTGGAAAAATGTAAAGGCTGAGATTTCCTATGTGATGTTTTCAGGTGTTTCAGAAACTCTAGTCAATTGAATGGCCTGAAAAGGAGCCCATCTGGAAACAAGCCATTCTGGACCATTAGGAATAGGAAATAGGGAAGGGGTGCCCAATGCTGGACAGAGTTCTACTTACCAAGACAAAGGGTCGGGGTGCATCTTGTCTGGTGCACAGCTGGCGTGAACTGATGACCAGGTGAGCCCAAGCAAGGCGTTGGGAATCCTGCTACAGTCCAGGGAAGGATCAGAGCCCCAGGGTTCAGGCAAAGGCCAGAACAGTGTGGTGAGAAGTCCCCAGTGAGTGGCTCAGGAAATGGGCACCACCGTGTTGTTTGCAGGAGCCCTTTCTGTGTGATAGGATCCCATCCAGAGACTTCAGGGGTCTGACTGCCCAGGACTAGGGACAGAGGGGAGTGAAGGGGGATACAAAGGTCTAAGTCAAGGGGCTGAGGAAGTGAGAGAAAGGGATGGACACGAAGCGAACAGGCACTTCAGGAATGGTGATTAACCCAAAAACTCACTCTGGGATGTTGAGACTTCTTCTAGCCAAGATAGGGTAGCAGGGCGGGATTTACACTCCCACCAAAAAAAGCTAAAACACTGAGGAAAACATTTGAAATGACAGTTTTCAGACTGAGAGGTGAGAGGTGAAATATACAAACGGACTACGTATAAAAATAGCAGTCTGACCAAACCCTGTGGCACCCAGCCCAGGAGGGTGACCCACTCTCTGCGGCAACCAGCCCAGGAAGTGAGACTCTATCTCAAGCAACCTTTCAGGAAGTTAAACAATGCCCCTGTGACAGTCGTCCCCAAATAGCCAGGACTTGATTAGCAACTGATAGCTTACCTACCTAAATTTTGCCTCTATCTTCAATTTAGGAACAACTGGAGAAAGGCGAATATGTATCCCTAACCCATCAGACAGGGTGCCCCAATTCTGGTTAGCCCCTCTACAGCTTCCCAAGCCAGCAGCCTCCAAGCAGGGTGTTTGCTTGTTCTCATTTGGGTTGTCTTCATTTATTTCCACAAAGGGGAACAATGAGGTGAGCCCCATGGCCACCCCAGCTCACTGCCCAAACCACAGCACAGGGAGGGCACTGGAGTGGAGACCCCTGGGTCTGACCCAGAGGAGGGCGGGCAGAGTGAGAGTCTGGGGAGGACAGGCTGGCTGGACGTAATGGATCAGAATCTTGTAGAGCAGAGAGATGCACAGAGATCAATTCCGGGGGGTGGGGAGAAGGATCAACCAGTGAGCCCAGGGGACAACTGGAGCTCAGTGCCCTGGGGATATTTGGTGGGCAGTGTAGAGCATACCTCAGAGGTACCCTGGCCAGAAGGGCGAGGAATCTCGGGAGTTTTATTCTTCCACCAGGGGCTACAAAAAAGCCAGCAGCACGAGTCATGGTTGGGACATGTGTGAGACAACGACAATGACTACATCACCTTCCCATTCCTGACTTGGTAAAGAGTTACTATCTTTTTTATCATGAACTGGCAATGAACTTTATTAAACGTGTTTCACACATCTACCCATGTGATCATGGCTTTTTCTCCTTTTTTCTGTTGATGTAGTGAATTACATGGATTCATTGTCCAATGTGGGTTTTTTATTAAGATTTTATTTATTTATTTGTCAGAGAGAGAGCACAAGCAGGGGGAGTGGCAGGCAGAGGGAGAAGCAGCCTCCCTGCTGAGCGGGGATCCTGATGCGGGATCCATGATCCCAGGAGCCTGGGATCATGACCTGAGCCGAAGGCAGACGCTTCACTGACTGAGCCACCCAGGCGCCCTTTATTGTCCAATGTTAAGCCAACCCTGCTTCATAGAATAAACCCAACTTGTTTCTGATAGATGATCATTTTTATATATTGCTGGTATTCACTGTATACTTCAAAGTGTACGATTTTCCAGAAAGCATGTATGATGTAAAGTATTCACTAACACTCTACATAGGGCTTCGCATCTCTGCTTATGATGGTGACTGGTCTGAACTGGTGTGTCCTTGGCAGGTTTTGTTGTTAGTTATTCTGGACTTAGAACATGAGCTAGGAAGTAGGCCCTTCTTTTTCATTTTCTGGAAAAGCTTATGGATGATTGGTAAGAAGAATCTGCCAGCAAAGTCTTCTGGGCCTGGAGATTTGGGGAATGTGCTTAATTACAAATTCAGGTTCTTTACTAAGAATAGTACTATTCTGGTTTTCTACTTCTTCTAGAATCTGCTTTTAGCAAGTTGTGTTTTTCAAGTAATTTTATCTAAATCAAAAAATATGTGTAGAGTGAAGGTTGGCAGAATATCAAAGTTAACTGAATTTAATTATTATTGCATATGTCCAAGTGAAATGTTGATGGTTGGTGATGTTCGGGAGAGTAAAACAATAAAGATCTATGTAATTAATAAATTATTATGTATTTATTTGTGAAATTTGTTTTCTTGTCTTCCTTTCAATGGAGTCACGAGTTGTGCTTTCATAATTCAAATTTTTACATAACTTATTTACATAATATTTACATAATTCATTCTGTTGTCACCAATGTCAGTGAAGCAATGTCGAATGAAGCAAACTTTTTTGAGTCATTGTAATTATTACATTGAATTTAATTAATTTGAATTTGGAGAAAATATTCTGCCAAAAGAATAGCAACTGGGATGTCAATAAAAATGTTAAAAGAAAAAAATGTTAAAAGAATTCTTAGATTCGGGCACCTGGGTGGCTCAGTCATTAAGCATCTGCCTTGGCTCAGGTCATGATCCCAGGGTCCTGGGATCGAGCCCCACATCGGGCTCCCTGCTCTGTGGGAAGCCTGCTTCTCCCTCTCCCACTCCCCCTGCTTGTGTTCCCTCTCTCGCTGTGTCTCTCTCTGTCAAATAAATAAATAAAATCTTAAAAAAAAAAGAATTCTTAGATCAAAAATATTCATAAATTTGACATATCATGATGCATACATCATAATGGGTTATTTGTGGTAAATTATCTTCATCACAGAAAATCTTAGGAAATATTTGTATTCTATCATATAAATTTAATTATATTTTTAATCATAATTAAAATTTATCATATCATTTATATTATGATTTTCACCATCTATATCCACACAGTATTTCAGTTTTTCTTCTTCTAAATTTTTAAATTTGGAGTTATTATAAGGAAAGTTGAAGGTAGCAGTTATATTGCTCAATTTATTTAAATCTCTCTCTTTTTTTGGCTTTTGTCTATTTACTTTTATGTTATTCTGTCAGTTTCTTCTAATGTGTTCTTCATTCCTCAGTTTTGAAATCTTTCTTTTTTTATTTTTTATTGTTTTTTTAATAATTCCAGTACAGTTAACATACAGTGGTTTCAGATGTACAATATAGTGATTCTGCACTTCCATACATTACCCGGTGCTCATTACAGCAAGTACCTTCCTTCATCCCACCTCCCTGCTGGTAACCATCAGTTTATTCTCTATAGTTAAGTGTCTGTCTCTCCTTTTTTTTTTCCTTTGCTCTTTTGTTTTATTTCTTAAATTCCACCTATGGATGAAATCATATGGTATTTGTCTTTCTCTGACTGCTTATTTTGCTTAGCATTATACTCTCTAGCTCTATCCATGATGTTGCAAATGGCAAGACTTTCTTCTTTTTTATGGCTGAATAATATTCCATTGTACCACCTCTTCTTTATCCATTCATCAGTCGATGGACACTTGGGTTGCTTCCATATCTTGACTATTGTAAATAATGCTGTTATAAACACAGGGGTGCATGTTTCCCTTTGAATTAGTGTTTTGGTATTATGGGGGTAAATACCCAGTAGGGTGATTACCGGATCATAGGGTAGTTCCATTTTTACCTATTTGAGGAACCTCCAAGAGGCTGCACCAGTTTGTATTCCCAGCAACAGTGCACGAGGGTTCCTATTTCTCTACATCCCTGTAGAGAAACAAACCTGTTGTTTCCTGTGTTGTTGATTTTAGCCACTCTGACAGGTGTGAGATATCGCCTTATAGTTTTGATTTGCATTTACCTGATGATGAGTGATGTTGAACATCTTTTCATGTGTCTGTTGGCCCACCTGGATGTCTCCTTTTTATTAAGGTTATATTTTGCTGGGTCTTTAATGGCCAAAAAATAATCTCTATATATCTGAATCTCTTCCTTTATATATGAATCTCTTTATATATGAATCTCTTCCTTTCCAGTCATGTGAACATTTTCATTTAAAAATTCTCTTCTACTTTATTGGAATGTTACTCATTGCAAATTTTACAAGCAATTTCTTTTTTCCCCCAACATTTTATCATATTTTCAGAGACAACAAAGCTGAAAGATTTTTCAGTGGACATGTATATACCCACCACTTAGTTTCTACCTTTAGCATTTTACTACAGTTGCTTTATCATCTATCTATGTCTCCATTTATTCATCAACGTACACATCCACTAATTCATCTTGTTTTTGATGCATTATAAAGTAAACTACAGATATCAAAACACTTCTGCTCAATACTTTATACCATGAAATTTCCTTTGACTTTAAGAACATATTTTCTCGGGCGCCTGGGTGGCTCAGTTGGTTAGGCGACTGCCTTCGGCTCAGGTCATGATCCTGGAGTCCCGGGATCGAGTCCCACATCGGGCTCCCTGCTCGGCGGGGGGTCTGCTTCTCCCTCTGCCCTCTTCCCTCTCAGGCCCTCTCTCATTCTCTCTCTCTCAAATAAATAAATAAAATCTTAAAAAAAAAAAAAGAACATATTTTCTCTACAAATCAATAGTTTTAATACATTTGAAAGTGAAATAGCTAAAGCTAAATCTGTTAAAATAACATTACATTAATAGTAAGCAACAGTTGAAGTTCATTGTAACTGTGAATAGCACAATTTAAAGTTAAATTTATTTTACCCAAAGACCACAATGAGCTTTTTATTTGATGATATTCTATTGCTTTTCTTAACTCTTCTAGTGCATGTCATATCTTTTCTAAATTAACCCAATTTTTAAAGCATTTCATCTGCTATCTCATCATGTATTCAAAAGTGACCACAAGGCCATATTTTCTGTGTTTCTTAGAGATGTTCTTTTTGGGCAAATGCAAAGAAATATCACAGATAATCACTGAAAGATTCTGAAAAATGTCATCGACACCCACATGTCTCTTTGGTAACAAATTCAAACTAAAAAACATCGACATTGTCGATGACACAAGAATACTTCTGGATTTCTGGCCAAAATTCTGGCAGCACCTTTTCCTTTGCTAACTTGTGACTATGCTTTCATAGGCTCCTCTAGAAAGACTTTCAAATCAGTTCTTCATGCTAACATTTATTTTTTCAGTTCTTGATTTAAGTCACACCTGTGCTTATAACAGGTATAAAACCAGGAGCTGCTCACAAATCCCAGTTTCCTTGTTTTTGTTCTGCTTGTAGCTCAACATACATAATAAATATTAGTTGTTCAACTTGACTTTTTTCTCTGCTATAATTTAGTTGAGATAAATAATACTTAAATTGTTAAATGTTATGCATGGTTTTTCTTTCACTTTATCACTCCTTAAAATGCTAATCTCATTTTGAGTTCTCTATCCTAGAGATTAGCATTTGCTTTATTTATTTTATCTGACTTTTGTGCTTATCCTTCTAGAATCAAATTATGAAATTATTTCTAGTAAATCTATAAATGTCCCATTATATTCTTTTTGTGCTGTTGACGCCTTAAAGAGCAATGTCATGCTTAGTGAAATACTGGACTCATTACTTCATAAGAATAACACACCGATGTTCTCTATTAGTGTTTACTTGTCACTGTTGAATACTATCTATTGTTTGCCCTTAAATCAGCTTTATTTAAAAATTATACACGAAGCATGTGTCACTTCTTGTGTTATACAAATGACATTTTATGCTATTTTCATCAAGAAACCAAGTTTCCCCAGTTACAAATGTGATCATTAACCTGAAGACTGGTTGTAAAACATTTTGGCTGTAGTAACAAAATGCTTTCTTTGAACCTAGCGCTTAAAAGGTACATTTTTTTCCTCCATTTAAAAGATTTTGGTATAAAATGAAATCTCAAAATTTCTGCCACTTCAACCAATGGAAGACTGTAAATTTTAATGCATTGTAGTTTGCTGGAAACATCCTCACACCATCACATGGATATGATGGCCATTTTCCAGAATCATTATACAATAGACATCACTCAGGTTTCATTTTTCTATTTGAATTTGCCAATTTTATCCCTAACGGACAGGTCAGAGTTGTAATTAGTGCATTCAGGTTGACTTGTTTCTGTCATTTTCAAAATCAGTAATTCAACCTTCATTTAGTAAAAATTATGAAATTTTAGGGATTTCATATGACTTTATCAACTTTTGAATTTGATGAAAATAATTTACTGTTCATATTTTTATTTTAATAAAGAATTAAATATTTATAAATAAAATGACTAATGTTTTGTTTACATTTTATGTTGCCTTTAACAGAAATCTGCTAATTTTAATTTTTTCCAGTTTTTAAACATTTAAGAAGACCACATTTTGGAAAATGTCCTTTATTCCTTTCTTACTTTTTCTTCTTGAGGCTCTACTTTCGCATTTTTTTCCATTTTGACTTCTATTTGTACTCCTTTTCTTTTACCTAACATAAAGTGCTAAAATATAATTGTTTTAAGTATGGGTGTATTTTCCTCAATCTATGTGTATACATAAATTAAGGTAAATGAAAAACAAAACATTTAAAATTATTGCATGTTTTCTGAAAATTTATTTTTTCTAAAATATTCAAAATTATCCATTAAAATCCAAAAGCAAAATACACATTGAATTCACTATACTTAATAAATATTAACATTCTCAATAAAAATATATTGTTTTTATTTTATGAAATTTAAATAAATGTTCTGAAACAGTTTTATGAATCTAGCATTTAACATTATCTACATGCTTGTCTTATGTTTAGATCAACATATTTATAAATTTAAGAGTAATATCAATATTTTTTTTATTACAGAATGTTCCTTGGTTTTTATGTCCAACCTCTGGAACTACAAATTAGAAACCAAGAGAGTCAAACTAAAATAAATGACGCTCCACACTACTGGGTAATGCTACCTTGTTATGTGAGCATCTATTGCCCTGTGCTCCCTGAGAGGAAGAATTTGACAAGCTAATTCATTTTTATTTTCTCTTACCTACGTTCTTCCACTGCTGAAATCCTTCCCATCACTCCAAAAGCAATGTCCTTCTCCAAGGTCAGCAGTAGCACAACCCACAAGCCTTCATGACATTTTGAAATAGTTGCCTTTTTTATCAAGGGTGTAGTGCAAGAGATGTAGACAAGTATTTTCCTGAGGCCTGAACAGAGTTAGTCATGAGTGAAAGCTTGGGTTACCAATTTCACTTTTGTGCATTTGTGACACACAAAGGTCTCAAGGGTGTGGGGATCTAGGAGAGAGAATCTCTTGCAAGGGTCAAGGGTTGTACTGGTCATGAAAATACTACTTAATGATACAGTCTTGAAATAGAGTACCAACCAACAGGACCAAAGTGAGAAATATATAGCTCAACACTTGCAGTTGGAGTTTTTGATATATTTCAACCTAATATATCAAACTTGATCCCAATCAGTAAAATGCACATTATTTTTGAGCACACATGGAACATTTACCAAAATAATTCATAACATATGCCACAATATTTTACATTATCCAGTGGATATTCAGAAAATATCCAATTTTTCTGAAAATAATGTAATAATGAAAACAGAAATCAGCAATGACAAGGTGGCTAACATAATCCTGTATAACTAAAAACTAAATTTGAAAAGTTACTAGATAATCCAGGTTAAAAGGGAAACTATAAGAGTTATAAAATATTCAAAATCTGTGGGATCAACTTAGAAATAAATAATTATGAATACATATATCTAAAACAAAGAAAAATTCAAAATAAATGAGCTGAATATTCAACTCAAGATATTACAAAAAAATAACAGAGCACCCAAAGAAATCTTAATGAAGAAAATATAAAACCAGAAATTTATAAAACCAAGAACAACACAACAAAAAATAGGGTAAAATAACAAAAGCCAATTCCTTGAAAAGCTAGTAATTTAGATCTCTGGAAAAAAATGATCATGAGGAAAAGAAAAAGCACACAAATAAGCCAAATTAAAAATGGCTATGGAAAACTAGCCTTAGATATAACAAACATTTTTTAAATTATGGAAAAATATAAACAAACATACTCCAATATATCTGAAAACCTAGATAAAATGAATTTCTAGAAAAATGAAAGAGGGGAAATAGAAATCCCAAATAGCCTAATAGCCATTAAATTAACTAAAATGGTAAACAAAAGCCTGTTTAAACTTAACTAGATAAATAAAATTCAACAAGTGCCTTATGTCGGCATTACAAATAAAGTCTATCGAACCTTCAAGGAGTTGACAGGCCCCATGCAAACCTAAAAGATGTGGCTCCTGAAGATAGGAAATTAATTTTACAAAGTCAGTATCTTGATATCACAATCCAACAAGGACCACAAAAAAAAGAAAATTATAGGCTAACTTCATTTATGAACCCAGATGCAATAATCACAAATGAAATGTTATAATGTAACATTTCAAATTGCACATAATCACTGAGTTCCAGGCAGATTGGAATGAGAAAAAGCATACACCTAGGCATATCTTACTCCGAGGAAAAATAGAAAATATGATGACTTCCAGACAGAAAGAATTATTTACTTACAAAGCAAAAAGAATCAGAATTGCAACAGAGATTTTCTTTTATAGCATCAGGATGCTAGAAAATGGTGGAATAATATCTATAGACTAGAAAGAATTAAGCATTTCAATTGAAGAATTCTGTATTCCGAACATCTCATTCATTTGTCAGGTTGAAAGAAAAATATTTGCAAATATTCAAAGATTCAGAGACTATACCACCTGTGTATACCTATTAGGAAAACAATTTTTAAAGAGCTCTAAACAAAGAACACATGAATCAAAAAGTGAAAGGAAAGGTGAAAAGGAGATGAAGAAAAGTAACAAGCAATAAAACTTGAAATAAGTGACTAGATAGATCATCTAACAATCAAAGATAACCTTCCTAAGGATATGCCATATAAATTCAACATAAGAATACTTAAAACAGAGGACAACTGCAAGTGAGTTTTGATACACTGAATGGAATATATATCTCAGCAAAACCTAGATGTTGGGGAGGATAAGGAAGGAAGAAAAGAAGTGAAAAAAGACCAAATATCTCATCCGGGGATGAGTGAGGAGCTGAGAGAGAAGAGTGGGGCCCTGAAAATATTGTAAAGCTCACGAACACCAGGGAGGACAAAATAACTATTAACAGAAGGAAAAGGGGGCAGTAAATGAAACCTGATCATATAAACAAAAATGAGAAAAAGAGAAAGTAATCAGATAGGAGAAATAATATTCATAAGTTAATAAGAAATAAAAATTGTTATGATAACCATAAAGAAGGCTAAGTTTTCCTATTGCAAACCAGACATTTCCAGATTGTACTAAAACAACAAAGCCCAGCTAAATGCTGAATATTCGAAAACCATTTAAAGTAACAAGAGGGATTTAAAATAAAGGGATTAGCAAGGAGGTATGCAAATGCAAAGAAAAGGAGAGCCGTGGTGAGACTATTCTTTATAGGCTCTTGAACAACTTTATAAGAGCTGTTTTAAAGTCATTGTTTGCTAATTTCACGTTAGTTTATCCTGGAGTCAGTATTTATTGACTTTTTTCTTGGCTAGGGTCACATGTGTTGTTTGTTCTTTGTATGTCTAGTAAATGTTTATTGTATAGTGAATATCGTGAATGATACATGTAGAGACTCTGGATTTAGTTATGTTCCTCTGAGAAGTGTCAAGTTTTGTTCTAGCAGGTCTCCAAATGGCCTCTCCTGTGGTGTCCAGCAGGCAAAACTCTCTCAGTTCTTTTAGCTCCCAGCTGCTTTTTTTGCCAGGCCTCTTTTTTTTTTTTTTTAAGATTTTATTTATTTATTTGACCAAGAGAAAGAGGGAGAGAGAGAGCACAAGCAGGGGGAGCAGCAGGCAGAAGGAGAAGCTGGCTCCCCGCTGAGCAAGGAGCCAGATGTGGGACTCGATCCCAGGACCCCGAGATCATGACCTGAGCCGAAGGCAGACGCTTAACTGACTGAGCCACCCAGGCGTCCCTGCCAGGCCTGTTGAAGTCTCCCATGCACACTCCTGGTTCCATAGTTAGAAGAGTTTATTACTCAAAAAGAGTTTATATGCAGAGTTATGGGCTCACTCTATCTGCAGTTTCTTTCCTTCTGGTATTCTCCTAATCTTCTAATTATCTTGTCAGATGACTTCTGACTTCTTAAACTTGAATAAGACTGTCTATCCTTGCAGTTAAAATTGGAGAGTGCCACCAGGCATTTAAATTTCACTGTGGTATGCAGAGTTCTGAAATGGTTCCCAAGATTCCCACTACTAGTGCACATGTCTTGGAAAATCTCCACCCCTGGGTATGGGGTACAGTTGTGAATAGGATTGGGATTTCACTCGTGTGATTAGGTTAATTATGTGGGAAAGATGAAGGGATTTTTCAGACATAATTAAGGTTTCCAATCAGTTGACATGGAATTCACCAAAGGGAAGATCATCCTAGGTGGGTCTGACCTAATCGGGTGAGCCCTTACAAGAAGTCAGAGAGACAAGAGCCGCAGACACTGGCCTTGAAAAAGCAACCTCTGTGTAGTGGGGAGGACCATGTGGCAGGTCACAGTGGGTGGCCTCTAGGACCTGAGAACTTCAGTCCCACAGCAACAAGCAACTGACTTCTGCCAACAATCTGTGAGCTGCAGGAAGACCCCAGGCCTTAGACAAGATTGCAGCCCTGACTGTCACCTTGACTACAGTCTGGTAAGACCCTGAGCAGAAGATCCAGCTGCAATGTCTGCAGATGTCTCACCTACAGAAAGTATGAGAAAATACATTTGTATTGTTTTAAGTTGCTAAAGTTGTGATGCTTTTATTGTGCAGCAATAGAAAACTCATGCAGTTACCCAGTTCAGTTCTTATCTGTCAAGGTCCACTCTCCTTCAGTTTCTGCTTGCTTTTGGTAACTCTCCAGTGGATTCTAGTTGTGACACTTTTGTGTGTGGGGGCATTTTGTGCAGATTTTTATAAATGCAATCTGGAGGCATGTTCATCTAGCCAAACTTCTATTCGTTACTAAAAGACAAAACTCTCTAACTTTCAATGAGTTCATATTTGCCTGGGCTCTAGAATGAGTCTCTTCAAAGAAAAAAAAAGTCCTTACTGAAAATAAGGTAAAATTAACTATTTGTTTTTAGACTCATTGACCTCACTTGTATAAGAGAATTAGTGCTCCAAGAGACACTCCTCAGAAAGGAAGAGAGAGTCAGTCCCAGAGAACTGGCCCCACATCCCAATTCGGCCTGAATGCTGCCCCTGGAAATTTGATTTTGCTCCAATGGAATAAACAATTAACTTTGGTGAGAGTTGCAATCCACTCAGTTTAGACTTCCCTCCTCACCACTTTTCTCCTACTTCCCATAAACCCTCCCCTGAGAACCATTTAGCAGGGACGTCAATCAGAGTGTTCTAGAAATGGTAGTGGCTCGGTTTGTGAAGCACTGAGGAAACTTGGTTTCCCGACAACCTGTTAGGAATAAATAAGTCAAATGTAATTTTTATTTGTGATATCTTATTGTTTTGCAGGCGAGAAATCATCATTTGCCCATGTTTAAACTGGGCAAATCGCACACAAATCGGCCCTAAGGGGTTTTACAGGCATACATATGCACCAGATGGTAACGCACTGGAGCAAATGTGCAGCAGGAAGAGAGTCCATATGAAGCAGGCAGAAGATTCCTGAAGACTTGTCAGTGTTTGGCTCCATGTTATTATCTGTGTGCAGTAGTACCGCTCCCTGGAATCTGCTAGGGAGCTTCTCCCTCAACTTCTTCCCATTGTGCACCATTTAATGAGTTTTCAAAGAGAAAATGACTTCCATTTCGGCATGTGGAGCATTTGTTTATAGCTGGGTTTGCAAAAAAGAATCTGGAATTATTTTCTGGTAATTTGCACATTACTAAATAACAGATGGTCTGCAAAAGTGGTTGGATTTCAAATGCCTGATGTGGAAGGAGTCTCATGTTTTATAAAAAGTTCGAGGGACACCAAACTGCCAAGGCCAGGCAAATACCTTGAAGATCACAACAAAGATCTGTTTGCAAACCGGGAGACCCCCTCTCCGGGAGTGGGGGCTCTCGACCTTGTGCCCTGTTGGTGGGATGGCTTGCACTAGTCTCCCACTGCCAGGTAAGAACAGTGACGCCGGCGAGGCCCTCAGGCTGGAACTCATCACTGTTGTTTCTCCAAAACAACAGAGTAACAATCATCATAACAGCTACATTTTAATGTGCTGCACCTAATGTCCTAACACAAGAAAGAGATGGCAAGATGGGGGAGAGAAGGCAAGGGTGGAAGAAGAGGGAGCGGAGGAGAACAATACAAAACAAAGCAAAATGGGACAGGCAGACCCTGTTTTGTTTTCCCTGAATAGCTGCCTGAACTCTCTTGGTGGATGTGTTATTTCCAACAACTTTTATGTGCAGATGTTGTTTGAAGTGCTGCATGCCTTGGATTCTCGGGGACAGCAGTGCTCACTCAGGAAGCCCTGATGCTGGGCAGGGTCATCTGCCTTCTCCCTTAGGAGGATTCCAGGCCACAGGCCATTTGCACTTATGGCCCTAGAGCACGGGGCTCTGAGAGGGGGTTACTGTGAAGGTTAGAGACCAACTGGAGGAGGTGCCTCAACCCTAATGGAGTACTCGGAAGATAGAGGAGGGGTGCTGCCTAGGACACCGCCAAAAGCCCCTTTCTCCAGTGAGGAACGCGTTGTCCCCCTCAGCAGCTTCGGGGAGTATGCAGTGCTGTCTTCTTCCTCCTTCTGCCTCCTCCATGGGCTCTTGGACTGACGTGAGGGGCAGCGGAAGATGGGGAGGGTCATCGAAAGGGACTGGGGAAGGGCTGGGCTCATTTTCTGTCCTCAGAGGGAGGCTGACAGAGCAGGGCGAGTTGACTTCTTGAACTAGGAACTCTTTAAGGGCTTAGCAGTTAACTTGAGGCTGGATTTTTCTCTTTTCAGAAGAAAGACAGGGGCAATCCTGACTTAAGAGCCTAAAATTATTGACAGCTGACAAGAGGCCCACTGAGGCTCCTTTTTAGTCTAAGTCATTTCGGATATCAAAGGGAAAAGAACTTGAGGTGGTTACAAATGTCCTTCCAGGACTGTTCAGGAGATCTACTTTCTAGGAGGAATTCGTATGAAAATGAGTCCTGTTGAAACTACATGGAATTTGAGGCCCAGTCGGACCTTTGTTCCTCCTGTGCCCCCAGAAGATTCTAGTTCTGTGGTAACAACTCACTGGCTTATATTGGTTGAGTATTAGTGTCTAAAAGGCTTTCCTATGACTGTTTTATTGTACTTACATCTTTTAAAATTTTTTCCAGAACACATTTATAAAATTATTACCAAATGGAAAAGAGTTGAAAAGCA
Source organism: Leptonychotes weddellii (assembly GCF_054177405.1). NCBI lineage: Eukaryota > Metazoa > Chordata > Mammalia > Carnivora > Phocidae > Leptonychotes > Leptonychotes weddellii. Next base: position 53,567,702 of record NC_138381.1, read on the forward strand.
CCAGAATATCAATAGGGGAATGCTGGAAGTTTCTTCCAGAGCTACTTCCAAAAAGAAGAACAGAAAAAGAAAAGCAAAAATGGATAGGAAACAGGGAGGGAGGGAAGGAAGGAGGGAGAGAAGGAAGGAAGGAAGAAGGGAGAGAGAGAGAGAGAAGGAAAGAAATTCCTTGAGATGTATTCTCAGAGTTTGTTTATTAAATAGAAAGGATAAGTTGCTCTAGTCTGCGTCAGCTGTGAGATGAAGAGAGATAGCTAATTTTACTCCCATTTTACAGATGAGGCAAAAGAAACAGAGCTCGACTTACCGAGCTCCTTAGTGACACAGCTTGGCTGCCGTCCAGACCTACAGACCTGGAGCTGCTTCTACTCTTTGGGGAAGTGCCCCCAGGCAAAATGACCTGAGAAGGTCAGAAAAAGCAGGTGAAGTTATCTCAGAAGGGGGTTCACCAGGGAAAGGACGTCTTGGGACCGGGCCCTGAGAGGCTCCATATCTGGAAATGTGAAGAAAGCCATTCACTACCGAGCATTGGTGTTGGGGCTATGGTTCCAGACTCATTGAAAATGCAGTGACAAGCTGAGGAGACTTCTAGTTGGGGGCTGTTTTTGTCATGGCCAATACTGTGGTTTTAATCTAGTGGGTGTCCAAGACAGGAAGAGCAGGAGAGAGATCTCTGCCTCAACACCATGCCGCTCGCTGACCGTTCATGTTTTCAGCTTCTTCGCCCTTCTTTGCCTTTCCCTGATGCCATGCTGAGCGGCTCTGGACTGGGTTGGGCTGTGTTAGTAGGTCTCATCTCGCACTATCCACCCCCCGACGCCCGCTAGAACAACCAGAGCACCCCCCACGCTGTCTCTCGCTCCCTGCTGGCTGCACTCCATACCTACCCCCCAGCGGGGCTGGCTTCCAACAGCTCCTCCTCAGGCCATGCCACTGGGGGGTGGGGGCAGGCAGTCCTCTTTCCGCACCCCCACCCCACTCCAGGGTGGGGCTCGTGCAGATTCACCCACAGTAAGGATTACCTCAGGCCCAACCCTGTTTCCATCCACATGCACAGGAAGGAGGTTAAAGTGAGATTGGTTTATTTTGTCCCTCATTATCAACTCTGGTAAACAAAAAACGGCTTGACTTGGCATCGAAGGAATTTAAACTATTAGCTCAAATGGAGGTTTGGGGATTATCTGTGGATTTCCTTTATTTGTTCTCTTTCCTCTCTTGCCATGGCTAATCCAAATTTGATGGGAAGTGAGGCATCAGCTATTCCAGAAACCTCACAGGATCCTTTGTGATGTGGGCTCCCCGCCTGCTCACGGGTTTAATTTTGTCACTCCTTGCCTTCACATCTCAAGCCCGTGCCCCTGCGTCTCAGTGCATTGTGCCCTAGCGTTTCCTGAAACGAGCACCCACAGCCTCGGGGTTCGGGGTTCGCCTCCTGGGCCTCCCAGAGCATGATGTGGGAGCAGCCTTGCTTCCAGGTCTGTGCCCTTCTGTGTCTGGGCGAGCTCCTGGGATAAAGCCTGTTCTTTCTACAGAGCTCTGTTCCTCATTTCTGTTGGCCCTTTAGGAAGAAAAAGTGATCCCAGTGTTCATGTCCCCTTGCTGGGACAGAGGCCTGTCATCGTGGGGAGTGGGACTTGTCCTCTAGCAGCCCTGGGGCGCCTCGTCAGGAGCTGCACCACGCCCTGCCCCAGACAGCCACAAAATCTTTACAACTCCAGTTGAAAAACCACAAGCTTAGCAAAATGTTTGCTGACACCTTGACCAGCATGTTGAGAGCTGTTTCATGGCACTGTCATGCTTCCTTTTCGTATGGCTAGCACTACGCTACAGACGGTGGGTAGCAGTAAACTGCCTGGGTAAACAGTGTGGCTGCCACAACCTGAAAAGAGATCCAATAGAAAAGATAAAAATGCATTTCATTATTACTTTATTTATTGAGATGAAATCATACTTGTTTATGACTAATCAAACATTCTTGAAAGACAAAGAGGAAAAACACAAGACTTCTTCCATCGCATATGCTGATTGCATATTATACTTTAAAACTGTCTCTGCTTTTTGCTTTCAGTAGGTTAGGAAGAGTCAGTAATGCTGTAGAATCTGCTTGTAAAAGGTGGTGGTGCAGATTTTAAAAAGTTGCACGTATCAGCACTGAAAGCATTTGGGTAATGAAGTGATGGGAGCGGCAGAGTGCCTGCAGGGGACACTGGGCCCCTCGCAGGGATGCTGCTGGGCTGGTGGACTGCCCTACGCCGGAACTGGAGGGCCAGCCCAGTGAGCTTTGTGATTGTACCGCAATCAGATGCCGTCTGATAAATGCCTCCCCGACTGGTGAGCACTGTTGTAATCGGAGCTGCTAACCCTTGGTGGGTAGAATGTAATTTTTGCTTATCTACATGTGGGCCTTTAGAGTTTTTAAAATGCTTGCACGAATATGATTACAAGCACTTGTGTTAGAGAGAAGGGAACCACATCTCAGAAATTGAAATGCCTTGTCTAAATTCATGAGGCCGACAAACGGGGAAATGGAGACCGGGCTTTCAGAATCCGACTTGTAACACATGCCGGTGTCTAATTGCACTGTGTCACATGGGAGAGAAGAATCTAGAAAATGAACAATTCCGTGTAGGCTTTATGCCTTATTAATGGGAAGTCACGAGCCGAGGGGAGGACAATCCTCGAGGCTGCTGCTCCAGGCCCTGGTGGCGCAGGGACGGGCAGTGCGGGAGTGGCCTGGAAGAGACGAGCACTCTCTCCAGGTGGAGAACCCTTTGGACAAGCTGGGCGGGAGATGCCTGTGTTCTGATGGGAAGGCCGCAGGGGGCATGTCGTCCAGGGTCAGGAAGGGCACCTGGCTAGTCTTGTGGGTGAAAGTCCGGCAATGTAGCGTGACAGCACATGCCACAATTGCTTTGGATCTGCTTCTCTGACGCAGTCACATTATCGGGGGATGACGTGAGACCCCGGCACACATCAGACCTTCATAAACAAGGCACAGAGGCCTGCGGGAGGGACTGTCTTCTATAAGGACTTTCCACTCGTGATTGGACACAGTCCATCCTGGTCCTTCTAATCTTGTCCTGACTACTTATCTTCCTGTTTGTTCTGGTGGGATTGCCTCCGGTAGGGTGCGAGTCAGAGGGAGCTGGTGGCGGGCTAGGGCTTCACAGGACAGCCAGGACCAGAGGGGACTGTCTCTTCCCAGGAGAGTGAGGGGTGCAAGTTGGTAGTGAAGGTGCTGGCTCTGCAGCTAGGCATCATGGCATTTGAGTTTTGCCTCCCCTTATGGAATAAATTTGAAAAAGTTGCTTATCCTCTCTGAACCTCAGTTTCCCCTTCTGCTGCATGGAGGTAATAATAGCACTGTGTACCTACCTTATATGCATATGTTATCTTTCATCGTCTGCCATCACCTCACTAAAGTCTGTCTTCAGCACCCACTCACACACACACACATGCACACAGGAATGCACACACGCACGTGCACCGCACACGCATGTGCACAAGAACATGCATACCCATGCAGTGCACACTCGGGCGTCAATCTACTTGATCCCAAGTGAACTGCAAATCAAGGGTCAGGAGTTGGGCATACTTGTCTAACACATTCCAAAGTGAGTTGGACATTTGCTTGATGTTTATCTGTTTTTATATAGGGAGGTATTCAGCGGCAGTAATAAAAGCAACAGGACCTAAGAAACATCCACACTCCTCCACAAAGACTTTTTGGCTTCCCGACCATTTGCAGAATTTTATAGGTTTGAATCTAAGCCCTGACGTTCATACCAGGAGTTGGCAAGCTCTGGCCCACTGCCCTGTTTGTACAGCTTATGAGCTAAGAGTATTTTTTACCATGGTTGGAAAAAAAAAAAGAATATTGTTCGTGACATGTGAAAATTACATGAAATTCAGTTTCACGTTCATAACTACATGTGTGTTGGTGCACGCTCATTCTTTGGGGTGTTGTCTTCCGGTCGATTTCACGCTACACCAGCAGAGCTGGGTTGTAACAGAAGCTGCCCTAGGCCTGCAAAGCCTAACCTTGTTATCAGCTGCCCACAGGTCTGCCATCCCCCGATGCTTAACATGGTTAAGTTACTTGATCTCTCCGGGTCTCAGTCTTCCCATCTGTAGAGTGGGGAAGACGATTCCCAACTCACAGGACCGTGGAAGGATTGGATGAAACTGTAACACAGTCACTAACACACAGTAGCCACGAGATGAATCTGGGTCCCTCCCTCCATCTCCTCCAATGAAGACATGATGTCATATCCCCATATCGGGGGAGGACAAGCCAGTCTCCCCCCGCGGTGAAGGGCAGGCCGACTGCGGTGTTATGATCATGTTTATGTTCTGCTGTCTTCTGGCCGCCCAAAGGTGGAGGCAGGCCCTCATGTTTATAACTGTGAGGCAGGGAAACTTGGCCTTGGTACTTCTCAACCTTCTCTATCTTGGGCCCTTTCTTCTCCGATGTATCAGCTCTCCATGATCACAATAACACCACCCAACAAAAAACCCCAGACCATGAGTGGCACACAACAATATACATTTATTTAGTCCCCGAGCCTCAGGCATTCAAGTGATCTGGGCGGTTCCCTCACATTTCTGGGACTGGGCTGGCTTTTGGCTGCCCGAGGGTAATGCCTGCTGGGCTTGCTAGTGCCCTGCAGCTTTGATCCGTAGGTCTCTGAGCTTCCCACAGGCTAACTTGGGCATGTTGTCAGGACAATGCAAAGATGCAAAAGCAAGCAAGCCCAATCTCCCAAGTGCCTTCCAAGCCTCTTATCTGTCCCAGTGGCCAAGATAAGACAGAAGGCCAAGCTCAGAGTCCAGGGGTTACAAATATACTCTAGCTCTCCATGGCACAAGCTGCAGAGTCACATGGGAAGTAGCTGCGCCAAAGGAAGGCTGATGCGCGACCACCACCCCTGAGTGCTCCTTAACCAGGGCATTTCTGCTCTGCTCTTCTCCCCTCTTCTCCACAACCCCCCCCCCACCTCCAATCCCTCTTTTCAGAACAGGTGCTAAAGCCCATCCATAAGCAGAAATCAGTTTGAAAGGAGTAACAAAATTTAAAATACTGTCTTTGAGAGTAGGATTTGAATTTTAACTGGGAGCCAAGTGTGGGTTAGGGCATGTCACTCTAATGGTGTAATGTCAGGCAGCTAGGGACAGCGGTGGGCAGGCAAACTGTAGGAGAACCTGCCTCCCCATTTCCTTGGGGGGTATGCAACCTAGGTGGTCCCCCACTTGGCCAGCTGGCAGCCAGAGTGGAAATGGGAGCTATTTACTCAGGGAACTCTGACCACACGACTGTTAAAATCCCTCGGAAACCCTGACAGCGCTCTGTTTGCTACCATTAAAATGGCTTGAGCTTCTTTGCCAGCTGGTGGGCCTGGGAGTGACCCTCTTTTCCCACCTCTTCCCATTTCAGAATTCTGCCAAAAAATACATTTGTTCTCCAACTGCCATAGAATTCACTGAACTTAGAAAACTCTCCAGACATTGAATTCACCCACGATCTCTTTGTGTGGCTGAACCAGTGTTCAAGCTAAAATTTGTTTATCAGCAATGTCTTTTTCTCTGTATACGTCCTGCATCTATTTGGGTAGTACTGCCGCTTTTTTGCGTATTCATGTCCAGTAGTGGGAATAGCTGTAATTGGGTCTAGGAGTTCCGTGCGCATGACCGGGAAATCATGTGCATATTGTTAAATAATTTTTCTTATTCGCGTGGCTAAGAGGTCCCCTGGAACTATTCTATCCCACTCTGAGCATTGTGATTCACTTTTTTTGTTCATTAAAATTAAGCACACTTTTCCTGAACATGGTTGGCCTGTTCTGCACTGTTGATCCAGAGACAAAAAAAGGTGTGGATTTGTTTCCTAGAAATGCAGCCCACTGAGCCCAGCCAACAAAAGAGAAGTTTCTAGACAATCTTTTCCAGTGTGGCCAATAGTTCTCCACCTTTCTGGTGTTGAAAGATGCTTACCCAAATGAAACCATAGCCTGTCACCTTGGTTAACATCATAAGGAAACTGAAAAGGGCGTCCATTTACTTTCTTCTCCTCCTGGGGAAGACGGAGGCTTTTTTGATTGTCCCAGGTCCTCCTGTAAATGTCTCTCTGTCTCAGTTTCCATCCATGTATCCATCCAGTTCCCTTCAACGCTTCTTCGAGAAGATTAAAAACTCCACCCCTAGGTCCAAACTCAGCCAGAGTGCAGCGTCAGTCCAGCATGCTCTTGTGCGAGGTGCTGGGTCCAGATGCACAAGACATGCTCTTCATTGTCACAAGGGCCAGAATCTGTGGGGGAGACCCAGGGTCCTTCAGTAGGTTTGGTGCTACATATGTGCATAAAGTCCTCTGTGGGGACATAAATGAGGGAGGGATTGGTACAGATGGAGAATTAAGGACTTAGCAAAGTTCCACAAAGCCTTTGGAACCAGCTCTGAGTGTTTCCTTTAGTAAATTCACTCAAACATGCAAGCATTTATATAAACATCAGTGTTTCAGCGATTCTGTGGGATTTCTAAAATGTGCATCTATTTAGTCTAAGATGAAATGCTCGTTATATGATGAAAAAATTAAACATGCATTCCTCAGTGCTCGGACCTCAACCACAAACTGAACTCCCAAAAAGAGTCATTAAATCACAATGTGTGCTTAAAATAACAAATTTGAAAGAAAAATGTTCCAAGACATTAAACTTCAAAATGATCTCCAACTGTAATCCCTTCTGCCCGTGAGTCTGGATATCATTTAGGCCCCCTTAAAACATCAAGGGAGAGATTGGCAGGGGGTCCTGGGAGGGAACACACACGGGTCGTGCTGAGTGGGAACATAAGCAGTTGGGCGCTTGGTGTTCCCATGGGATACAACATTCTTAACCATTTGTGTGTGGACGTCAGAGTCCAGAATCAGCTTCCAAATTCATAGACAACTTTTTTGGTTCTTTCCTAAAGATTCTGAGAAAGCAGTTCAGTGGGTATAAGTAGGTTCACTCTGGAGGTGAGAAGGATTCCTCCACGGAACCCACAAGGGACAAATCAGTTGTCTTTCCTCCAAGGGCAGAACAATCTTTGCGTCAGGAGTTCTCAATCCTTGAAAGGGACTTGTGAAGGGACTTGTGCGTATCAAGGTCACCTGGAAGCCTTCTGTGACTGTCTCCTCGCCTCCATCCCCCTGAAGGAATGGCCTTTCCAGCTGCTCCATCACCTCACTTCACTTCACCTCCACCCCAGGGTAATGCCAGCTGAGCCTATCCACACTACCTTTGCAGAAGGAGAAGTGATAGCAACTGAATCATGTAAGATTTTGGAACACACATCTCTACCCAACTACTGATTAATCCAAAGATCAGATACATTTCCATGACCTTCTAGTGATAACATTATGCTCAAAAACAATTACTTTCTGACTTTCTTTGGTGGCTAGGTATTTACAATCTATCAGAAGAAGTTCAAGGTGAAGGGATGCCTTTGTCTCTGGACCAGGCCAAACCCAAGGGCAGGGCAGAGCACCCGGATTGTGCAAGAACTAGAAGCCATATCTTAGAAGAATTGCTTAAAGAACTAAATGTTTACTGGAGACAAAAAACAAAGGGTGGATGACAGAGCTTCCTTCAAATGTTTGAAGCACTATTGTCTGGAGAAGGAAAAAGCTTTGTTTTGCTTGGCTCCAGATGATGGAATGAGAACAGATAGTAAGAGGCTATAAGGATCCAGACTTCGCATCAGTGTAAAAAGAACATTCTAGCAGAATTGTTTAGAAAAGCAATACTCTTTCTCTAAGGAGGAAGGGATCCTGTCTTTGAACTTGTTCACAAAGAGCTAGAGAAGCACCTGTCAAGGATGCTGGAGGACAAACCTCCAATTTGGGACAGCCAGAGCTCCTTGTAAAAGGCAAATTCAATGTTTACAAATCACCCCAAAGAGCTGCAGCTACTTTCCATGCTAATATACAGGGGGAGGGTGGGAGGAGGTTGATTCATCTATTTGTCTGCCGGGTAAGTCCTTTCTGAGTTGGCAAATGGGGATGCTGTAAACATTTTCCTACTCTGTTCCGTGTTTGTACAAACAAATGTGTTTTTACTGAAACTAATGTAAGTATGTGCTTACTAATGAATGCACTTGCCCCAAGCACTGACTAACCAAACAGACCTCTTTCTTCAACCCAAATATCTAAACCCAGTTGTTTTAAACATTAACCAACTAAAAAAACAGAGTCCAGATTTGTCTTAATTCGTAACTACAGAAATTACTGTTAACCAGTCCAAAGCCATAGCACCTTCCAGGTAAGCAGGAGAGTAGATACGGTCAGAAGAGTAATGGTGTCACATGAGCATACAGTACAAATGAAGCCCAGCATTTAATGGAGAACGTCCACGTGGCACAGTCCCACAGCATAAACATGGTTGGCTTTACGAAGCACAAAAATGCTCAAAGGTCTAGGTCATTGTTAATCCTTTAGCACACCAGTCACCAGGGAGCCCAAGGTGTCATAAGGGCTATTTTTACCAAATAACACACTAGTCTCCAAAAGAAAATAGAGTAAAAGACCATTTGCCCAATAGTGTAAACAGCAGAAGCATCTACACACTAGAACCATTCTATGAGAATTTAAAAAATGAACAGCAGTTTAAAAATTTGCACCACCATAATAATGGAAGAACAACGTGCCATGGTTTGGAACCCATGTGATGGCATAATCCATAGGTTATAAATGACTAGTCGTTGACACCCAGATAAATCTAAGTGCCGTCATAGAGACTGGTGAGGTGGCTCACAACAGACCAAAAGTGGCTCCGTCAAAGACTGCTTCATGTGTTGAAAATTTCATGCATTTCACCCAGCAACGATCATTTCCTACTGCACTGACAAGACTCCAGATTCACACAGAAACATAGAAATTTGAAATGGGGGAAGTTGTAGCAAAAGCAAGCAGATGATATTGGCAGATCGTCTCTATAAAGAAGTTCGACCGTTTTCCACAAACGTTTTACAACAGATCCCTATGATAAGTAATTTTTGCCAAATCCTTCCCTGCTCATCACAAAGATGTCCTAGTGAATAATATCTCCATGCATCTTATGTTACTGCATGATGCTTTGGGGCCATGTTTCAGGAAATCAGTGAGGGTTGCAAATTATGATTTTCAGAGTGGAAATCGACAAATGAACCTTGTCTGTTCACTTGGTGTGAGAGAAAGTGTATACACCAGTTTAGAAAGAATTCTGGAATGGAAGGCCATCAATGTGGGTTCAAGTTTAGGCTCCCAAATTTACTAGGTGAGGGGAACCTCATCAAATTCCTCACCTATTAAGTGGGAGAGTAACATCTCACCTACCTACATCTGCAGAGTTACCTGAAGCAATGCTGCGTGTAACGCAAAACAGAAGGAGCACTGAGCACGGAGCCACAATAACCCAGGCCGGAATCCTCCCGCTCGCCACTTATTCACTCCTGCTACTTCCATTAATGAGATTTAGGATTTCAACTTGAAATATGAAGATTATAATCTCTAACTCTTATGTGCATTAGATAAGGTAATTTTTAGGTGCTCCCAGCAGGGTGACTTGGAAATGGAAGGCTCTGAACACCAACAATATATTAGCTAGCATTTATGAAGCCCTTACTATATTCCAGGTACAGTGCTAAGTGCATTCCATGCGTTCTGACAACCTTGTGAGTAGGTTGTAGACATTGAGTAATAGAAGAGCTTTAGAGCTCATTAAATGTTCTTTCCTGTTTTCAGGAAACACACCAGGAATTCTTCTGGTTGAGGATAGCTACTTTAGGAGTTGGTGAATGTATTTTAACAGTTTACCTCTGTTCTTCTTTGGGAAATATTGACACTGGGATATTAACCACACACATAAAATCTGTCTTATTACTTGATACTTATTTCTCATGTTTTTTGCCAAAAATATTATCACCCAGATTATTCCCCTACTTTTTCACTAGACTGCTCAAAATGATTTTTTTTTAATTTTTTTATTGTAATGTTAATCACCATACATTACATCATTAGTTTTAGATGTAGTGTTCCATGATTCATTGTTTGTGCATAACACCCAGTGCTCCATGCAGAATGTGCCCTCTTTAATACCCATCACCAGGCT
>NC_138381.1:53578322-53612662 GCF_054177405.1 Leptonychotes weddellii
TACAAAAAAAAGGGTTGATATGATGAATGGATGGAATATGACTGTAAAGATGAAAATTATAAAAAATTTTATAAAAGGAATTGATAAGAAGTTGTTGGAAAAAAGAAAGAAGAGGATTTAAAAAAAAAAGAAAAAGGGAGAGAATGTGATCAGGCAGGGGAGTAGAAAAAAACCATACACTAGAGAGTTAGGGAATATTTTGATCTGTTAGAAGAAACTATCTCAAAATTTTAAAGAGAGAACAACTTATATATATATATGCCAAAAATACGGGTAACTACTATGAAGGGATAGAATATGACTCTAAAAATGAAAAATAAAAATGTTTTTTTAAAAAAGGGATTGATAAGATGTTGGTTGAAAAAGGGAAAAAGAAAAATTCAAAAAAAAAAATTAAAGACACTTAAAAAAAAATTAACTTTGAAAGACTAAAGAATCATGGTAAAAAGCCATGGATTCTATGTGCATTATTCCCCTAGCGCTGGAGTTCTGCCGTTCTCATTGATCAGTAAACTTGGTCTCGGCTGGCTGTTCCTGCTGATCTTCTGGGGGAAGGGCCTGTTGCCGTGGTTCCCAAACATCTTTGCCAGAGGCAGAAGTGCCCCGCCTTTGCCCGGTGGGGGCTAAGTAATCTGCTCCAGTTTGCTCTCGGGAGCTTTTGATCCCTGCAAGCTTTCCCTACAGCTTTGGAGGCCGAGAGTGAAAATGGCGGCCTCCCAATCTCTGCCCCGGAGGAGCTGAGAACTCGGGGCCCACTCCTCAGTGCGCCCCCAGAGAAAAGCAGTCAGTCACTCCCGTCTCCCCAGTCTCCGGCCGCACTCCGTGCTCACCCAGCCCGTGACCGAGCGTTTCTATCCCTGGCACCCAACCCCGTGTGGAGTCTCCAAACCCAGCAGATCCCTGCGGTGAGCTCCCGCACTGTTCCTCCCGGGGGAGGAATGGGAGTCTCATCGGATCTGCCGCTTGTTGGGTCCCTGCTGGAGGAGCAGTGGCTCGACTGTGCCGCAGATCACGGTTTATGGCAACCCCAGCTGAGAGCCCACGCCTCAGCTCCATCTCTGCAGCCGGCTTCCCTGCTTCGATACCTGGGAGCTCTGCTGCACTCAGGCACCCCCTGTCTTTCTGTGACCCCGAGGGCCCTGAGACCACACTGTCCTGTGAGGGTTCCACCCCCTGCTTAGCCACCGAGCGACATCCCTCAGCAGAGCAGACTTCTAAAAGTTCCGATTTTGTGCTCCGCGGCTCTATCACTTGCCAGAAGCGGCCGATGGAGGCCCCCTCCCCCACCATCTATCCTCCCAAATATCACCTCAGATTCACTTCTCCGCACGTCCTACTTTCCAGAAAGTGGTCGCTTTTCTGTTCAGAGAGTTGTTGCTATTCTTTTCTTCAATCTCCTGTTGAGTTTGTAGATGTTCAGAATGGTTTGATCCCTATCCAGCTGAATTCCTGAGACCAGACGAAATCCAGGTCTCCTACTCCTCCACCATCTTGCTCCGCCCCCCTCAAAATGATTTTATTTTATGAATTAGAAGTCCAATGCGCTATCCATTGTGCCACAGAGCCCGTTTTATTTTATATCACAAATCTAGACACTCTAAGAAAGATTTGCCAGCAGTTTAGGCATTCCACAGAACCTACTTAGGATCTAAAGATTTCTCCACAAAAGAAGATCTGAGCAATGGAAGCATGATTAGAATAAGCATTAAGGTTTCCCAAGGTGATTTGGGTTCCAAAAATCTGATTTATTCTCTTTAAATCACAAGTTACATTTTTTAGCATTGGAGCCTCCTCTGTTCTCTGCACGATGCTCACAGTGACTCCTCCTCTGGAACTGGGCATCTTGTCTCCCCTTCAATTTGTGGCTCTTGTCAGGAGTCATTTCAAACCCTGATATGAAACTTTTGCTTTGAGCACTATGGATGTTCTTGAGTTAACTACTGCCCTTTCCCTAGTGTGTTCCATTTCTTAGTAGCTTTCTCTTAGATTCCTGTTGTATGGTGTTCATATTGTCCTTCAGGTTATCTGTTCTCAGCCATCCTTAATTTCAGTATTGTTTCCATATTGCTAATACCCCCTTAGGCCCTCATTTATTATTTATTCACCTATTTCCTACTGTCAATTTCCTATCATTTTATTTATTTATTTATTTATTTATTTATTTATTTATTTTTAGAGAGAAAGAGAGGAGCATGGTGGGGAGTGGCAGAGGGAGAGGGAGAGAGAGAGAATCCCAAGCAGAATCCACACCCAGCATGGAACCCGATATGGGGCTCCATCCCATGACCCTGAGATCATGATCTGAGCAGAACTCAAGAGTCAGACACCTAACTGACTGAGCTATTCAGGCACCCCTCATTTTCACTTTAAATGATATAGACCATCTCATCGTAATTCCAAGTGAGATCAAACATTTAGCTTCAAGGAAACTCATTTCTGAGGTTAGATATAATTATCTTCATTTTCCAGCTAGAGACTTGAGTCTCAGAGAGGTTAGGTGGTTACCCTGGGTCACACAGCTTCCAATCACAGATTCAGAGTAAACCCCTTTCAAGACCTGAGAAAGAGCCCTAGGAATTTGGTATTCATAATTTTGTACTCTTCTCATTTAGAAAGTCTCTCAAACTTGAAGTAGAATGTAAGCAGACTATCTGTTTTCCTTTACTTCTCCTACCCAGAGCTGAGTACTTCCAGCCTGCAGGACGTGTGCAAATTTATCCCACACTGGAGAGCTGGAATGCATCTTCTACAGCACAGCTGCACCTCCTCTTTGCACAGGGGTTTTTCCTTTACAAAACTCAATAGTGTTGCCTCATTTCATCCTCCCACCAATTCTGCAAAGTAGATATAACAGACATCAGAATCATAGAAGAGTTTTAGGAGAGACCAAGTATTCAGTGTTTAAGAGCCAGGCATGGAATTATTCAGACAACTGTGGGTCCCTCGTCTTGCTTGGCCTCCCTTCCATCTGTGAGCCTTACTATTTTTCTGAAGAAAACAGAGACACCAATGGCACTGACTGAAAGGTCTGTGTAGATTCATTGAGATATGGCTCAGAGAGGCAGAGTAAATTTTCTAGGACACCCAGATGATGACTGACAATTCTGGTCCCCTTCCGTGGCATCCTGCTCTCTCTTCTGTCATGCCCATTTCTTTCAGGGATGAGGAAGTGAAGGAAGACACAGGAGGAGGAAGTGACTTGTTCAGGTCGTGAGCAGGCATGGAGCACATTTACCTCAACACACATGCATGAGAGGTGGCGTTAAGTGGTGGCGTCCGGCAGCTCTCCGTCAGTCTCCTGCCTGTGGTCCTGGGCAGAGGGCAAACTTGTGGCCAAATGAAGCAGGAGACACCAGGCTGGGAATTTTGGCTCCAGTTGTTTCAGAGAAGTCTTCTGTACTTCTGTCCAAGGTGCCCAGTCTCATGGAGATCATCCCAGGTAGCTGGATCCCCTCTTAAAGCCATCTCTTGCCTTCCATAAATAGACCTGTAAATGTCAATTAAGTGAACCAGCCTTAACTTAGATGAAGATATTAATACGCTCATTTTCTATGACTAATTTTAACATAGGTAATTTATTGCTAATTTTCATATTTAGGGAAGTAGTTGTGCCTTTTTCTCTTATTTATTTATTTTTTTACTTTAAATGCTCCCCCATGAAGAGATTGTTAGATACAGCCTTATAAAGAATTCCTGCATATTTTCTTCATGTGGATGGTAATCCAACTTCTTCAAGTATACCTTCCTTGTCATGTTGAAAGTCTTTTCTCTAACTGCTTAAGGAAACAGCACAAGCCATGTTTCCTCCACATTAGCATAGCCCTCATTTCTCTTAGGGATACTGTCTTAGTCTGCTTAGGCGGCTCTAATAAATTACCATAGACTGGATGGCTCAAACAAACACTTCTCACAGTTCTGGAGGTTAGCAAGTCCAAGATCAAGGTGCCAGCAGATCTGCTGAGAACTCTTTGTGGTTTGCAGATGGCCACCTGTAGAGAGAGGGAGGGAGGGAGAGAGAGTGAGAGAGAGCTCCTGTCTCTTCTTATATGGATACCAATCCCATCATGAGGGCTCCCCCCATTTTGACCTAATTACCTCCCGAAAGACCCACCTCCTAATACCATCCCGCTGGGGATTAGAGCTTCAACATATAAATTTGGGGGGGGGAGACACAAGCATGCAGTCCATAACAGATGGTAAATACCACATAATATGCCTTTGTATGGACTTTAGGTTTTTCAGGCACTGGCAGAGGCTCTGTATTCTCCTCTTGCTTTCAAGGGCCTGAAATCCCCAGAATGGGAATTGGTCATAATTAAAACACAAAGACCTCCCTTGCTCTTTAAAGAGCAAAGATACATAGAAGAGATAATATTTTTGTTCTGAGAAGCTTCTCAAACTCTGACAGTCTGACAAATATAATCTAACATGTTAAAAGAGATCAAATATTTGCAAAATTACTTGGAAACAGGTCTTGTCCCCAGAGCAGGTTTTAAAATCTGTGTGGGTTGGGTTGCAGGTGGGGGAAAGAGTAGGAAAGGAACAGAAGGATACAGAGGCAACCAGAACCAGGAGCATTTGATACTGGAAGAAGGAGAGAGTTGTAGATAAAGCCTCCAAAGTCAGGAGACCCAGTACCCCTTGGCCAGGGTCCTCATTTGGAAGACAAGGTTGATGGTTAAGTATATAGACCCACCTTCCCTGACTCACCTCCCATGTGCTAGGACTCTCTTTTCCAATAATTACACCTCTTTAGATTTGTTCCACCTTTTGTCTCCAGGGAACCCTCCATCCATAATCACCACTTTCTGAAGTATCCAAATAATTAGCCTCCTATGTGATTTCTTTGGTCTCTCTCCATTTCATTTATGTTGTTTGATGTACAATAATCTGAGACCAATTTTGCCATCATCTCATCTCTAGCAACTATTCTACTCCTGATTTACACATTAGGGGTCAAAACCATTGTCCTTTTTAATGGCATGACTAGAAATTCCAGCCAGAAGTTTTCAACCAATAGCTCTTCCAAAGAAAATCATGATTGGCTCCTTTGCTAAACATTCACAGGTTACACTATAATCCCTAACAGCTGAATCATGGCATAAATACCTGCCATGTAATATCCAAGATCTCTGTAACTATGGCTGTCCCCAGGTAATCTCTTTTAAAGTGTGGCTGAGTTCCCTTCTGAATCTGAGCCTGATGAGCTTTGTACCAGGTGGCAAGAGCCAATTGTCGAACATTAAGAAATTTTGCAAGTTGGTTGTTAAATTGTTGGTAGTTTGAAATTGGTTGTGATGGGAGTATTTATACCATGGAAATCAGCAAATGCTATAAAGTGAGTCTTTTTTTTTCCTTTGGAGAACTGTTTTGCCAGTATACCACTGAAGTCATCTACTTAATCATACTTTCTCCAGTGATCAGTTCCCAAGTACATGGGGATCTGTCTGAGTGCTCTAGGCCATTTCATTGGCCTTTTATTTTTCTTGACTAGTGCCACACTGTTTTTAGTACTGTGTCTTTGAAGCATATGTTAATAGCTTGTAGAGCAAGATCCCACTCTGTGTTCCTCTTTTTCAAAGTTGATTTACTCTTCATAGACCATTAAATATCAGAATATTATGCCACATACATTTTAGAATAAGTTTACCAAGTGCCTTAAAACTATATACATGACACTTGATTGAGGTAGTTTTGACATGTCAGAACACTGTTGGGAGAAGTAATATCCTCAAAAATTAGTCATTCCAAGAACATGATTAATTCTCCATTTATTCAGATTATATTTTACAAAATTTAATTAAATTTTAACATTTTTCTGAACAGCTTTTGTTCATGATTTGTTAATTCCTAATGTTTTGTTACAATTTTGAATTTTTTCCTAATATTTTCTGATTGATTATTGATCAGCTTGAAAAATGGTATTGATTTTTGAAATTTGACCTTACTAAGCTCTCTTACTGTTTTTAGTGGGTTTCATTGAATTTTCTATGATCATAGTGTCTGAAATAATCATAGGTTTATCTCTTCCTTTTCAATCATCATGCTGCTTTCCCCCCCTTTCTTTCTTGATAACAATAGCCAGCATCTACAGTACCAGGTTAAGATGTAGCAAGGATAGTAAGAGTCAACAGACTTTGACCCAAAAATGACCCAGATATTGGAACCATAGGGGATATATTAAATATTTAATTAAATAAATATTTAAATAAAGATGTTAAATATGTTGCAAAATCTAGTACAGTAGGTGAACAGCATGTATGAACAGATCGGGAATTTGGACAGAAAGATATAAACCATTAAAAGAGTCAAATGTGAGTGCTAGTAATAAGAAACATGATGCCGGAGATGATGAAATCCTTCAATGGGCTTATCAGCAAACTGGACATAAAGGAATAAAAAAAATCAGTGAAAACATATAGGTAAAAACAAATTAAAATGAAATGCATAAAACAAAGAAAAAATAATAGAACAAAACATAAAAGTTGTAGGACAATATCAAATACATATAATTGTAGTAGACAGAGAGTGGGCAGAAGAAATATTTGAAGAGACAATGGCTGGATAACTTTTTTAATTAATAAGAGTCAACAAACAAGAATCTCGGGAAAATTGAAGCAAGATTTGAAAAAAAAAAAACAACAACAACCTAAGTGCATCAAAATCAAACTGTAGAAAAATAGATTTTAAAAAATTCTGGAAGGCAGCCAGAGAATAAAGAAAACTTACACAGACAGAAAAAAAAAAAAAAAGAGAGCCAACTTCTCATCAGAAATTAATCAAGCCTAAAGAAAATTGAGAGACATTTTAAAGTATTGAAAGAAAAATCAATCAACCCAGCATTCTATGTCCAGAGAAAATATCTTAAAGAAATTAAGGCAGAACAAAGACTTTTTAGACAAACAAAAGCTGAAAGAATTTACTGCCAATAAATACTGAAGAAAATTTTTCAGGAAGGCAGAGGAGGATAGCAGATGGAAATTTGGATGTTCACAAAGAAAAGGGTGATGGTTATAATAAAAATGGTATTAAATACTGCAGACATTTTTCTTTTAATATCTTTAAAAAATAATTAAATATATAAGGCAAAAATATTAACAATGTGGGACTTATATTTAGAAATAAACAGAATGACAATAATAACATCACACACACACACACACTTACTATAACAGAAGGCTTAAATAAGATCCAAAGTCTTATAATATAATGCCCAAAATGTCCAGGATATAGTTGAAAATCACTCATCATATCATGAACACAGAAAATCTCAATTTGAATGAGAAAAGGTAATTAACAGAGGTCAACACTGAGGTGACACAGATGTTGAAATTATCTAAGGATTTTACAGCAGCCATCATAAAAATGCTTCATTGGGCAATTATGAACATGTTTGAAACAAATTAAAAATACAGAGTTTCAGCAAAGAAATAGAAAAAAATACCAAGAAATAAGGAGGAAACAAATGGAAATTTTATAACTTAAGTATATAATAACTGAAATTAAAAATTCTATGGATAAGTTCAGCAGAAGAATAGAGAAGACAAAAAAAAAAAAAGCAGTCAACTACCTTGAAGATAGAACAATACAAATTACCCAATTCTAACAATAAAGAAAAATCTTTTGTTTTGAAAAAACAGAATAAACAGGGCCTCAGGGATTTGTGGTACTATGACAAAAACCTAATACTTGTGTTATGATAGTCTCAGGAGAATAAAGAAAGTAGGGCTGAAAGGCACTCAAAGAAGTAATTACTAAAATTTTTCAAATTTGGCAAAAGACATAAACCTAAAGACTTAAGAAGCAGCGTGAACTCCAAACAATAAAAACCCAAAGAAATTCATGCCAAGACACAATATAATCAAACTTCTGCAAACTGAAAACAAAGAAAATATCTTGAAAGCAGCAAAAGAGAAATAACACCTTAGTTGTAAGGAAAAACGATTAAATGACAATAGAATTCTCATCAGAAGCCTTGAAGGCCAGAAGGAAGTGTCACAAGATTTCTCAAGTGTTAAAAGAACTGTCAACCTAGAATCCTATATTTGGCAAAAATATCCTTCAGAAATGTAAGGGAAACCAATACATATTCAGATAAAGGAAAACTAAGAGAATTTGTCACCAGTAGACCTACCCTTAGTAATGGCTAATTGAAGTTCTTGAAACTGAAAGGAAATGATAAAAAAAGGAATTTGGGGAATATTAGGAAAGATGAAAGATAATGAAAAAAGGAAAAATATGTTTTTATATAGACTCTCCTTTTCCTTGAGTTTTCTAAATTATGTTTGATTTTGAAGCAGAAATTATAACATTTTCTGATGTGTTTCTCAACATATGTAGAGGAAATATTAAAGTCAATTCTATTATAAATGAGGGATGGTAAAAGAACTGAAAGGGAGTAAGGTTTCTGCACATCACTCAAATTGATAAAATGTCAACATCAATAGACTGTGATACATTATACATGTATAATATAATACTTAGAACCACTAAAATCTATACACTCAAAAACACCATAGACAAGAAAGAGAAAAACAGGAAACAATAAGAAAACAAAAAATAAAATGGCAGACTTAAACTTTAACATATCAATAATTACACTAAGTGTAAATGGTTTAAATATATCAATTAAATGCAGATATTATCAAAGTAGATTTAAAGAAAAAAAGAAGAAATGTGTAAATATGTCCCAACTATAAACACACACACACACACACACACACAATCTGAATGGAATTCTCTTCAAATACAGTATAGATAGGTTAAAAATAAAAGTATGGAACACCTCTCTCAACAACTGTTGAACAACTACACAGAAAATCAGAAAGGATATAGAACACTCAGTAATGCCATTAATCAACAGGATATAGTCAACATTTATAGAATACTTCACCCCGTGACAACAGAAGACATACTCTTTTCAAGTGTCCACAAAGCTCTTACCAAGACAAATCATATCTTGGGCTGTAAAACAAACCTCAACAAATACTAAAGAACTGAAACCATACAGAGTGTGTTCTCTGACCACAATGCGAATAATAGAAAAATAACAGGAAAATTTTGAAACACTTGGAAACTAGACAGTACACTTCTAAATAATCTGTAGGTCAAGGAAAAAGTCTCAAGGAAAATATTTTTAAGAATACATTGAACTGGAGCACCTGGGTGGTTCAGATGGTTAAGCATCTGCCTTCGGCTCAAGTCATGATCCCAGGGTCCTGGGATCGAGCAGGGAGCCTGCTTCTCTCTCTCCTTCTACTACTCCCCCTGCTTGTGCTCTCTCACTCTCTGTAAAATAAATAAAATCTTAAAAAAAAAAGAATACATTGAACTGAATAAAAATAAAAATAAAGCATTCCAAAATGTGTGGGACACAGCTAAAGCAGTTCTGAGAGAGAAAATAATAGCACTAAAGTTTACATTAGAAAGTAACAATTCACCAATAAGTAGTTCTTGGAAAATCTTCCAAAAATGAGAACAAGTTGGTATTTCAAGCTTGTGCAATTCTCATTCTTTCAAGCCCCACATATTTAAGAGATATTATCCTATCAAATGATCCTGCTCAATCATTTCTTTGTTTGAATTTAGAAAGTTTTTTCTCTTTAGATTTATCAAAGCTGAACAAGCAATAGGTTGGTTTTACCAGAATGATCTGGATCATAAGTAAACAGAGATGGAAAGATTGATTATGATTTGGTTTCTACTTGGTGATTTGTTTAGACATTTAATGAGTTATCAGCTCAGAGTATCGTCTCCACCACTGCACCTTGCCAATGATAAGAATGTGCAAGTGTTTAATTCAAGAAGAATTTATCACAGTAACAGGATGAGCATGAATTGAAAGTGAGACATCTTTATCATAACGTCTCTATTCTCCATCTGAAGGATGACAGTTTCAAGGGCATTCACAGTCTCATAGGCCAGAGATTCCCAGTGTGATTATATATTTGTTTTTATTTCCCATCTAGACTGAGAAGGAAGGAATGAGAAGTCTCATTTGAGATGGTGGTCATGACACATTCTTAGTCCAGCTGAGAAGGCAACCATCCCTGACTTTTGCTCTATTTTGCAATTGGTTCAGAACCTTGTGTTTACCAAGAACTTACTCTTTTTTAGGAATGCTCTCTAAAATATAGCAGTCTCTCAATAAAAGACAGCTGTCATTACTGCTGTGGTTGATATTGTTATCAAAGATGATCAGCATGTGGGAAAAACCCCTGACATGTAACTAGCCAACTGGAAGAGGAAAATAATGGAGGGAGGGAGAAACTTGCCCAGGATCATACATGAGTTAGGGTCTTAAGATGATTATAAAAATATGTCTAGAAGGGTTGCTGCAAGGATGAAATGAAAATATGCATAAGGGTTCACTTTTTAAAAAAATTTTAATTCCAGCATAGTTAACATACTGCTTTGTATTAGTTTCAGGTGTACAACACAGTGATTCAACCATTCTGTATATCACTCAGTGCTCATCATGGTAAGCATACTCTTTAATCCTCATCACCTACTTCACCCATCCTCCCCCATCTCTGCTCTGGTAACCATCAGTTTGTTCTGTATAATTAAGAGTCTGTTTTTTGGTTTGTCTCTTTTTTCCTTTGTTCATTTGTTTTTGTTTTTTAAAGTTCACATATGAGTGAAATCATATGGTATTTGTCTTTCTCGGACTGACTTATTTCACTTAACATTATACCCTCTAGATTCATCCAGATCTTGAAAGATTTCATTCTTGTTTATGGCTGAGTAGTATTCCATTTTTCCACATTGGCTGCACCAATTTACATTCCCACCAGTAGTGCACATGGTTCCTTTCTCTCTACATCGCCACCAACACTTGTTGTTTCTTGTGTTTTTGATTTTAGGCATTCTGACAGGTATGAGGTAGTATCTCATTATGGTTTTGATTTGCATTTCTCTGATGATTAGTGATGTTGAGGTTTTTCATAAGGGTGCATTTTTAATGAACTTATGGCTTTAAATAAATGTAATGAATGAAAGTTAGAACATGTCTCAGAAAAAGCATGGTGAACGGAAAACATACATACAATTGTAGAAATAAGTACAAACATGCCCAGTAATCACATGAACTATAAATTAATTTAACTCACATGTTAAAATATAGAGATTGAATTTTAAAATTCAGCTACATGCTGATTATATAAATGAAAATAAATAGATTTTGAAATGTAATGCTGAATTTAAAAAATGAAATTTTTTAAAAAGATTTTTTAAATTTATTAATTTGAGAGAGAGCACAAGCAAGGAGAGGGGAAGAGGGAGAGAGAGAAACAGACTCCCCACTGAGCAGGGACCCCAACATGGGGTTTAATCCCAGGACCCTGAGATCATGACCTGAGCTGAAGGCAGACACTTAACCGATTGAGCCACCCAGGAGCCCCTAAAAAATGAATTGTTTTCTAAGATAATAGATATAACCTATAATGTAATTTTAAAAGAGCAGTAGTACATATTGTTTAAGAGGATATATGTAATAAAAATGTAGAAGATAGAAACTAGAGGAACACTTATCAAATTTGTGGCAGTGGTTCTATGCAGAGGAGGTGAACAGGTTTGTACTTGGGTGTTAAAGCCAGATGCAACTTAATCATCTTCTACATATTCCATTTTAATAAAATCCAGAACAAAAAAAAATGACTAAACGTTAACTTTTTTGTCTTTTAAAGTGAGTAGTTGGGTGTTTGTATATTTTGCTTTAAAAAATCAAAAAGGGAGGAAAAAGACCCCAAGCAGGCAGGCACTCATGTACTGCCAAGGTAAAGGGTATCTCCTCCACTGAGGTGATGATCTCAGTAATGCTGAGAATTGGGAGGATGGCCTTCTAGAATCTCACCTAAAAATGGGCATAAGTTTGCCCTCTTATTGCTCCAGACATTAATACAACCGTGTACTGTGTACAAAAGAGGACCGTGCTCCCTAGGAATAAAATGTATGCAAGAAAAATGTAGAGTCAGTGTCTTGTCAAGTTTAAAATTTCACATCAAGGTATAACACACAACAACAGTGAAGATCGTGTGATTCAGACAAAAGGCACTCACCACCGTGGAACCTTGGGAAACTCAATAACCATCCCAAGATAATTTTGTTATCTGAAAAACAGTAACATCAATAGTTTGTAGGGTTATATGAGGACCAAGTGACATATTTGCAGAGTTTTTTTTCCATTATATAAACTAACTTACGTAGGTGAGCACTCTGACTGTGATTACTAAGAGTCAAGAAGAACATGGTGATAGAATAGCCAAGTCCCTGATTTCATTGATATTCTTTTCTTCTTTTTTTTTTAAAGATTTTATTTATTTGAGAGAGAGTGAGGATGAGCGGGGGGAGGGGCAGAGGGAGAGGGAGAATCAGGCTCCCTGCTTAGCAGGGAGCCCAACACAGGGCTGGATCCCAGGACCCCAGGATCAAGACCTGAGTGGAAGGCAGACCCTTAACCAACTGAGCCACCCAGACGCCCCTCATTGATTTTGTTTTCATCTGATAATTTGAAATTATGGCCTTGAAGAAAGTTATAAAGCATAGAAAAACTGGTATTTGTTTGGTTGGTAGGGAGTACCTACAGTTAATAAGGAAATCATTTTTAATTCAGTTATTGGGCAAGCCACTGGTACTTCTGTGTTCTTAAGAAAATGCAGTTGGAAAACCATATGTAAATGAGAACTCAGGGAAAACTGCTTCTCTCATCGGAGCCAACTTTTCCTGGTTGAATGATTTTTTTGAATCACATTAAAGCCTATTCATTATTTTGATATTGAAGGTCAATTTCTCACGGACTCATCCACCCTGGGAGTCCTCCCCATCAGCTGTGAGACTGGAATGACCAGGAGCTCTGAGAATTGCTGAGAGTCCATATAATTATCTCTGGCAAAGCATGAGTGTGGACACCATCTCTCTCTTAGGGCAGGAGAGGTAATGAACGATGCTGAGTGAAGATGTACCCGGCGGTGAGAGAGCAACTGAAGGGCCTGCTCCTGCTATGTGTCTCTTCAGACACACATTCACACACTCACACACACTCACACCTGTTCACGTACTTCCAAATGTCCAAGTGTAAAGCAGAATTATCCAAACTGTCTTGTGTGTCTCTGCTTGCATGTTTGTTCTCATAATTTGGTTAAATAACATCAACTTCTATGATCATTTCTTAATAAATGTTCATGAACAGGTTGAAAGGTTATAAAGCTTGTATTTTACATGAAAAAGCCAGGCTCATAAAATAGCTCATACAACAGGGACCAGAGGTTTTTTCCCCTCTGTTGGAGGCACAATGAATGAGTATGTGGGCTTCAGTAAAGATGACAGGACCTCTTCCCTTCCCCCAAGCCCTGAGCACAGTAAGAAGTCAGTGTACATTTCTCAACTTGGGCTGCTTATGCCAATAAGACACACATAACACAAAAATCACTCAGATCGGAAGCCAATGCAAAAAACAATTTATATTTAGGTATGAACACCCATTCCATTTCTTGGTGACAAGCTCTTCATATCTATGAAAACAGGATATATCTGTGGATGTTGGACTTCATCCATATAAGAATGATCAGAAATGAAAATCTTGAGATCTGGAAACCCTTAACTTTTCTGGACTTCAGTTGGCCTGGTTTCTCTTTTTCCTCTCCTTTATCTACTAACCTAGGGAATCCCTTTTAGGAAGAAAGTGCCCTAGGGGCACTGCCCTCTAACTGCTCCCAGGCTGGGGAAGGGGGTTGGTTTCCATCTCCCCTCTCCAGTTTCAGTTCCCAAAAGCATTATCTTTTTTTTTTTTTAAGATTTTATTTATTTATTTGAGAGAGAGAGAGCACTAGCAGAGTGGAGGAGCAGAGGGAAAAGCAGACTTCTTGCTGAGCAGGGAGCCCAATGCGGGACTCGATCTCAGGACCCTGAGATCATGACCTCAGCCAAAGGCAGTTCCTTAACCAACTGACCCAACCAAGCACCTCCAGAATGCATTATCTCTAAGACCGAGTTGGGAGTGGAGGTAGGATCTCTGACAGCATCAAAGCCAATGCCTGGGAGGGCTGCTAAGATACCAGAAACTGGACCACAACACTCTGAACTACCACAAATCGCCAACAATCTGTGACTCTCCAGGATTTTCTGCAACTAATGGTATTTTTAGTGGCTGACTTTTTAATATGTTCTGCTTGTCAGTATAAACTTATATATTATGTCCGGGACACAGCAGTGCACATTGCACTAACAGTTAGGGGCAATCAAGATACTGCATTTCTATCCAGTAACTTGCTATTGTTGTCCACACCAGGCAGAACAGTCTAAACTCTTTGCCCTGGCAGTCAGTGCCCTCCATAATCTGGCTCCATCCTAGCTGTCTAGTCCCATGTGCCACCTCATGGCACCTGTGGCCCTGTCATATGGACTTGATCCATTTCCAAACAAGCCATGAACCTACAAAATTCTGTGTCTTTGCTTGGCCATTCCTTCAGCTGAGAATGCCATTCCCTCCCTCTGTCAACGGGACTTATGCTCACTCATGACCCACACTGCTAAGTGTTCCGGGCCTGGTAACATCATGAGGGATGCACGTACTCCTAATGTAAACCTCAGAAATGATTAGGAAAAAAATGCATCTTAAACATGAGAAGAAACAATCTCACTCCTAGTAAGAGAAATGCTAAATAAAACCCTGTTAAGCTGCAATTTCTAACTTAGTTTGATAAAAATAAAGTTTGATAAAACACCTATGTTAAGGCTGTGGCATAAAGAGCATTTTCATATAGAATGGCAGGTGTATAAATATATACAATGACTGGGAATGGCTCTTTGGAAATATCTAGTAAATTATACACACATCCATTCTTGACCCTGAAATTTGACTTCCAGGAATGTATCCTACATATATGTTGTATGTATATCATATATATATATATATGAAGTTATGTAATATATTGTTGTAACTACAAACGAGTGTAAAGAATCTGAGTGTCCTTTAGTAGGAGGCTGATGCATTCATCAATTATATTTAATATACTCTGGCGCATGCTTCAATGCAATATGACACAACTGCCAAAAGAATAAGGGAGCTCTATATATGCTGATGGGGAAAAGTCTGTGAGATGCATTGTTACGTTAGGGTACAGACATATAGGGCACATTTCCAAAGGGGAGAATGCATATCTGTATTTGCTTATGAAAGGGTGAAGAAAATCTCTAAGAGGATATACAAGAGGTCAATTATTATGGTTACTTGTTGCTTTGTTCTAATTTGATAAAGGAGAAAACTGGGTAGATGTGGAATGTGCTGGGAAGAAGGTCTTGGCCATAATTTTTTATATTTTCAGATGTGTAAAACACATGAATGTATTACCTAATCAAAAATTAAAGAAATAAATTTTCAATTATTAAAGCGGATTTGCCCTTTTGGAGGCTAGGTTGAAACACCGGAAATAGCTGCCTGAAGGGGAGGGAGGAGAGGGCAGGCGAGGGGAGAGAGGGATAAGGAGGAGAGGTGAAGGGGTGTAAGAGAGGAGAGGGAAGGGGACGGGAGGGGAGAAGAGGAAACATAGCATTTGCTTTCCTGATAAAGGCTTCTTTTAGGCTGAAATTGTTCTTGGAATAATAAATTAGGCAAGTTCATTACCATCTGTTTTTCCTTTTGTTTCAACAAAAATGACCCATTTCTTAAGTAATGACCCAATGGTATTACTTAATCATAGTGTTTGGTCATTTGAGAAACAAATACCCACCAATCCTTTACTTCACAATGGTAATAACATGACCAATAAACAGAAGGAAGAATGTTGGATTTGAATTCCAGCACAACTCTGGTGAGCCTCTGTTGTGTTGGAAGTCACTTCAACCATCTGAGCCTTCAGTTCTGTTATGAAAAATGGAGTCAAGCCATATTGATCTTGCTCTTCCTCCCAGGATGTTGTCAGATTTCACTGTAGGGCAGCCAGTGGAGAATGCCATAATCCTGGCATCACCCCCCAAAGCAGCAGTGCCTTCCGTGCTCTGGCCCCGGACCCTCTCCTCCCCTCCTCACCCCCATCAGGGACCCTCTGGGGCACCCAGAGCTGCGCATACCACAGGTCCCCACAAGGGGTGCTGTTCCTAGCTTCACGTTCTTCCAGACCACCGTCAGCTTTCAGTCTGTCTTCCGGTCGGCCTTCCATAGGACAGCGGAAAATGGGCCGATGATTTCCAGAAACACATCTATAGTAATTCCTAAGGCCAGGAACTCAGAGCCCATCATCTTAGAAGAACACTGTGCCCCAAAGGCATTACTGTAAACTTTGCACACAGACTCATTTGCCATATTCTCTGGGTTTCAGGAGTAGCCCTTTGGTCAGCCTTGGTCTTTTCAACAGACATAGATTA
This sequence comes from Leptonychotes weddellii, assembly GCF_054177405.1. Classification (NCBI taxonomy): domain Eukaryota; kingdom Metazoa; phylum Chordata; class Mammalia; order Carnivora; family Phocidae; genus Leptonychotes; species Leptonychotes weddellii. The sequence goes on from NC_138381.1 coordinate 53,594,685, forward strand.
ATAAAGAGGAGCCATTAAAACCAAACTTCGAAACACCCATGATCAGGCACGTGAGTTTCTGGCCACCTTGATGTGTTACTTCACAGAAATGTTCTTAGGGACTTCACAGCTGACGAAGCATGTAAAGAGGTGCACCCTTGTATCCCAATCACTAAGAGACATAGACATTAAAGCAAGGGCTATCTCCAGAGAATTTCGAGGCTCTCTGAATGCCTCACTGGAATGAATGCCATTGGTAAGATTTAACATCTTCTTGACATTCAAAACTGCATTCTTATCTATACAAAAAAAAAGTAATGATTAAATCCTAGCCAACGAGTTAGCAAAAAGTTTACACTTGGCTTTGGAATACATCTCATAGACACATGACATATATTTTACTATTCTTTCAATTTGTACTTTGATATGTTGGCCTTCCCAGTGGATAAACCCCTTGAGTTAAAAGAAACAAAACTGGCCAGAAGTGAGCTGGTAAATAAAATGAAGCCCTTGCACATTCTTCACAGGAACCCATGTGTCAGGGGAGAATGGACAGTCCCACCTGGCGCCCCAGGCATCCTTTGTTCCTCTAAAACGAATACAAACTCCTCCTTCCCTGGGGTGTCCCAGGCCATAGGCACATCGGAAGGTGGCAGCCCACAGCTCCTCTCAGAGAGATCCAACCCTGCTGGGATCCTGAGGGAATGTTAGCATATACCCTGAGTTCTGAAATGTCAGAAGCTTCACAGTGATATTTCCACAGGAGAAAGTTCTTCCAGCAAGAGAAAGAAAATGTCCCTTCATTCCAGCATGACGCCCTCCTCTGGTGGTGGGGTCACTGGGTACACAATTCTGATTTTCAGATTAAAAGGTCCTGATGCTTTTGTGACTGGCTGGGTAATCCTTTGCCACACAGATGCATTGTCCCACTTGAACTCGCCACAAATGGAGAATAAGCTGCTTCCATGAGCTCCTTAATTTCTGCAGAGGCTGAAAAATCTCCCTGGCAACCCCGGGCAGCTCTGCATCCAAGCAGGGGGGGATTTGCACGGCCGGCCCCTCCCCCACCCGTCTCGGGCACACAAAAAGGCTTCTTTTTTTTTTTTTTTTTTCAGGGATTACATGGAGGGCAGAGAAAAGAGCAGCCGAAACACGTGACACAGGGCGTAGTGTGACTAGCTGGGCCCAAGCTGGCGCTTTGAGTCTGTGGCTAATTTACTGCATGGGTTTCCTTTCCTGGGGCTTTGAAGGAGTGGGTTGCACTCCACCCATCAAAATCATAATAACGCTACATAGCCTTGAATGCCCTGAGTGCCCTTCACGCGAGGAACTCAAAAGCGCTTTGATTTCCTCCGAATAAAATAAAAGGGAGACTCCGAGAAACCCTTATCCCTAAAATGCTCTGTGTCAAGCCAAAGTTTCAGACAAGGCCTTTTAAGAGTGACATCTTATTCCAGCCCTTAGAGCAGCTTCCGCAGTAATGCTTTGCCCCGTACTCAGCCCCCCGTCCCGGGCGGGTCCGGCTCATCCAGCCGAGGGACCCGCCTGCCGCAGCCCGACTGTCTGCCCCCGACACGGTGCCCCAAAGCCCACCATGCCTTGTTGCGGCGCACGGAGTCCCAGGCAGGATAACCAGCCCCGCCTGGTCTTCCTGCCAATGGATGTGATCGCAGCCAATTCCTTCCTCTGTTCCCAGAGGTTCAGGGCAACCCGACAGAATGGGAGCCTAAGAGGATTAAATGTCCACTGAGGAGAGACGCCGAAAACAAACGGCAGGCGCTGGAGAGAGGGACACGGTGTGGGGGGCTCACCCATGGTGAAGGCTGTAAGTTTTTGTTGTATCATCTCATCTCCGATTCTAGCGGCAAATGAGGAAGACGGAGGTGCTGTGTTTTAAGTCGTTCTAACATCATGCATGGGGACCAGGGTCCCTAACCCCTCCTTTTGCTCCTGGATGTGATAACTAGGAAAAATGGCTTAAAAACGAGCCACGCTTCCATAGTAACTTAAAATATAATATTTATTTGCAGATGCCATCAGTTTTCAAACTGGCACATTTATGGCGTGACGCAAAGTCGCACTACATACTATCGCATTGGAGTTGCAACTAGAACGAGTACCAGACACCTTGTACCTGCCATCTTTGGTCACCCCCACGCCGTCCTCTAGATCGGAAATGGATTTCAAATACTACCTGGCTTATCATTTATTAAAGAGATATGAATTTGGAAGCTAAAGATGACCAACAGCCGTGTAGTTATCATTACAGGTGCCATTTCATTCCGTTCTTCACATCTGTGAACAGTCCAGCATCCGTCAGCTCTGGGACTATAATTTTGCCAAAAATGAACCCTCCAGCAGTGTGATAGAAACTGTGCCCAGTATTACTGTTTTTTTAACTAGGAGATAAGATTCGATAGCACCGTGGTAAAACTTCACACACACTGCTGATCATTCCCTTCATTCCCACCTCATCCCATGCTTTGAATGTGGATTCTGGAAAACAGAGCATGGCCTCAGAGTCCTGGTTATGTGAGTCATGGGGTCCCGGGACCTCCAGCCTCATTTGGTTCTCCTGACAACTGCCTGCATCTGGAAAACATTAAATGGCCTCATCCTTTATGTGGATCCATTATGTTCTATCCAATTCATTATCAATTATCAACTGATGGTGAAGAATGTTTGAAATCAAAATGAAGAGGAAATAATTAAGGATGAAGAAAGGGATCTAAAATGAAAGCTGAAGTTCTCCTGGTGATATGACAAGGAGACAGGGACGGCATGTTCCCTTAAATACAGTGGCTTTTGGTATACTTTTTTAAACCGGAAGATAAGAAATTTGGCTCCATTTTATGTGAGAAGAAGCAAAGCCAAGGTCTAAGTTGATGTGTATCTTAGACAGCACTCAGAAGGTTTGTGTCATGGCTACAAAGCCAGGTTTTTGGCATATTGTTATCTGCAAAGGGAAAACTTAAACAAGAACAACTTCTCTCAGAATGGGACCCCCAAAGCTGTAAGGGCCCTCAAGGAAAATCTTTCCCACAGACACTGCCCATGGCATCCAACTCCCCTTACAAACCACCGATCTAAGGGCTGCGACCCTGTCAAACTGGGATGGATACCAACCTTCACAAGATAGCTGTTCCTGTGTGAATCCATACCGGGTTTCTGAACACCTTAGAAACTGGTGCTCAGGATGTGTAGTCCTACACTGGGCAGGGACACTGGTTTCTGTCTAGGAGTACTACCTCTGCTCCAACACCAGCCCAGCAGAGACAGAAGATCCATCCATCAGAAGGTGCTAGCCCTGAGATTTCAGACCCTCTCCCTGTGTCAACAGGTGTGCTCATGATCACATGTGGGCACCAGAGGTGGGGGTGGGGGGCCTTCACGTTCCCCTCTTGAGCTGGTCAGAAAGGCAAAACTAAAGTGCTTACACCTTTCATGCCCAGGAATGTAAATTGTCAGAGAGAGAAATTGTGAGAGAAAGAGAAAGGGAGAGCATGGGGGTGGGAGGGAGAGAGCGCTGGGCTCATTATCAAGAGGTCTTTCTTTCCAGCCAGCTTCAGGGAACCATCTGTCGATGTGGCCAGGAAATGCTGGCTGGGAGCTCCACAAAGGAGCTGAGAGGTGCTGGCAGCCTGGCACCTGTGTAAATGTCTGTCGCAGCAAGAGTGACCCCATAATCACCTCGACCTTGTTTAAGCAGAAGCTCCCCCTCAACCTGAGCCTGATTTTAGCGCAGTCCACAAAACCCCCTCCCCAGGAGGAAGCCAGCCCCACAGCCCCTGCCATGGAAGTTTCAGCTCCTCCCCGTGATGGGGGAGAACCTTCCCACTCGGTCCTGACATCAAGGACTTTACTGGAAGTACCCCAGCTGGGTGCTTTCTTCTGATTCATCAGCACTTTCAGCCAGGATGCTTGAGATCCATTGTTTGTAAAGTAAACTCAGAATCCAAGTTTAAACATCAGAGGAAAGGAGTGTTGGAAGCACCTCTGGACTCCAAGCAGTTCTCAAAAGCTCCCATTTCAATACTCCCATCTGCCCTGCATCCCCTTTCCTGCTTCCTCCATCCCCTATGATGTGATGTGTTGTTCTCAGCTTGTATGAGAAGGAATTGTTACGTGCTGAACTTATGCTAGAAGCCACTTGCATTAAGTCAATCAATTACCAGGGACATATAAGTGCTCACAAAATCATATAACACCCGGGTTACCTCTTGTGTTTTAGCTTTCCTGTAGCCCAAAGTCCAAAACTCTGGTTTTAGCATAACATAACCTATATGGAGATAAGGTGCATGCTACCATACCATAGATTGATATTTCTAGTTTAAAGTTCTGTAATGTTATTTAAAGAAGTACACAACGAAATGATTTCAGAAAGTAAAAACTTCACTCTACAAGTGCACACTAACCGTATCACTGACAATAAAGGAAATGCTAACTGAAGCCATTCTAAGACATCATTATAATCATCATAAACCTAACAAAAAATCTAAGAAACATCAAACCTAGCCTGTGTAGGATAGTGAGTAAACCCTTCAATTTTCTGTGCCAATGTGAATGGCCCCAATATTTCTGGCACTATATTTCAGAAGAGTAAACCTGACTGTTCAAACTTGGCCTTCATCATTCTAAATATCAGCCCCCCTGCAACATCCAGAAATAACCTAAGAAAAAAATTAGACAACTCTTGTGAAAAAGTAGAGGAAAATTAAAATCAACTTAAATGCATTCCAGACCATTTTTGTATATAATAGTTTGCATCCTTCACACTGTTTGAATGAAGGTAATGTCATGGAGCTTTCAAAGTCACAATGTGCGGGTTCATGCATGAGGACATGGCTGTACAAGGGAGCATCTGGGTGAAATGATGAGCTGGGCGGGGGAGGGTCTATTTGCAAAAGGAGCTCTGCTTTCCCCAGCCAGGCCCCTCAAGCTGTTGGAAATAATGCCTAATCCGCAGTGCCTGCAGTGGAAAGGACTCACCTGCCGGGGAAGATAGACAAGGCAGCGAGGGCAGGGGTTAAGGGCGCAGACTTCAGTTGGGGCTGCATTTGCTGGCTGTGTGAATGTGGGCCATGACCTATCTTCTTTGTGCCTCAGTTTTTCCCATCTGTAAAATAGCAATAAGAATCTTGCCTACCTCCTAATATCTTGTGTGGATTAAATGAGCTAATATTTGTGAAGCTCCTAAAAAATCCCCAAGCTTCTATTATGAGGTTGTTACAAAATGTTCACGCAATAAATAAGCCCTATTAAGGTACCAGCTGGACTTTTCCAGGTGTCCTCGTGCTGGCCAGGAATTAAGGGCAGCCTCTAGTAAGCTGGGGGTGGTCTCTAGCCCACAGCTAGCCACAAAACAGGGACCTCAGTCCTACAACATGAGGAACTGGGTTCTACCATGAAGCTGAATGAGCTTGGAAGATGATCCTGGGCTCCAGCTAAGAACTGTGGCGTTGGCTGATGCCCTGATGGCAGTCTTGTGAGATCCTGAGCAAAGGATCCAATCAAGGTATGCCCTGACTACTGTGTACAGAAATGCAAGGCAATAAATGGGTTTTGCTTTCAGCCACTAAGTTTGTGGTAATTTGTGACACAGCAGTAGATAATAGCTCATACAGAGAAGAAAAGAAGTCTCCGCTTCATCAACAGATATGATCTTTGAGTTCCCTCAAGGGGTATTAATGTTTCTTTTCCATCCAGGGTAAAACCTGGCAGCTTTAGTGACTGAATACACTCCGTGACGAGCTGCACACTTAAGTATTTTCTTCCTTGGAAATACAATTTACCAGCATGAAGGTACAGAGACTTTGGATGATTTGAGTTCCCCAATAATAGGGGGTTTTGCAAATGACACGTCAATTCCTATTTCTTCTTCCCATAGAGTACGAGGAAAAGGGAAAACAAAAACAAGAAAATCCAGGGAAGCTACTCAGGAAAGCAGAACCATTTTGTAACCCATGTCTGTAAGATGAACGTTTATATACAAACATTTATTTAAGGTGGACGTGCGTAAAGTTTAACAGGAAGTAAGAGCAAATAATCACTAAATTCTGTTTCCATCAATTCCATTTCCCTCTTACTTTTATCAATGCCCAGCTATGTATTCCTGCTTCCTGCACTCTGGCTACATACTATATGTAAATTTTGCTTCTTTACTTAATGTTATTTTACATGCATATGCTATTCCATATTTCATTACCACCTACTGAGGAATGCCTAAAGAACATGGATTCTGAGACATAAAACTTGGCTTCAGGGATGCTTCTTGATGGTTGTGATCTTTTTAAGCTGGTAACTTAACAGCCCTGAGCTCCCTTCTCTTGAGCAGTAAATAGAAGCCTCAATAATACCCTCTCAGAGGCATGAATGTCAAGTCAAATGCGGACGTAACGTATCTCCAGCCTTGTGAACTGGTAAGAGGTTTGCAAAGTTTGATTCTAACTCCCCTTTCTCCATCAGGCTTGCAATTACACTCAAATAGGACCAGACTAAGTTCAGCCAACGACTGTGGCCTCCAGGAAGCTTTGCACACGTTCCCCACAGTTTGAGGAATGAAGAGAATGACTGGCCAGCCCCACTGAGAGCTGGGGCAGCAGTCCCCGGGACAGGGCCATCGCACTGTAGGGTGCATCCAGTGCTGAAGGCCAACTGAGTACAGCTGATATGGCAGACTCTGGACATAGGGTGGGGGGCCCACACTCATCGGCAGTGTAGGGACTGCCTTTCCTTTCGGGGCCAATTCAACTCCACCATTCTGGCCAGCAACAACAACAAAATCCCAGCTCCCAGAGGAATTCTCCTCTCCTCTCCAGAGGGTCCATAGGGTGAAGAGGAGAATGCTATGATTCTGGGTAAGGGAGATAGCTAGGGCTGCAAGTCTCAGTCCTGCCCCTCTGGGAACGTGCCCTGCCCCGGTCCATGACACCCACCCAGTACTTTCCCATGTGCCATGCACCCACATCCCCAGGCTGATGGCGCTGGCTCTCATCCACCGCCCCCCTCCAAGTGTGGGAGGATACCGGATCTAGGGGTAACCATGACATCACTGTAACTTATTTTAAGAAACACATAACTTGTAAAGTTTGATAAAATCCAGTTCTGAGATCAGAAATCAGATCGCGAAGTTTCCGTTGCCAGCTCCCCACCCCTGGCTACATGGGCTGGATAAACTGCTTATCCTCCTCACGCCTCCATCTCCTCCACGGTAAGTGGGACAATGGATGGTACTGGCTTTGTCTCAGCTCTCTGTCCGGTACTGCAGCTTACATGAAACAAGCAGCTGATAGAGGCTAAGAAGGATGTGGGTGATGGTTTGCACCCGTGCAAAAGAGAAACCCGAATTCTTAGTCAGTGCACCCCACCTAGCTAATGGAAGCCTTCCCGACTCATTCACACCTCAGTTGTCACCCCTCTGAACAACAAAGCCTGCCTGTGACATTGGCAACAGGATGACCTTGACAGCATCGCTAACCAGGCTGCCCACCCATCATCATCTCAGCTCTGGGTTGGATGGCCTGAGGATCCACACGCATGCCGTCAACAGAATCAGCCCTTTGCCGGAGGAAGGCCATGCTACTGCTCAGGACTTTCTTTAGGGTGGTGGGGTCATATTTTGGAGCAAGCCTCCTCTTGGCTGGTTGTGCATTCTTACTCTCCCCGAGTACTTGCTCTGCATCTTCAGTGCTCCACGACAGGACAGCTGATGGATGGGGCTGGGGGCGGTCCTGCTACTCGGGGAGGAACGCTCACAGCACTGGTTGTTACTTCCATAGCATCAACTACTACGTGCTGGACACTGCTCTAAGCAGGCCACACACCGGCTCATTTACTCCGAATCCAACATTTCCAAGAAGAGAGAAGTAACTTGCCCATTGTCACACAGCCGGGGCAGAGAGCCCTGGGCCATCAAAGGCTCAACAGCCTTTCCATTGTTGGATAGGACAAGAAAGAGTCTAGGTTTTATTGTTTACCATGTGGAGAGCTTTCAATGCATGTATTTTCATTCAATCTTAAAAACCTCAGGAGGTAGAGATTTTTACTATGAACACACACATCCATATCCCCACCCGCTCTTTATGTTGTGTTTCTGTCTTTTGTTCTCATTATCCTTTCCACTATACAGCATAGTGGATATTTTACTTTGTTCCTTATTTTTTCTCCCCATTAGAATACAAACCGTGGGATTTTGTGCCTTTTATTCCCCACCCTTGGGTTTCTCATACCTAGAACATGGCATGTAATTGGTGCTGAATAAGAAACTGTTGAACAAATGTCCATTTTACAGATGGGAAAACAAACTCAGCAGTTGTCTAACTTACTCAGGGTGGTGGAGCTGGTTAGTCACAGGCCTGGGATTTGAACTCTGGGCATCCTCACCTGGAGCCCCCACTCTTCGCTGTTCTTATTATCAGCAAACACACACATTGAGAGGCACCTTTTCTCTGGTATTTCCAGTTATCATCCCAGGCGCCATTCATTGATTAAAAAAAACAAGTCTCATCTCTGTTCTCCTTAACAGTCCTCCACATTTGCAAACAGTAATTGTTCTGTCTTATCTACTCCCGGGTCTCTGCAAGAGCAGCTTTTCCACCTCTCTCTCTCCTGGACATGTTTTTGTCTGTCCTTCTAGAAGCATGCTGCAGATCTCACCTCAGGGTGCGGAGAAGTAGAAGAAGAGCAAGCCAGGTGCTTGCCCAAGGGGCACTCACTACTGCTCCCCTCACTGTCCCCTGCCACCTGCACCCCAACAAGGGGCCTGGCCAACCCTTCTTCATCCTCCCAAATGACATGGCGGATTCGAAGTCGCGAGGGTGTGTTCCCCGTCCTTCCGCAAAGGCACCGCTATGTGGGCAGAGGGCAGAAGAGCCACCTGCAGCCTGGCTATCCCATCTGTGAGGCAGAGAAAGGCGGCCAACCTCCTCTAGCTCCTCCGGAGGCTGAAATCAAGACTGAGCAGGCCTGCGCCAACATCCCATCCTCTCTGTTCAGACTTGGTGCTGTCACATTCCTCACATAATTTCCCGTCCTTGTGCCTGCAAGGCACCACCACTGTGTGGGAAGGGCACCCTTGCCTAATGAGCTTGCTGTGAAATCCAGCATCTCGCGGCCGTGTGGGCGCCCCTTGGCCCCGGGGCTCCCTTAAACAGTGGCGGCTGGAATGGAGTAAACACAAGTAGGAGGTAGGGAACCTCTCAGTCAAGTCCCAACCCCAGGAAACCCCACATTGCATCTGTCTTTCTGATTTATTAAAAAAAAAAAAATCAGGCTGAGAAATCTCTCCTTCACCTGTATCTCAGGGTGCCCTGGTAGATTTTGCTGGTGACAGGATCCCCACTTAAGCTATCTGCAAAACCTAGAAGGCAAGGCTGTCTGGACACACCTCATGAAAGCATGTGTATCCCTGAGTTCAGACCCTCCTATCAACCCTCTTATCGTCACCATTCTGGAGACAATCACACCCATACATTCACAGTGCTCTGCTCTCCTTCCCCAAATCAAGACTTGCTTGGTTCCTCCTTCATCGCCCACAACAAGCCCAGCTGGAGCAAAGCTGAGTGATATGGGACATATCATGACAAAGGACTTCTCTTGATGCTATTATTTACCTTTAAGCCTTTCCTCTTTTAGAGGTGGCCTACATGACTTCAGTAAGTTCTGGCCCTTAGAGATCTTTCATCTGGAAGCCTCCAGAACATTCTGGACACTATCACGTGAGCTTCATGAAATGGTGGCTTGGCAGACATTAAAATACCCATTTTTCATGGGGGAAGTAGGTTCTTTGAAGGTAACAGCATTCAGAAGCATCTCAGAAATGGCACCAAAGCTATTATTTGAAGTACAAATGGCTGTTTTGATCTTGGAAGCCCCGTGTGAGCCCCGACGGCAGGCAGCTCTGCTGACAACCTAGTAGTTGGGCACCAACAAGTAATCGCCGCCAGCCTGCCCCAGGCTCCTGCATGGCCACGGCAGCCCTGTGCTCCAACCCAGCTATCTGCTGGTGTGGGAATATTACCTGTCCCTTTGCTAAGCAGCTGGTGCACTGGACATTCTCGCATTTTTCCTAAGAGGTGTCATTCTTCTAGTACCAGGTAGTTTGAATTATCCTTAGGCAATGGGCTTTGGCTTTCCCTTCCAAAATAAAACACTACGGAGGCTACGGAGAAAAATCCCAATGGTGTCCACGGAAGGCAGGCATAACTTCCACTACTTGGCCAAGCAAGAAGCCTTTGGCTACCAAAAGCATGGAGTGGGGGGCAGGTATTCTCCCAGAGGCCACCCAAACTTCTTTCTCTGTTGCTTGGGCTGGTCTCCCTCCCCACAATCCCTTTTCCATCCAGTGGCCAGACTCATTTTCTTGACACTTATTTTCTCACGCCCCTTTTTGCTTGAGCCTGCAAAGGCTTCATGATCCTTTCAGAACACAATTCAGACTCTCTGCCCTGATGCAGAGTCCTGCAGGCTGTGACCTTGCCACACCTGCCCGGCCCCCACCTCAGGGCTCCTCCTCTTGGGCCCTCTCTGCCCCGGCACACAGGCCTGCTTTCTTTGTTCTTGAACTTGCCAAGCGTATTCTCACCTTGGAGCTTTCATTCACTCCTCCTTTAGCCTGCAGTGTTCTTCTCTGATTTTATTTATTTTAAATGTATTTAATCAACACTAACAGAGCAAGGAATGTGGGGCCACAATTCACAAATACTTACTCATCTTCCCTGATCTTTGAGTAATTGTTCTTCTTGCTTTCCTTTCCTTTTTTTTTTTTTTAAGATTTATTTATTTATTTGAGAGAGAGAGAGAGAGAGAGCAAGAGAGTGAGCAAGTAGGGGGAAGGGCAGAGGGAAAAGGAGAGGGAATCCTCAAGCAGACTCTGTTCTGAGCATGGAGCCGGACCCTGAGATCACAGCCCTGAGATCACGACCTGAGCTGAGACCAAGTGTCAGACACTTAAACAACTGTGCTACCCAGGTCCCCCTTCTTGCTTTTCACATCTCAGCTGATATGTTAAGCCATCAGAGAGGCCCTTCTGGATCATCCGCACTAGCACTGGACCAGCTACCCAGGCCCTAAAAGCCTGTTTTCATTCTTTGCCTTGCACTTACTGCTGCTTGCTGTTTTCTTTCTTACTATCTCTCCCACTGGGATGTAAGCTCCATGAGGACAGGCCAACTGTGTCCTTATCGTCTAGGACAGTCCTGGGGGATATTGATATACTCAATCACTCCTTTTTAAGAATGAATGAATCTATAGAATGCTGTGAGAATCCCCCCCCCCCAAATTTCTGTGCCCATAAGACTCTCGACATAGGCACACTTATTTATTCACAGACTTGCAGGAATGTGATGCTCTTCTGGTCACACATGGGAACAAAACTTAGTTGCATAATATAAATGACCATTTGAACCCAGCAAAGGAAAAATATGTTCCAAGAACACAATCATAAGAACAATGTTTTTGCCTTCAATGTTTGCTTAACACCACTGTTCTATTCCTTTGGGTCTCCTACTGGATACCCAATTCCTCTGACATTTAAAAACAAAACATGCTTCTATGACAAAAATATATTTCAGTCTCTACATCACTTATCTTTGGGGAAAAGGTATCTTGGTCGTATGTATATTGATAACTAAAGAAAAAGTAATTTTTAGGTCTTAACTTATCATTGAACATATAACCAGAACTCAAAGGAAACTTGGGATTATCTGTTTAGCTTAGAGGCTTTTTAATTCCTTTTTCCTTAACCAAGACCCACAGTATGAATCACATTTTATGTCAGAACCTGGTACTCATACACATACGTAGCTGAAATGGGCAATTCATGGAACAATCTGTACCCTAACTACATACAATGGTCTCTTATATTTCTAGTCTATTCGATTTGATTCAATTCGATTTGATTCAGTTCAGTTCGATTTGATTCTATCCCATCCCATCCCATCCCATTCTTTAAAAGGATGGCTCTACTCACTAAATTGATTTCACAACCCACTAAGTTTATAACCTAAAGTTTGAAAACACTGATTCTGATCCTAAACCTTTTTTTTTTTTTTTTTTGCACAGAAGAAAAGACAGCCCAGAAGGTTGTGAATTGCTCAGGGCCCAATAGCTAGTACAGAACTGGGATAGAACCCAGCATCTGATTTATGGTTCCTATCTGAACAACTGCTTCAAGTCACCAGTGTGAACCTCTGATCACCTGGGAAGAAATTCCATTGGTTAAAGCATTGTCTTTTGTAACCTTTGAAATTCAAAGTGTTCAGCAATTAGCAGTTCATAGACAAGGTCAAGTTGCTGACACCACATCACATTTAGGATGCCTTTTCCACTCCAGTGTGGAGTACTTACACAATAGACCAGCCCCCTCTGAGTTAATGACACTCCCAAAAGGCAGACCCTCAGCCTAGCAACGTATGTATATACGTATAGACTATTGTGCCCCAGAGGGCTAATTACATTGTACAACAATTTGTTTTCTCACATGTTTCTCAAAGAGAAATGACCTGCTGATCTAAGATCTCATACATAGAGGAAAGGCATTTCATGAGGTGATAATTCCAAAGAATTCCAAGCTCAAAGTTAAATGGCTAGATACACACTGGAATTAATATATTCATTCTTTCTTAATATGAGGTAAGCCCTAGAACTCAAAAGGAAAGGTTTTAGGCATTCCGAGAAGGAATCTGGACCAATAATGTATGATATTTTTTTCTGGGTTTAAGGAAAAGCATAAGAAATACCAGGGTTTACATGTACACTCTTGGCAGGTGGTTTGAGAAAGAGAACCCAGGCCCTCAGAGGGACAGAGGTTACCCCTGATTTATCAGTAAGTATACACCGAGCTATGTGGGAGCTGCACCTACATCTGTGACAACTTTGCACACAGTATATAAACAGTAAATTAAAAAGTACAAGCAGCTAGCAATTGAAACACTCCCAAAGGAAAAGTCAACCAGAACAGACAGGCAGCATGAAAATCCCAAACCAATGAATGGAATGAATTTGACCCAGACAGTGGTGGTCAGTTCACCTGGTCATTCAGAGGTGTCTCTGTGCCTTTATTTTTGGCTACTGGGCTCTTCCAGGGTCCCAGACAATGAGCCATCATGCTCAGGGTCACAGAGCCTGCTTGCCCTGACTCAGGAAGCGTGGGGTAGACTCCCCATTTGTTCAGCCCATAAGTTATGTCGCTCACTGTCTGAGCCTTCCTCCCACACGGCAGAACCTGGGGCGCTGCACCTGAGTTGGGGTGGGTGGGGTCTGTATGCCAAGACTGGGTGTGGCAGTTCAGGTAGAACTTGCCCCTGGGCTCTGATGCTTAGAGACAAGGGAACCAGGCAAGAGAAAATACCTCATGTAGAAACCAAAATCAAGAGCGAGGCAGTCCTTCTGAGCGAGGATCCAGGCACAAGGGGAATCAGGTTTGGGGCAATAGGGCAGAAGTGTGGCATGTGGTTAAATTTGGAAGAATTCTTGATCTATTTCAAGGCCAGCTTTTTGAAGGATAGGTTAGGATAGGATAGGATAGGATAGGATAGGATAGGATAGGATAGGATAGGATAAGATAGCATGGAAGAATATTTTATGGAGTAAGAGTATGGTTTGTTCTGTGAAGCATTTCAGTTAAGTATATGGGTACCAGGTTATGATGGCAAATAGAGCTTCTCCTGGGGGTCTTGGTTAAAGAAATGTACTTTGGTTACCTATTGCTGTGTGCTTGGAAAGTTGCTAGGGGACACAGTTCCTCTAACAGCATGTCCTCAAGAGGTGACCCCAAGTTTGGCCAACATAACATTCCACACAGCCCCAGGGCCCTTTGCTTGGTGTCAGCTGCATCACCTCCTGTACCTCGAAGGGCACTTTTCTAGGTTGGCCTGGCCTGAACAAAATGTGCTCAGCCCCCTAGACCTTGCCCTGTGCCCACCACCCCACCCCAACCCCATATGGCTACTTTTTCTCAAAATAGGAGCTATGACGTTAGCCAGGAACAGTGACTTGACAATAAAGAACAGGCAGAGATGGTGCCTGGAGCCCAAGAAGCACATTCACTGATGGACAATAAACCAGCAAATAAATACCTCTCTCTCTCCATTATTCTCAATCTTTTTTTGATAAATCACTGTACCTCTCATGGACCCATGATCTTTGTAATACATATTTAAATCAAGTTGTACAGTTAGGGACCTCACACAAAATGTTGGCCCAGAGTCCTTCAAACCCCGAAGCTAGCCCTAGTGAAGAGGATGGTCACCTGATCCTGGCCTTAATCTTATATTTAATCTTTCTCCTTGGTGGCCTCCACAGTGCCTGCATGGTGGTCAGCCTATAGGCAGTCCTCAATAAATATGTTCTGGAAAAAAGAGAGAGTTGGTAACACTGGTAATGCCCTAATGTTTCATTTTTGACCTTCTCAAAAGCAGTGTGTAATAAGGGAATTACCCTAAACAGTGAAATAATAAAAATACTTCCAGAAGGTGAATGTGAAAGTCAGATTTTAGGCAGACTCCAAACCGAAGTTCAGTTTCAGATAAAAGGAAGGTTCTCAGCACAGAGCTACTCAGAGACGACACAGTGGGGCAGAGGACATGGGGGCCGGATGTGGGCAGTGGGACATGGGAGGTTTCTCTCTGACCTCCGCCAGGTGGCCAACTCTACTACAGATTAGCAAACACGCAGAAAACCACAGGGACAGCCACTTGGGCTAAGGAGGAACACGCTCTCAAATGGTAAACCCACAAATGAACATACAAGTTCAGAATTCATAAATGTTCCAGAAAAGACAGCACAGTTTAAAAGCAGTATGCATTTCATTATGAAGCAAATTTACTGATTGGTTTCAGTTTTATGTCACTGGAAGGATATATCTTGGCAGGATTTCCATGTTCAGATCATTCCCTGCTGCTGCTTTTGATTTTTTCCTTCCTTAGTTGTGACCTCTACCAGAACTCTTGACACTGAGCTATGACGTTCTTGAACATGCAGCAATGCCAAGCCGAGGCACTTAATCAAACAACTGCAGTTGAAATTTCTGATCTCTTTTGTTTTTGAAATTTGGGTTGGAAAATGAGGTTTGAGGGCAAAGTACTCTTTATAAGCAGTGGCCTAACCAGCACCAGCTTAAATTGCTGAAATGGCTGTTCTGCCTAAAAATCTACATTTATAAACACGTGTGGTAACAAAAACACGACTAGAGCTACTGTCACATTCCTCCTTACAGCCCGACTGTATTTCTGATGATCCTATTTCCCTTTGTTTCCTTTTGTCTCAAATCCTGGGAAATACTTCGCTTCTCAGAATTAAAGGATTGAATAGCTCCTATTCGGCACAATTTCTTCCCAATTTAGGAAAATGGTGATGCAGACTATTGCTTTTGCCAGATTGGGAAATGGCAGCAAAAGCATCCCCAGTGTTTGCCAGCCCCAACACCCACACCCACTGCTGAGCCCTGCTCCTTGAGGCCACAAATACCCACTGTGCCTGGCCCCTGAGGGTTTTCCTCTGCAGTGACCAAGGAGGTGAGCACATGCCTTTAGTTGGATGAATTAATACATGCATGAAGCCTGCAATAGGCAACTCTCTGGGCTCTGGGGGACAGACTCTGTGAACTACTGTTGCATGACCCAGTAGGTACACTCAGAATAGAGGTGGAGTGAGAGAGGGAGCCCCACACATAAGGAAGAGCCAACTGCAGCAGCCTTGACTTTCAGAGATTCCTGGGGGAAGGACCTTACCCTTCTGACCCTGTCCTTCCTCCTCCATGTGAGGCCACTGGGCTACATGTTGCCCAGTTCTCTCCTCTGGGTTTCATAAGCGGCAGCAAAATGTTCTCTGAAGTAGGGGTGCCAGAGGATTGTTTTCCCCCAAAGAGAGTCACCCACTGTGTGGAAGAGTCACAGTGATAACTAGGCAAGAGGAAGGCACAGCAACACAAGTATCCCAAATCAGTGAGAAAAAGGGAGTCATTCTGGGACCTAATACCATCTCAGTTCTGCCTGGGAACCATGGTTTTGTACAAGCTCAAGAATCATGGAATCTTAGAGCTGGAAGGGATGTTAAGATCATCTACTCCAACATTCAGTCAGTCCAGGAATTTTCTCTAAAGTATCCCTGGCAGGATGTACAAAATCTTTGCAAAGATGAGCGACTTTCCAGCTGAAGAGGTATCCAGGGCATGACCACAAAGAGCCTTTACAAAACTAGTAGCGTCCAGGGCACCTGGGTGGCTCAGAATGCTAAGTGTCTGTCTTCTGCTAAAGGTCATGATCCTGGAATCCTGGGATCAAGCCCCGCATCGGGCTCCCTACTCAGTGGGGAGTCTGCTTCCCCTCCTCTCTCTGCTCCTCCCCCTTGCTCATGCTCTCCCTCTGTCTCTCTAAAATGAATAAATAAAAAATCTTAAAATAAAACCAAACTAGTAGCTTCCACTTATTGAGAGCACACAAGTTATCACACATCATGCTAAGTGTCTCACTTGCATATTCTTAGTTAGACTTCATAACAGCCTTATTAGATAGGAACTACCAATGTCCCCATTTTGTAGATAAGGAAATTGGGGATTAGACATGCTCATTAATTTGCCTTTGGTCACACAACTGATAACTGGCACCGTCAGGATTCAAAAA
The DNA here is from genome assembly GCF_054177405.1 of Leptonychotes weddellii. Taxonomy (NCBI): domain Eukaryota; kingdom Metazoa; phylum Chordata; class Mammalia; order Carnivora; family Phocidae; genus Leptonychotes; species Leptonychotes weddellii. The sequence goes on from NC_138381.1 coordinate 53,611,283, forward strand.
CAGGTCTGGCTGATATCAGAGCTAAACAGATAAAATAAACTAGTCCTTTCTCTGAGGCTTCCTATGTCATATAACAAAGTGCCAACTTCCTCTTGAGATCAAGAGGAGCCTTTAAAGGCTTGGAGAGCAAGGATATATTTCTTTCCCAAAGATGCTTCAAAATGCTAAGAAACTTGCCAGAATGGGCTACTCAGAATCCTCTGCCATTCTACATAGATGGTACCCCATGGAACTCTTAACTTCCTTTGTTTAGGAAACACTCATACATGACTCTTGAATAACTTGCTGTTGAGTTTTGCCATCAACTTTTCTCCCTTTTTTTGAAAGTTGGGGCCATTTTCACATTTCTAAACTTTTGGCACTTCTCATCATATGTTTTTGTAGGATATTGTCAGTAATGTTACCAGTAATGAGGTCAAAATCTTATCTTTGATTATTCTATTTATTTTATGAATAGTGTTATTAGAATCATGAGGAAAAACAAGCTCCAAAGACGGATGTCCCTACCTGTCAGACATTTAAGACATTTCTAATAGATTTTAATGAACTTCCCATTGTGCCAATAAATAAGGGCAGGTAAATTGCACTCACGAGCAAACCAGTTTTTTTCAGTTATGTATTTTAAAACATATTTTACTGAAAATTTTATTCAGGAAATGTGTTGTAAACCAACTTCATTTTGTCAGCTTGGTTTTACCAGGACTTAAGTGGGGCATTCACATTGAAGCAGGGACTATGGTAATGGAGCCCACCGTTTCTGCCCCGAGGCAATGCCCCGATCTACACCATTGGCTTCCCTCTTATCTGCAGCTTAGAGCAGAATGGTTGATATTTTGGAGTTTACCATTCATCTTCTTTCCAATTTGTTGTACAGATAGAACCTCGGCAAACATCAGATATAATCAATGGGGCCACCAAAACCAGCTCAGGTGATAAAAGCCTCCTCTGGTGAATAAGGGGAGTACAGGGGAATTTTAGGGCAGTGAAACTATTCTGTATGATACTGTAATGGTGGATACATCTGTCAAAACCCATCGAATGTACAACACAAAGAAAGAACCCTAATGTAAACCAGGGACTTTAGTTACTAATAAGGTATCAATATTGGCTCATCAATTGTAACAAATGTACCCCACACCAGTGCAAGATGTTAAAAATGGAAAACTGGGGCACAGAGTGAGGGGGTATGTGGGAACTCTGTACTTCCCCTTAATTTTTTCTGTAAACTTAAAACTGATTTTTTTTATTCTTATGTTAATCCCCATACATTACATCATTAGTTTTAGATGAAGTGTTCCATGATTCATTGTTTGTGCATAACACCCAGTGCTCCATGCAGAATGTGCCCTCCTCAATACCCACCACCAGGTTAACCCATCC
>NC_138381.1:53613162-53706159 GCF_054177405.1 Leptonychotes weddellii
CAGCTTTGGAGGCGGAGAGTGAAAATGGCGGCCTCCCAATCTCCGCCCTGGAGGAGCCGAGAACTCGGGGCCCCGCTCCTCAGTGAGCCCCCAGAGAAAAGCCGTCAGTCACTCCTGTCTCCCCGGTCTCCGGCCACACTCCGTGTTCACCTGGCCTGTGACCGCGCGTTTCTATCTCTGGCACCCGACCCCGGGTGGAGTCTCCAAACCCAGCAGATCCCTGCGGTGCACTCCCGTGCCGCTTCTCCCGGGGAAGGACGGTGAGTCTCCCCGGATCTGCCGCTTGTTGGGTCCCTGCTGGAGGAGCAGTGGCCCGACTGTGCGGCGGATCACGGTTTATGGCAACCCCGAGCTGAGAGCCCACGCCTGGGCTCCGCCTCTGCAGCCGGCTTCCCTGCTCCGATACCTGGGAGCTCTGCCACACTCAGGCACCCCGGGTCTTTCTGTGACCCCGAGAGTCCTGAGACCACACTGTCCCAGAGGGTTCCACCCCCCACTTTGCCACCAGAGTGACGTCCCTCAGCGGAGCAGACTTTTAGAAGTTCTGATTTTGTGCTCCGCGGCTCTAACACTTGCCAGAAGCGGCCGACGGAGGCCCCTCCCCCGCCGTCTATCCTCCCGAATATCGCCTGGATTCACTTCTCCGCACGTCCTACCTTCCAGAAAGTGGTCGCTTTTCTGATGAGAGAGTTGTTGCTCCTCTTTTCTTCCATCTCCTGTTGAGTTCGTAGGTGTTCAGAATGGTTTGATCCCTATCCAGCTGAATTCCTGAGAGGAGACGAAATCCAGGTCTCCTACTCCTCTGCCATCCAAAACTGATTTTTTTAAAAGTATTTTAATTAAGGAAAAAAAAAGCCTCCTCTTGGTATATAAGTCTGCTGCAACAAAATAAGAGGGGAGAGAAAGGGGGGAGAAAGAAAGAGAGAGACAGGAAGGGAGGGAGGGAGGGAGGGAGGGAAAGAAACATTATATGACAAAGGATCCAATTAGGAAAAACACATAACTTAAGAAATGGAAAAAATTTAAATACAACTTAAAGGAAAAGAAATTCCTCAAGTGCTTTGTACTACGGGAATTTTGAAAACACATGTTAACAAATGACTGTAGAATGGCAATGATCTAGCCTAAATAAATAAATAAATAAATAAATAAATAAATAAATAAATAAAGCAAGCCAAATCCAACAAGGCAGTAGAGAGGTTCACTGAACCTATCTTGTCACAAAATCAATTGGCAGGGACATGAGCACAGTGCGCAATTCCATTTATCCAAGTCAGAGATGGACACTGAATGGAAGAGCAGAACTGGACACATGAACGGTGAGCACAGAAAGGGCTGGTTGTAAAACTAAATCCCACCTAAAAGTGAGGGTTTTGGGGTCCTCTGCTGACCTAAAGCCATCAGAGAGGTAGAGCATATTCGTCTGTGGTCTGGGGATACCACTCACACCTGACAATGTAAGGTGCTTTTGTACAAGTTAGAAGAAGGCACGAGCAATAGGAGAACAAGTTGATGAATAAAAAAGTGCCCTTCTGGCTGGACCAGGGAGAAAAAGGCAAGGGGCACCTAGCGGGCTCAATGGGTAGAGCCTGCGACTCTTGATCTTGGAATTTGTGAGTTCAAGCCCCACGTTGGGGGTAGAAATTACTTAAAATTAAAACAAACAAACAAACAAAAACAACAACAAGAAAAAGGCCAGCCCCCTGGGCAGAACAATCAGCAAACACCCTTCCTCCAGGCTGACATACACCCTTGCCGGGCCGGGCTTCACAGAGTGCCGGCTGGAGTTCAGCTCTGCTAAGGCTCCGTTGAAGACACCCTGGTGTGGGGCCCAACCTGCACAGCTGTGCCTGACTTCTTTACGTGGATAAACTCCTCCTGCTTGTGTAGACTCAGCTCCTGCGCCCTCACTCAGATCCCTGGTTGATGAGCTACAGCACTGATGCCTAGAGTGTTTTGGTTCTGGAAATTCCACTCTACCTGAGGAGGCAAAACTATTCCTTTTTGTTGAATATGGAAATACATCAATCATGGGGCTTTGAGAAATAAGTATAGAGATAAAGCAATTCAAACTTACATTATTAATTCTTGTGCAAATTTTATATTTTTAAATAGAACAGTTAGATTTGTGGATTAAACCAAGTTGAAATTATATTTTAACATTGGCAGTTTTAGTCAGTCAAATATTCATTTTAAGCCAAATAACTCATAAATAATCCTTTCTGTACATAAAGTCACCGCTTTAACATTAAAAAGAACTCCAGCGAACAATAGGCAAAATAGGATGTGGATAAAACACAGATTGAGGTTTATAGAATTGCAGAACTGAAGAAATAAATTGAGCATGGAAATAATACCATTCCAGAATCAATAAATAGATTAGAATAGCAAGAAACAAAATAGTTAAAGTCAGAAGTCAATTACTAACATAAAATAACAGATTCAAATAATCAAAGTAAATGGAGAGGAAAAAGACAAATCACACTAAAAAGAATGCAATAGGTAAAAGTTAGTACCCTTAAAGGAAAAAAGTCAGCAAATGAAAACTAAAAATATTCAAAGATACATCAAGAAATGAATTTTCCTGAAATGTAGGGACAAGGGAGCCTCCTAACCATGGGGACACATTTTCCATAAAATTGATACAAAAATTATGACTGTTGAGACTTATCCTGGTTGTTATTAACCTTCCAAGTAAAAATCAAGAATTTTTCAGTTATCCAAATAGAGAAGCTTCTAGAGAATATCTGAGGCCTCAGACTTGTCCACAACAACATTCATAGCCAAAATACATTGGAGCAATGTTATAAGGGAAAGAAAGCATGATCCAGGAATGTTACACCCAACCAAGATGTCATTCAAGTACAGAAAGTCCCAAACATGAAAGAACTCAAGAAATACAGCACCCTAGAGTCCTTCTTGAAAAACTATGTATTGATGTAACCAAGGGATAAATGGACAAACCGAGGACTAATATTTAATGCCAGAAAATAGTGAAGCAATGTTTATAAGATGCTAAAGGAAAGTGATCCAGGAATATGATACCTGGCCAAGTTTTCCTTTCAAGCATTTAAGAATGAAATCCAGCCAATTAAGTGATAAATCAAAGTAAAAAAACAAGGAATAGAATAACCACAGTAAAAGTGAGCAAGGAATCATTTACAAAGAAAACTACGGTTACAAAATGAAATATCAATGTTACAAAACTTAAACTCACATAGGACCTAAGAGAGGAGGCAGGAAGAAGAATAAAAGCACACAAATATCCCACTTTCACAAGAGTGACTCTATTCCATCTAAAAGTGAAATGGACTTTAAAATAACCAATGCCTCCTGCCATTTAAAGTTTTCTGGATCTTTTTCATCAATCATAGAAGAATCTCTTCAGGAAAGACTCTTTCATGGAGGAAAAAAAAAATGATCTGAATTCCTGAAATCCCTTTATTTTACATGTTTCTGCTTCATTTAAGAAAGATGATTTTTAATTCTTTTTTAAAGAATGGACAGCATGATGTCATGTTCATAAGACGATGTTGTGAGTCTATGTTTTTCTTTGTATATGTTCCTGGAAAGATCGCTGGAAATTTGTTCCATAATGCTAATAATACTTACTTCTTGGTGATGAGGTTTAGGATGATTTTTTTTTTCTTTCTTTATATTTTTCTGCATTGCTTAGATTTTTATATCCACTATGAACCATTTTTACAAGAAGTATACAGTAGTCATTCTTAGAGGAAAATAAATTGGCCTCAGGGGGTGAAAAATTAGCGGATCTGGAGGGAGAGGGTTATGTACACCAATAATCAGTTTAAAAGGAGCTCCCATGGGCACAGAACTAACCTTAAAGAGAAGGCACTTGCCTACGTTGTGTGATTTGAGGGACACAGAAAGACACCAGCCCATCGAAAATTATCAACTCTTTGGATTGATCAACTACGGTTACAACCACATGAATTCATTTATCATTTCTCCTATCAACCTGCTGGTAGGTGAAAGACAAAGATCCAAAGGGATGATAGATGTATGCTGGAAGCCTGGACTGAGCTAATAAAAGTAACACCCAAGGTCAGCAGCAGGTGCCTGGGGGGATGAGGATGGAAGGAAGCAGAGCTGGTGGGCAGAAAGCAAAACCGGCCAAGGAACAGGTATTGATAAAGCAGAGACTCCGAAGACTGAATACATCCGCAATGGAGGTCAGTTTGAGAACCAAAGTCAAATGAGGAACTAAGGGACAGATAGGATGGAAGTATAAATTTGAGACGGGGACACTATGAGTAATTTCCTTTGGGCAAGACTTGTTTGCCAGACCCTTCTTTGAGAGGCCCCTGGCTCACATTCCAGGCTCAAGTTGCCGATTAGGGGCCCCAAGGAGTATAGTCAAAAGGGTCAAATATTAGCATGGTCTGAATTAGGCTGACTTGGGAAAGGGTCCCTCAGTAGCCTGGGAGTGGCAGGAGACGTTGAAGTCTCCACTGAAAGTGGGCACTGCATAGCCTGAAAGGAGGGGTGTTTGTAGAGAAGGGCGTTGTGTAATCAAGCCCCAAAGATCAGCCTCATAGTCTTCAGACATTCCCCTATCTTCGGCTAGCCTTGCCCCTGTTGAAACTTGAAATAAGCCAAGGCATAGATGCCTAAGAGTTACTAGAAAAAGTCTGTTTAGGTAGCAAGCACTGGTCTCCTTTTGATCAGGGGAGGGGATATATCCGTGCTGGTCACTCTGTACACACAGCTGTTTCCAAGACCCTCACCTGTTTCTGGATTTTAAACTGGTAAACCCTAGCCAAAGGCAAAAAGCCTGCCTGGCCCCTGTTTGCACAGCAGTGGTACAGAAATGGCCCCAAGCTCCTATGAAGCTAGCTGCCTCACACTGAAACTCGGGATTTATTTCCAGTGAGCAGCGATGTTAAGTCGAAGGTGCTCCTCACACAGCCTTGAAACACCCCCACTGGGTCAACATGGTTCACAAAGCTTGTGTTTGGAAGCATTATTACCCACTGGGTCAAACGGAGACGGGATTAATTAGGAGCAATAGAAACTCATTTAAAAACCAATATTAGTCACTTTAGTGTATGCCCAACAGCTGACAAAGCCCGAGTCTGCACACCGCCTTACTGATGTGAAACTTGGAACAAAAATTAGAACAAGCCAGCACGCACAGAGTCAGAGTGGGAGTAAAAAAAGCCACAAATGAAGTATAATAAATGGTGTTCCCTGAAGAGGCAAGATGCCTCCCTTAAAGAAAGTCGAGTGGAGAGTGTTGTGGACACAGGTGCTGAAACAGCTTCTCACTTCCTCCCTGGTCCTCGGGCTCCATGAAGAAGGAAGGCTATAGCCCCCACCCCACCCCCGCCTAGGAGGATGTCAAAGTCACTGCATAAACAAAAACATAACAAAACACAACAAAAACATAAACACTGCATTAAAAACAAAGTGAACCAAGAGGTAGAGTAGTGTGGTAGCAAATGCGTGCTGTTGGGAAATACTCGGTTCTAGCTCCTCCCCCAGTGGACAGGGTAGCCTAGGCCGCTCGTTCAAACGTTCACAGTCTCCTATCTCCTCATCTCCTCCTGTGAAAGGATGCTCTGTTTATCAGCACCATCCACTCAGCTCCCAAGCTCAAACCTAGGAGCCACCGTCCAGCTTCGATGCCTGGAACCCAGGGCAGCGGGTCCAGCGATTCCGTCAGCGAGCATATTTGGCATCTTTCCCCCTTACCCGTCACAACTCAAACACCTTGCCCCAGGTCATGCCGGTTCTCACTGGATCCCTGAATTTACCGCAGCAACTTCCTCCTGCTTGCCTTCCATTGCTCCCTCTTTTAATTGAGACCATCCACTGGACTTTTGAAGTGATTTTCCTAAAACATAAACCTTATTAAGAGTCTCTGCTGAAGGTCCTTTTATGGCTTGCCGTGGCTTCCCAGGTGGAGTTAAAGCCCTATGACTTGGCTCCAGGGAAGATCGGGGTGTGAATTATGCCCACCTGTCTAGCTTCATCCCTGTTGTTCCCAGGTGAACAATCATCTAGGTTCACCCAGGTTTGTCCTGGTTTTAGTCTTGTATCCTGGGAACCTCCCAGTCATTGAACAACCAGAAGGATTGGTATCCCTACTGGGACCCTTCTCTACAGCCCTAAGGGCTATTTATAGCTCCCCAGAGGCTCCCTATATGGGTTCTTGCTCTTGGTATTTTGTAAGCCTAGAATGATCCTCTCTTTCTCCTTCAACAAAACCCAACCAAGCACCTCATCATCTGGGACACTGGTTCTCAAAGGGTGGACCCCTAACAGCAGCGTAGGCATCCCCTGTCAACATGTCTGAAATGCATACCCTTGGGCCCCACCCCAGACCTACTGAATCAGCAACTCTGGGGTGGAGCCGGGCAATCTGTGTTATAACAGGCCCTTTAGGGGATTCTGATGCTCCCTGTAGTAGGAGAACCACGACTCCAGAAACCTTGCCTGAGCAAGGGCCCCTCCCCCAGCAGCCTTGCCAACTCCCTGCTCTCCATTACCAGGCCAGTTCACATTTGCATCATTGTACTTAGACACTAAACTGCAATTATTTGCCTACATAGCTACTTCCCCAGTCTGACTACAAAGTTCTTTGAGGGCAGCCTCGCCACTTTCTGTTGCTTTCCAGGTAATATCAGTCTATTTATAAATTTGGGGCAGTTTTATTAACTCTTTTATGAAGGGAACAGATTTACTAAATTATATTTAGTTCCGTAAGTCAAACCATGTTGTAGAGAAGTGTGTAATCCTAGGAGAAAGAATGTCAGAGATTGACAAAGAAGCAGGTGTTTGCGTGCTCCCTGGAAGCATCTGTATGAGTAGATTTTGCCCTAATTCTCTTTAAAAGCCACAATTCTTGGCTCCCCTCATTTAATTGTATTGATAGACATTCTTTTCCTGCTCAAAGGATTATCACTACATTTCAAAATATCTTATTCCTTGAGCTCTAAGTCTGCACACTAAATTTTTAGGCACCAAAAAAACCTCTGGGGGACTAAAAATTGATTTTGAATATTTCACAGCCTCCGAGTTTGCGCTCTTTGTGCTATGAAGAACCCACACTTTTGGTCTCAATTAAAAACATTGCCACATGTCTGCTATTAATAATGACAGCAATTTACTTCTGTTGAAATTAAAAGCCTTCATTTCTCTTTGAAAAACCTAAATGCAATTCACATGGTTTACAGACATGTTTCAAAGCTTTCTTCCCCTTTACAGTTCTTTTTTTTTTTTGGTTTTGTTTTTTAAAATAGACTTAATCTTCAAAGATTTATGATTGCCATTTGGTGTCTGAAGATACAGATCTAAGCACACACATAAGCATATGCGTGTGAGCGTTTACATTGATACTGATATTTGTATGTTATGGTCAAACAAATAATCTGCTTTCTGAGGCAACTTGTTATTTGTTCATGTGAATATAATTTAACTGATTTTTTTTCCTAGCGTTTTTACTTGACATTTTAAGAGTCAGTGAAACTATGAAGAAAAAAACTTTCAATGAAGAAACATAATTGTTTTCAGCAAGCCACATGTGACATTTCAGATGTATATTTTATATGGTATTGTCTTGAAAGAGTATACATTAGGGGAGATTTTTTTAAAAGTAAATCAGAAGAAAACCTAAAACAACTAATTAACATTCATCAAATACATAAGAAGAAGAGATGCAATTTGGACCACATCAAATGTCCAAGTCCTAATGGTCCAGTTTCATACACTGAACATTGGAAAAACAGATTTTGATTCAAAAGGATTATTCTCTCCCCCAAACAAGTGCATATGTTACAGAGTTGCTGCTATGGGTTAGGGAGAGACATCTGGAAGCAATTGGGGCAAGACTTCCGCAATACTCACTAGAAAGCAAATCCTATGCCAGGGCCCTGGATTTCTGAAGGACTAGGAAAATTTAGGGTCAGAATTAAGTGGAAAGTTTTTAAGGCAATAATATGAGAAATTCATTTAAAAATTATCTTAAAGGTATTAATAACAATGCTTGAGATTTTGTTTGAAATTTGTTCAGCTTGACCCATGTTCATTGGTATTTGTTGAAAGGGCTTATCTGTCTCATTTTGCTGAATAGACACAAAATAAACTCATATGCAATCATGTAATAACCTACAATATAGTTCATACAAAAAATGTTCTAAATTTATGATATCTCAAATGGGCCTTTTGGAGTTTTTGTTGTTTTTTTCCTGTTAGTTTTATTTATTTATTTATTTTTCAAGATTTTATTTAAATTCAAGTTGGTTAACATGTAGTGAAGTGTTAGTTTCAGGTCAAATGAGCATTTTTATTTGTATACTTGCTTATGGCTGAAATAGTGGCTGGTTCATTACAGATGTTTAAGAGATTGGATGTTTTAGTAATTTTTCAATCACTATTGTAAATTCCTAACAGATATTATCTTGTACTATATTGCCTTTTTAACTTAACTTCAACCAGATATTTCAGGGTTATCCAGTTTGGCTACATTCGGAGACATGATATGAAAAGAGCATATAGATATATAGATGTGGGTGGTGATTAAGGAGAAACTAGTTGGAAGTGACAATGTTTTGATGGATCAAAAGTAAGCAGGTAAATAAGCCAAAAACCCAAATGCTGCTGTTACTAGCTCCACAGGATCCTGTAATTAAAATCAAGTAAAATGCTAATCATGAAGAGCTAAATTAACATAGGTAGATTTCACTGAAACTGTAGAACATATAAATCTTTTTGATAAAGTTAATGTGGCATAAACGTTCCCCAAACTTCCGCCTTAGAGCATATTATTTTTGCTCTAAAAACCCTTTAAAAAAAAAGCTCTGATATTTAGTAAACTATTATCTAAAATGTATCAAAATTAGAAGCTGAAAATAAGTATTTTAAGATAAATAGAAATTAAAGAGGCTAAAATTCCTCTGACTATAGTCAATTGGTCAATTATGTCTGTCTTATTATAATTTTTAATCTACTACAACCAGCTCTTTTTGACCCTCACTATTCAGGCAATGTTTAAAAAAAATTAATAATCAACACATTTATAAATAGTTCAGCATGTAAAATTGTACACATTTTCTCAAGTTAATACTCTAAACTTTGTCCTTAACTTTTTGAGACACGAAATTAGCAAAGTTCAGTAAACCCCTTGAGGTTTTAAATTTAGCTTTACATGATTCATGCCTCTAAGGACGGGGAGAAGACCATCTTCCATTTGCCTTTTCCTATAGAAGAGATCCAATTTCTGCCTGTTTTATAAAACATCTACAGCTGAGATCTCTTAATATTTTTGCTCTTATACCCCTATCAGTTAAAAAAAAAAAAAGGCAGCACTCTACTACATCCTTGATAAAACATACATAAAAAGACGATTTTTTAAAAGAATGAAATAAGGTTAAACTAAACAGTATCTTAAACATTATTAATGGTGTTAAACAATATCTTTTTGCTTTAAGACTCACTGTGCTTTTTTTTTGACCATGCTTTTTTTATGAAAAATCTTTGAAAATCTTGCTTTAATATTTTGTAATAAAGAGAGTTAAATGGTTGTCTTCATTCTTTTTTTTTTTTTAAAGATTTTTTTTTTTATTTGAGACAGAGAGAATGAGAGACAGAGAGCATGAGAGGGAGGAGGGTCAGAGGGAGAAGCAGACTCCCTGCCGAGCAGGGAGCCCGATGCGGGACTCGATTCCGGGACTCCAGGATCATGACCTGAGCCGAAGGCAGTCGCTTAACCAACTGAGCCACCCAGGTGCCCCGGTTATCTTCATTCTTGGCTGTAAGAGCCCTGGTGGCTGAAGCAGGCAATACTCAGTTACATCACTCCAAATGGAAGAAACTTTGTATTGGTTGGGTGTTCTAAATCATGGCATTCATTTTTCAATCCTATCTACCAATTTTATCAATGTTTCCATTGAAATTGGCTAAAAAATTTCCATTTTCTTATGTCAATCAAGACTTTGAACTATTCTGTTTCATTGCAAACTAATCAGAAAGTTTTACATTTAATATTTGGGCATTTAGTAGGACAGTTTAGAAAGTTTTCTTTCCAAGTGTTTTAGGGGTAGAGATATGAAGGTATTTATACTATGTTAGCAACAAAATCATATAGTGATTACAATAATTGCAAGGATATATTTTCAATATTTGAGGGTAGAATAGTCTCTTTTGAAAACCAGTTTCTCCCTCATTTATTATTTTTAAAGTTACCCGAGCTTGGAGGGTAATAAGTAACTGCTGATTACTTATTTTTGAGCCTCGCTTTGTCAGATTACTTCTCTCATCCACCCCCTCCCCACCTGTCCCTGCAAAACACACTGCTAGGTAGCTTTCCATTGACACGGACTTATGGTTAAAGAAAAGGTCAGAGTTTCTTGGGCACCTGGGTGGCTCAGTCGGTTAAGCATCTGCCTTTGGTTCAGGTCATGATCTCAGGGTCCTGGGATGGAGTCCTGCATCGGACTCCCTGATGAGCAGGGAGTCTGCTTCTCCTTCCCCCTGCTCTTATGCTCTTGCTTTCTCTCTCTCTCTCCCTCTAAATAAAATCTTTAAAAAGAAAAAAGAAAAGGTCAGAGTTTCTCAAGCATGTTGTTCCTTATTAATAAGAGAAAAGATACAACTTACTTTATAATAGATAACTCTCCTAAGAACATTCCTGTAAGACTAACAGTCAACCTCAGGGTGGTATAAAAGATCTGTTAACTCACAATCTCCTTACAGAGTTTTATGAACATTCCCCATCTGAAGTTCTTAGTTTGTGAAAACAGCAAATCAAAGACTCCTAGGACGTGCACAGCTGTGCCCCAGCGGGCAACCGGCACCTGTGAGGGTCCTGCCCGGGCTGCGTGTTTGAGCCCTGAGACCCTGCGATACACAGACCAAATGAGGGTGACAGGTCAGCTTCTGTATGAAAAGTTAAGAAACCTCCATCTTTTTTCTTATTTTTGACACAAGAGTAAAAGTAAGTACAAATGCTGCCGTCCCCCTATGAGGCAGGAAGTACACACGGACCACTTTGGAAATAACTGTTTTGTGGCTTTCTCAATCATGTTTGTGTATTCCATCCTCCTGTCTCCGATCTGAGGTTTGGGACGAAGCAAAAGTATAACCATGTTATATGATGTTAAATCAGCCCTTGCCCGTTATATCCGGAGAAAGCTGATGTTGGTAACTCTTTCCTCTCCACGTAATGGACCTAGGAGCGGGGAAAGCATTGATGATCTTTCATGGATTTTCCTGGTTTAAGTAGGAGTAAAAGCTCCATGAGCACCCAGTAGGGGCACGAGGAGCTTCTTTAACCCTCAGCAGTACAGAGGGTTGGGACAATCCATGCTGGAGCCATGCGACAAGGCGTAAGCTGCTCTGAGCTGAACTCCCGGCAACCCAGGTGCTCTCCCCCTGCACGGGAGGATAGCCAGTGATACGCTGGGGATTTGGAGCCTGTTCCCTCAGCTGACTTCCCTTCTCAAAATCCAGTGGTGTCTGGATGAATATTCATATTCCCACATATTGCTTTCTATTCCCGCTGTGTATTCTGTCATTTAACCCCCTAGGTGTCTTCTGCAAAGAGACCCACCAGTTCCCACTTTCTAAGCTTCAGGGAAGACTGAGACCATTACCAATGGGTGGGCTGAAACATAAGAGCCCAGCCATCATCCCATCCTCAAATATCCCTTCTTGAGCCACAGTTGCCAGGTGCTGGAATGAACTTGATTCCCCACTGCAGAACCAGACAGCCCCTAGGGGGCAGTAGCGCAGACAGCCTGAATAAGAAGAGCCCACCCTTCCCCAAAGGGTTCAGTGTCAGTGGTGTGCACGGGGCATTCCTCATGGTCTGGTCCAGTGACGGCCGTGCCTGTGTCTTTAGCAGACCAGCTGTGTGCTTTCAGTTTAAATCAACGAAAGTTGATCTGTGCTGCTTTAGAGCCAAGAACACTAACTTGTACAATGAGCGATTCAAATAGATTCCAAGGAGAACGTGAAGAGTTGCCACGGGCTCTCAGACTGGCTGCTGGCACGAGTTAGCACCATTAAGAACTCATCTGCCTCGCTTATCTCAAAGGCTGCTCAGCTCTTCCCACTAAACACTTGTTTATTGGCATCCGCTAGGCGCCAGGCACCGTGCACAGAGCTTTGGGTGTCATCTCAGCTAATCCTCACACGGTGCTCTGAGATCCTCACTGCTGTCCTCACCATTTTACAAACGAGAAAACAAGGTTTTTGAAAGATTGAATAATGTGCCAAAGCCCCACAGCTGTAGGAAAGATTTGAAACCGGTCCCATCACACACCCAAGTCCACGCACTGACCTCCAGTCCTGCCTTCTCTTTCCCCCAGATACGTAGTTATTTACCACCATGCAGACCAACAACATGTTCCTGACCCTGACTGGACCTCACGATTTGATCCGGTACGAACTAATTTTAAAACTGGGAGCAGTTTTCAACCTAGACATTCAGACCTTTGCTGCCAAAATGCAGGTTTGAGAAATAGCTGTCAACTTGGCTGGTTCAGGTCACTGTAGCTGTGGCCATGACTTTCAGTGTCACTGAAAAAAAAAAATTGCCTAAACCATGGTTGACTCCACAGCCTTACGTAGCAGAAGAGAAACCTGTCTCCCACCGTGCAGCGGTCTGTGGTTCTCTCTGCTGGGACAGATTACTCCCTCAGGACCAGATACTCCATCAATGAATCAGGTGGTGAGTGATCTCAGCTGACCGAACGCTTACCAGGACACATTATCAGAATTTGTCCTAAGCATCTACTCAGCAGCCTTCCTGCCTTGTCTGAGTCAGTCCCAACCACGCTGGTGCTACCTAATTGAACATCTCTTCTGTCATCTGTCTTGAGGCTGAGCCATGCCATCACTGACGTTGGGACAATAGAAAATCAGTGCACTGAATGCTCATTCATCGCAGATCCTAGCCCTGGTCATGCCTCCCTGTGCACTGGTCTTGCCAAGCAGATGGTTTAGTTTACTTTTACAAAGCTGTGTTGTCTAATCTAGTGACACCATCTACACTTCATACACTTCAGGAAAGGAGTTGGTTCTCTTCGCCACGGTTTTAATATTTTCCCTCTTTGTATGAATGTTAGTGCTAAAATGCTCACAGGAGATTGTCAACTGGCTGGCATATGAACTTCATCCAGTCCTGTTGTGTTTTTCTCCAGTTTATTCATATTACCACGTGTATTCCGTGAATGTATGAAGCAGGCACCCCCCCACCCTCACACCCACACAAAGCTTGATTGTTTAGCAGCTGCCTGAAGATCATTTCACTGTGTAGTAAGATACAATGTCCTTTAATATGATCATTATTTTTCTTTGTGTGTGTAATTTCAGGCTAGCTTTTAGCCATGCTGTATATTTTATGGGTTATAAGTAAAACTAAGCCCCCAGAAGCAAATGAGTTAAAGCTAAACTACTCCGTTTCTCCTCTGTTTCCATAGGAAATTACCTGAATACATTGAAGATGCTACATCTTCAGATTACTAGAAGAAGTTGTTCTATTTTGAAAGAAGAAAATAAACAAAAGGGAAATTTTAAATAAACCTCGACAGCCCACCTCTCAGTAGGACAAAAAAAAAAAAATACCACTTTTCTTTGCATTTCCTATCTCATAAAGAATCACAAAGCTTACTGTAATCCAGAGAAATGTTTTTCGTTTTACTGTTTGTTTTCTCTCTTCTTATTTCTATTTATTTTAACTTCAAAGAGCTTTGCATCCAAAAGGAATAGAAATTGTAAAAAGTTATTTTGGAACTCTGATACGAAAATGTCTCTGTTTTCATCCACAAAAGGGCAAACCTCTTTCCAAACGAAAGAAGTGGTAGTAAGTTGTTTGCTAGAGTCTGTCCTGTTTATATATTTATTTAAGCCAGGTACGCTAATTTTCATAATGAGTTATAAGTAAGTTTGTTATAGCTGACATTTATCATACCAAGTCCCACATGTAAAAATAGACTCTTAAATTTTCCTTAGTTAATACTGAAATAGAGTAATTTTCTTAGATCTCAGGCCAGGCAAACCTTAGCTCCAGGCCACCATCACCACTTGCAGGGTCTCTGACCCACCTTGAGATTCATCTGAAGCCTGCAAAGTCCATCCCGACACAAAGGGCTTCTTCCAGGGGTCATCCACATTTTCCCATTTCATAAAGTGCTCTTGGACAACAGGGAAGACCATCAGCAGATTCAATGATGGGACCATCAACCAGCTCTTGAAATGCACCAACTTCCCCATCCGTGATGCCACTAGCCAGTAGAGAACAGGAGCCAGGAATCTCAATCCCAGCTTGCTGATGATGGAGAAATCACCACTGGGAAACCTAAGATATGGCAATCTGAGCAAAGCAGGGCATGAAAACCAGGTAGAGCTTCCAGTTATGCCGTGTATGTCAAGCCTTTCCCCAGTAATACTTTAGAGAAGATAGTGACTAGCCAAGCGATAGTAAAAGGAGAGGAGAGGAGAGAACCTCCTCACATGTGAGAAGCAAATGATCCTACAAATATAACTAAATATGGGAGCACCTGGGTGGCTCAGTCGTTAAGCGTCTGCCTTCGGCTCAGGTCATGATCCTGGGGTCCTGGGATCGAGCCCCACATCGGTATCCCTGCTCAACGGGGAATCTGCTTCTCCCTCTGCCCCTCCCCCTGCTCGTGTTCTCTCTCTCTCTTTTTCTCTCAAATAAATAAATAAAAATCTTTAAAACAACAACAACAAATCTAGCTAAATATGTACGGCGACTGTCTGTAGCCCTGTCTCATATTCCTCTCTGCTTTCGCGTGGGAAAGGGAAGGGTTTTGCAACCCAGTTAATGGTTCAGGTAATCTAGATACTGAAGTTATATTACATAAAGTGGAAAACAGAATAGAACAAGATAACATTTACAAGTTAGAACAGAACCAGAAGACAACACTCCAGTGGTGTCACCAAATTCTCCACCCCCAGCTAGAAATAAAACATAAAACAACCAGAGCCATAATGTAAACGAAAGAGAAATCTGGCTTCCCCGGAGTTCAAAATAAACACAGCAAAGACAAGTCTACACCACTCCTCACTCACACCCCCACAAGGGAGTGAGCAGCCTCTTAAATACAAGCACAGAGGCTCACGGGCAATGTGAGTGCTTTGAGAAGATGAGGTGCTCTGGGATCTGGTGGTTACTCAAAATGGTGCTTGGATCTCCCTCTACTTCCAACCGAGATGCTCTGGGGTTGGGGTGGTCACTCAAGATAGTACTTGGATATTCTTCTACTTCCAACTGAGATGCTCTGGGGTTGGGGTGGTCACTCAAGATAGTACTTGGATATCCTTCTACTTCCAACTGAGATGCTCTGGGGTTGGGGGGGGTCACTCAAGATAGTACTTGGATATCCTTCTGCTTCCAACTGAGATGCTCTGGGGTTGGGGTGGTCACTCAAGATAGTGCTTGGATAGCCCTCTACTTCCAACCGATCCCTGAAATTCCATCCCTCCAGTTTCATTCTGGGTCAGGGTTTCATTTGCAGTTTAAATGCTGACACTTCAGACTTACTAATTATTTGCATTTTATGGGTTTATGAGAATAATTCTTGTTTTGTTAGGGAATAAGGGCAGAGGACATAGGGCACTCTGGTATCTTTGGGGAGGATGGGGCAAAGGAAGGAAGGAGGCCAAGTCAGATGAGTGCTAAACATGACCCAGGGCAGCACCAGGGAGAAGGGGATCTTTTTAAGACTTCTTCTAATCCTGATGCTCTTCTGTGTTTTTCTGTTGAAAAGAGTGGTGCACTTATGTAAACAGCGTCTGAAATACAGTGGATGCTAAGTAAATATTTATTGAATGAATGCATGATTTAAAGTAGATGAGGAGGCTCATAGGCTGTTCAAGCAATGTTATAATAGGAGGCCCACTACGCGGGAGGGCATAAAAGGAGGAAGCCCAAACTGCAGCCCCTTGCATCCAACCCTTTGATTCCTAGGGGGACATCAGTGAGGCTCCTCTGGGGACCAGGCACTGTGCTTTACATAATTCACATCCCTCATCCATCCACCAGCACCAAAAAGTAACTATTTCACTATTATGACCATTTCCCAGATGAGAAGGCTGAGACTTGGTTTGCACAAGAGCTCACAGATTGTAGAGTCCGAACTGTAATCCAGTCTGCCAGGACCCAAAGCCCACTATGCTGCCTCCACTGTTGTAGAAAAAGTGAAAATATGCCATCATGTGTATCAGTATGGTTCTTTCCACTCTTTTTTTTTTTTTTAAGATTTTATTTATTTGCGAGAGAGAGAATGAGAGACAGAGAGCATGAGAGGGAGGAGGGTCAGAGGGAGAAGCAGATTCCCTGCTGAGCAGGGAGCCCGATGCGGGACTCGATCCAGGGACTCCAGGATCATGACCTGAGCCGAAGGCAGTCGCTTAACCAACTGAGCCACCCAGGTGCCCGGTTCTTTCCACTCTTATCACATGTGTTTGGAAAGGGCTTAGATGTAACGTAGTATATCTTCAGGGGAAATTTTAGGAAACTAATGGTTTTCCAATCAGGAGCGTATCTGCCGGCAAGTGATTCCCATACATGTGTGACTATACTTGTAACCGCAGGACTTTAATTTTCAAAAATATTCTCAAAGCCACATATATTTGCAAATGTGTAAGTGCGTGTGCATGTATATGTGTGTGGCACACATGCGTGTTGCTGTACGTGTGTGAAAAGAGGCGGGAACAGAGATGGCCAATGTCTTGCGCCTTCGGGTCCCATGTGCGTCTCACCTTTGCCCTCACCTCTGGGACAGTGAATGTTCACCCGCACATCCGAGCATCATGGGGCACTCGCATGGGCTGGTGGAGAGCGTGCACAGATCTTCTGGGGCACTCTTTGCCTCCTATCTGTCCTTTGCTGCAGCAACCCTTGTTTCTATGCACCTGTTGTAAACTGAAATCTCACTGCCATTCTTCTCGGCCAGGAACACTGGGAAATGGAGGATCTCAGCTGGTCAAATTTCCACCCCAAACACAAGGATGCCGATCCTAAATCAAAAGGCTAGGACAGGTGTTAGACAAGCAATCAGCCGCTGTCCAATACACCCTGGGTTATGTACTTTCCATATCTCATATGCACGCCCTGGGCCCATGTATGTCCTTGATTGCAAACTTAGAGATGTTGAATTAAAATGTCACTGCCTCATGACAAGAGTAATATCCTTTGGAGAACATATTTCTTAAGATCAAGTTCACAAGCTACACTTTCAATGGCTCCTGAACAGTACATAGCATAATGCTGGGAAATCAACAAAAAGATTAGAGTTTCCCCTGGCTCCATTGTCTCCTTCCAGCAAAGCCCAGTTGATTAAAAATTCTTCTGCTCCTCCTTCAGGACAGGACTCAGTGCTGGGAGCGGCCTAAGAAAACCCTGGTTTTGCAAATGGGGAAACTGAGAGGATTAACTGTCAGCAGCAGAGTTGAAAATAAACCTCCCCACCCTCCACCTCATGGTCTCCCAGACTCCCTGTGGTCTCATGTTGCCCGGACTCCGGTTATCAACGGAATCTGTCCAGGAGAAGCTATGATTCTCAACACACTCTTCACGCTGGCTGTGAGCTCCCAGGGGCAGGATTCTATTGGATTCACATTTATATTTCTAGCACCTAGCTAGATGTCTAGAACATGGTATTCATTCTCTTAATCATTCAGCAAAAACGTATTTCATGCACAGTTGTGCCATGCCTGTCCTGGAGGCTGGCCTGAGACCCTGCCTTCCCACAGTCACTGAGTCAAGTGGACTGGCATCACTCGATGAGGTCTGGGCTGCTGTGCAGGGTGGCCTGAGGCCCAGGAAGGCTTCCAGGAGGAAGCGACATCTGAATTCAGATCTGAGGGACATGTAAGAGGAGAAATAAGACTCAGTAAATATTTGTTGAACAAAGAAAAAAAAGGTTTTGAATGTTTTCCTTTCTTTGCGTTTGGCTCTCTGTATATGTCAGCTTTATTCTAAGAATGTTCAGTTATGTTTCTTTTCCTTATTCTTCTTTATTCTCAGATTCTTCCTGTTCTTTGACTCATTGGAGAGAGCTGCTATTTGTTTTCAAGTTATTTTGGTATCATAGGATTTCCGTGATTGCTTGGGCAGAAGTCTCTGGTCAGAGACATGATTAACCACCGACTTATCTCTTTGAGCTGACTTAGCCAGCCATGGAACTTACTATCCAAGCTGGGGTTTTTTTGTTTTGTTCTTGTTTTAATTAAGTTTTTTATTTTAATTCCAGTATAGTCAAAATACAGTGTGGTATTAGTTTCAGGTGTACAATATAGTGATTCAGCACTTCCATGCATCACCCAGTACTCATCATAACAAGTGCACTCCTTAGTCCCCAGCACCTACTTAACCCACTCCCCTACCCACCTCCTCTCTGGTAACCATCAGTTTGTTCTTGACACTCAAGAGTCTGTTTTTTGGTCTCTTTGTTTTTCCCCTTTTGTTCATTTGTTTTGTTACTTAAATTCCATATATGACTGCAATCATATGGTACTTGTCATTCTCTAATTTCACTTAGCATTTTACTCTCTGGCTCCATCCATGTGGTTGCAAATGGCAAGATTTCATTCTTTTTGATGACTGAGTAATATTCCATTTTATATATATATATATATATATATATATATATATACATATATATATACACACACACACATATATATAAAATATATGGAATTCCATATATATAATGGATATATATAATATATATATTATGGAACATATTATATAATGGAATATATTATATAATGGAATATACATTATATATAATGGAATATATATTATATATAATGGTATGTATTTTATACATATATACATATATATATCTTCTTTATCTGTTTATCTATTGATGGACACTTGAAGGTGAGGATTTTAAAGGTGTTGGGGCAAGACACCTGCACGTGTGGACTTGTCCCCTGGCAGCCGTTGTAATAACTACTGCTGTCTGTCCAGTGCTTTGTAGCTCTTCTGCTCCAGCACCCACCTCCTGCAGCCAGGCTCAGCTCTGCATAAATGCTTGGGCTCCATGGGAAGGTCACCTCTCTAGGGCAGAGCGGTGGACGTGTGTGGGGGAGGGGGGAATGGAGGGTCTTCTGTGCAAAAGTGTGTCCAGGGGTTTGGATTAAGATGTTAAAACTGAGTTACTGAATTCAAGTATAATATGTGGGGTCAGCCCTCTTCAAATGGCCTTCTAGAAAGCTGTCCCACCTCTAAAAACTGTCAAGTCTCAGGAGGTCTCTCTGCCGCCATGGCTTCCATGGAATTGATGGCCACAGAGCACAATGTTAAATTCAGCGTGGGCCAGGAATGCCTTAGCCTCTCCTCCGTGAAGCACAGAATCAACCAGTGCCCCTCTCCCTACCTGCCATGTTCCTAGAGAGCTACCAAGTCTTGGCATACTTGCCAGTTATGTGATGGCAAGGAAAACGTCTCTGTATTTCATTCTGCATTAAAATATTAGAAAGATGAGTTGGAGGATCTAGGAAGGTATGGCAGAATCAACATGTAGCCTCTAATTCCTCTTCTTTGTCCGTCTCTCCCCAGGCCCGCTCTGCAACAAGAATGAATCCTTCAGGAGTGGCTTTCCCCAGCAGCTCACCTCACGGAATCACAGTGGCCATACTGCACTGAAGGGCACCAAGTCAACAGCTACCATGATGGAGACAAAAAAAAAAAAATGTAAGTACCACAGATAAAGTTGAATCACTTAGTTTGTCATGTTAAAAACTTACAAGATTATAAACCAGGAGCTTTTTGTAAAGTGGAAAATATTTTGATCCAGGACAGAAGAACCTCATGTACCTCCAAGAGGCAGCAAAGGCAGAATCGATGCAGTAAAGGAAAGAATTAATGATGCAGAATATATACTGAAGAGGAAATCCAAAATATAATTAATTCAACAAACATAATGCCTCATAAGGTCCTGCTTTCCAAGTTTTTGATCATTACGAGAGAGAAAATACAGACCTGAAGCACCAGGTGGAAGGGAGAGACACTCTGAAATGAGATGGGGCACCCGGTGTCTGGTCCCAGCTCTGGACCCGGACCCCAGCTTGTATGACCTTGGGGGAAGTCTGGCCTCAATGGGCCTCAGTCTCCTTGTGGCTGTGAACTCTCTGGCTAACCTCAAGGCTCCTCGCCACCCACCACAGGTAAATTCCACCTCTCCAAGTGTGAGAGTACCTGTTTGGCATTTCTCCCATCGGCTTTATGGTCAGTTGTTTCACTTCGACTATTTTGGAGTTACTCAACCCTTCTCCCATTCCAACATGAAAGAAGTGAGTTCTGGCCTCAAGGCCGATAGCCTAACTGTACGGCTTGACCACCTGCCCGAGTCCACCTGCAGACACTATTCGTGTGGGTGGCCATGCCACCATCCTCAGTGTGGGGTCAGCACACTGGTGTAGGTCAGCCAATGGGTCCGCATTAGACTTTTACGACCAGAGACTCCTTCCTAAGCACGCTGTCTTGTTCTGGATGGACTGACTGTCTGCTGACCTCTTGTTGTATGAGTTTCGTTGGTGTGCATGACTCAGTTTCTTACCTCCTTCTACTTCCCAGCACGATTTGCCAGCATATTTGCTGCTTTCATCTGACTCGGTGGATCCATTACAGTACAACATTAGGTCCCATCTAATCAATTGAGAGTCTGTGAATAACTACTACTTTAGGCACCAGGCTAAAGCATATGAAAAATCTAGAGATAAAATATGAGAAAATAAACTATATACCCTTATAGTTTTCCTAGATTAATATGATTAATTTAGTTTTTTAAAGATCTTATATATTTATTTGACAGAGAGAGCACGAGCACGGGGAGAGGTAGAGAGAGAAGCAGACTCTCCGCTGAGCAGGGAGCCCAATGGGGGACTCGATCCCAGGACCCCGAGATCATGACCTGAGCTAAAGGCAGATGCTTAACCGACTGAGCCACTCAGGAGCCCCTGACTAATTTATTTTTAACCAAACTCTGGTGCTTTTTGAATATTGTGTCTATTTATAAAAGATTCCCCCTGCTGCCTGCATAAGGATAGAGGCTGCAAGGACACCAAGTTCTGTATAAAAAATAAAACAGTTAGGGCTTAAGCTAGGACCTGCTGTGCCCTGATAGAGCTAAAGTAATATGGTCAGTACGTGGAGATGGAAAATTATGAAGTGTTCTTTGTCGTGAGATCTTAGCACAGACATCGTAATCTCTGAAACTCGAACTGGCATCCCTACATCAGGACAGCCCTGGCAGTCATCTGGCCTTCACCGAATTGCATGAAGGTCAAAAGAGACCATGTATTTGGACATCTTTTGAGAATTACGAAGTGTTACACGAACGCGGAGGTTAGGCATCACTATGGACTCCGTGATGTTGCAGTTGGTGACCCAGAGGACTGTTTTGTTTAAGCTCCACACTGCGTTAGAGACCTGCCCTTCAGGGAGACGAGATGAGAGCACACACACAGTTATGCATGCACAGCTCATCACTTTGTATATACACCGCCCGGCAGGGCACGCCCTCACGCCGAGAAGTTCAGAGACTCGCAGCAGCAGGCAGCACTTTAGTGACCTCCTGCTCAACCCCCCTATCTTACAGACTGCGATAATCTGTTCTAGAAATTAGACTGTTTGGATATTTTACATGTAAAACAGGGAACTGTAGCACCAACCATCCAGATGACAGTTGCAAGAAATGTCCAAATAGCCCCGACGGTATTGCCTTTTTAGCTTGCATGTCTCAAAACACATCTAACTCAATGTTGTTTGGTTTTTTGCTTTTTGGGGTTTGTTTGTTTGTTTACTTCTGAGAGGTAAAAAGCATTTACTTTTGGTGCTATGGGCCTTAGAGCTGGGGCTAGCACCTCCTTTGGAAGTTAGGAACCCTACTGACTCTGCCCCTCGAAAGTTGTATGACTTTTAGGCAAACCGCTTAATCTCTTTGGCCTTAGCTTTCCCATCTGTGAAGGGAGCTAATAATCATTCCAGTACTAAATCAAAGATAAACAGTATTTGACTGTGATAGTACGATGATGTAATCAATGGTAGAATGCCACACCAGATGGTCAGTTGAGGTAAAACATATTTCGTTTCACATAATCAAAACATATCAAGTGAATTAAAGAAATGAAGTTATTATAACGTTTGCTATATGATTAATTATAATAGGACTAATCTTAACTTCATTCCTCTAGTACTGATACTCAAACTTTTCTCATTTAGGCTCCCCAAGGAGGCTTTTAGACATTTATTCCTAATTGTCCCCTGCCCCCATTAAATTGTAAGTAATGAGGCCATACAGTACACCTGTTTAAGCACCGTGTGCCTTTGGAGAGCCACAAACCATCGGAAGAGTTTTGTTTTTGGTTTTGTTTTTCACACCCTCTCCCCACCAAAACTCAGTTTTCACCCTCTTGGGGGCGATTTCACCATCATTGAGAATGTATGGTCTAGTCTGACATCATCATTGTCAGTGAGTTATTTTTTAGGGTGCACTTACATAGCGCTTGACTCTGTGCAGGTATATGCTACCCTCATCCCCATTTCACAGCCACGTTAAGTAACTTGCCCAAGGTCCTCTAGCTGCGAGAGCTGAGCCTGGTGAATCTGGCTCCCTACCAAGTGTGCCACACTGCCTCTCATTTGACAAACATGTTTGAGCGTTGCTATGTGCGCCATAACAACACAGGGCGTGCTCGGATTGAATACCAGGGTTTTTGTGTCTTCCTGTTTCTGTAGTTGTGTGCTGCGCTGGCTTAGGGTGGTGTTGGCCTCATAAAGACTCTTTCTTGATGGTCTGATCTTATCCTGCCTCATCTACCAGCCCAACAAATGCCCATTATGGAAAGATTTGTGAAGGGACTGGGGGGGGAGGAGAGGCAAACATAATACCCAATTTTCTTCCTGCCCTCAAAGAGCCAAGTAATCTCGTTAAGCAGATCAAGCAGTTAGACATACAGGGCAACCAGCCCGACAAGAAAGAATATTATAAGAAGCACATGAACGTATAGACAAAAAATGTTCCTGAGGTCCTTTATTGTCTCCTGTCCCTGTTGATCTCATATTTTCCTTCGGTGTTAAGGGTCCCAAGTCTCGTCATTGGCCCCACAAAGACTTGTGACATGGGGTGAACGGATGGGTAAGCTGGGCCATCCTCATGCATCTCTTTCCCTATTTTGGGATGATTGTACATATATATCTATATTCAGCAGTGGTCACCACATGTTGGATGGATGACTGGATGAATGAATGAATGCTAAGCTCACAAACATTTTAGTGGTTTCTTCTGATAATCGCCATGAGGATACAATGGAATGTAACCTTTAATTTCTGAAGCTCAGAAGGCCATGTCACTCAGAAATACATCTAACCTACACTTTATTTTCAAAATAGAGTTTGTTCTAACTAACGTATTTTAAAAATGTAACTCAGATGTATGTCCCTTTCTAAGGACTCCTCAGGATAATGTTACTAGCTCTGCCTCCTAAGGAAGCTGTATAAGATTTTTTAAATGTAATGTCTTTTTCAACTACTGAGTCCTGCTGGGGACAAAAAATGAAAACACTGACACAGGTGCTCAAAGGGGTTGAGTCATGACCAGACACCATTCCTGTCCTCCAGCCTCTCACACTCAGAGGCTTTTCCACAGTGTCACAGGCTGGGCACTGACGTCCAGCAAGTTTCACGAAAAGTCTATTCTCAGTGACACTTCCCATCTTCTGAGGACGCAGCAATAGTAAAATGCTTTCAACCTTATTCATAGTTGAATACATTTCAGAATTCATGTTTTCATTCCTCTGACCCTTCTTGAAACTATCATTTTCTTCGAGAACTGACAAACATGGAATCTCCAAAGCTGCAAATGACTTGCATGATTATACATCTTTAGTCAGTTGTCCCGAGGACTGATTAGGAAACCAAATCTTGGCACAGGTTTTAAAGGACATTGGTCCTTGTGCCTCCTGGGATAATGATGCAGTTGAGCTGTCCACTACTCTGCTCGCTAATACTTGAGACACCCTCCTAAGAAAACCAAGCCAAGGTGATCACTCGAGCTATGTGGCCAGCACAGTCCATTCCAGAAAATGTGCTCATGATTCAGAGTGACTGGGGGAAGAGCAAAGGGTGGTTCTGACTCAGAGCCGGAGCCGACTGTAGAGGCTCTGAGTTAGGATCAGCAGTGTTTATGGGAAAAGACCACTCCCTAAGCATGTGAGAGGCCCCATGAGCTGGTGACGGAACAATCACAGGAGTTCCAAGGGTGCCTCTGATTTGCCGCATGTTTGAGAACTCAGCCCCTTTGACTTTCTTCTTCCTCATCAACATGCCCAAAGTTAGTTATGAGTAGCTCTGACTCTTGTAACATATTGGTTGATACTGCTGAGGGTATCTTGTCCAGCTGCCCCAGCCAGGACTCTCCCATTATCACCAGGACCTGGCTACCAACGCTCCTGCTCAAGGCTTGGTCCTTGCAAGTAGCCTGGGGAAATTCCTTGCGCGGGTTGCAAGGGGCCCACTTCTGAGCGGAGCTCACAGCCACCTTATTACCTCCCAGAAAAGGCCCTCATCCCAATTCTATTACTCTAAGCAGATAGCCACGTACTATGTAATCACTCTAAGACAAATTCCTACTGTTGTTTTCATTATTCCCTTCCAGAAGCGAGCACACTCAGGGCAAAAGTAAAAACGAATACAGAGAGTGAACCCTACAGCTAGGACAAGGCAGAATGCGATGAGGGAATTTCTGGGAGCAGCGACTCTGGCTGGATATTATGTGGAGGGTCGAGGGTCACATCTTTAAATCCAAGACACTACATGTAGAAAATAAACTGGCAAAACACATTTTAAGCTGATGACATCATTCTGGCTATGTTCATACCACACCAGTAAAACCAGTTGGAAAAACAAAAATTGAATCAACTTGACTGTCAAGATGACAGCAAATTACTGGCTGGCCTGCTGGTTTTCTTCTTTTTCTTAAAACACAGAATCAAATAATTATTGAACTAGATATATTACCTAATTTTTCTGCTAACATGTGATGAATGACCTTGACATTTTTCAATTACTATCAACGCAGTTGCTTACTCATAAGCACACCATCCCTAACGTTCTCTCCTGTTGTTTGCTTGTTTCAAATATTCGCTGAAAGACTAAAAAAGCATCAAATGACTACAAGGCATAGAAAAGCTAAATACTGCCTAGTATGTGTTCTTGGTGACCAGGCTAATGTTCTGCTTGAAGCAGCCAAGTAGGCTGTTTACATCATTTCCAACTGCCCAACATTCATGAGGAAACCAAGTTCCTGCTTTAAACACGATTGACCTTTGGGCAGCATTCAAATCCAACAAGTCATAATCTGCTACCCAAACCTCCTAAATGGGACAAGCCAGAGACTGGGAACAAAGTGGGCCCAGAGAGATGGTGCAAAGCAAGCCCAGCATGAAAGAATGCTCCTGCTCAACCTTCCCTTCTCTCCCACAGCAGGAGTCTTTCATCTCTGAGATTTGCAAACATTGGCTCAGAATCCTCACAACATCCTTGTGAGCCAGGCAGGTGGTACATGTTATGATCCCTCTCATTAAAGATGGAAAGATGATAATGATGGTGATAAAAATTGAAGTACATCAAACAGTATCAGCACCATCCCATCAAAAGACCCATGGCTTTCTCAGGAAAAAAAGAAAAGAAAAAAGAAAAAAGAAAAAAACCGGAAAAGTAGGAACTGTCAAATGTATTCTTATCTATTTTACTAAATTTTACGCCCATGCTAAGGTCCCACTAGTTCTGAAAGTCTAGAGCATAAAGAGTTGAATTGTTACATTGTTCAAAGGGGCAGAGAACTCTCTTGGGAAATTAGGCATTCTTTTTAAGTGTTTTATTTATGAAAAACACTAGCAGAGTCAAGAAATGTTCTCTTGATTCCATCTGGTCCCATGGCTGCTCCTTATCCCAGTGTGAGGAGGGGGTGACATTTAGCCTAAGAGCCTGGAGAAACCTCCTGGGAGCTGGTGAAAGGCCCATGGAGGAGCTCTGCATAGGAGAGGCCTCCAGAGAAATGCGAGGGCCCTGGCACATCAGCCTACCAGGGGAGCTGCCATGGACCGAAACAGCTTGTACTGCGCCCTGGGGAATTGAGAGAGTGGAAGCCATTCCCGCCTTTCGTCTTAAAAGCCACTGTCCCAAATTGACCATACCCAAAGGCCCACAGAACACAGATAAAAATCAAGATTTGGGCTGGGAGAGAGGAGGAACCAGAGAAGGGGCCTCGGTGCACTTTCTTGGGGACTGACAGCGAGTGTTTCTCGGAGATTTCTCCCGTGTTTCAACAAGTCATTTGCCTCCTGGAAGGGGAAGAAGAGCAAGAGCTCCTGTTGCCTACACCATTCCCTTCACAGGTTGGGGCCTGTGACAGGGCTCCTTGCTCATGGGGGTAAGATTGTCGGCGAAGGCGCGCACTGCACCCCTGAGGGAGCCGGCACTGCAGCGTCCAGACCCTGAGCAATTTTCCAAAACTCCACTCCTCTTTGCACTAATCTCCTGTCTCTTTTTCTCTCCTGCGCCCGGACACGCGCGCGTGCCTACACACCCACACACTCCAATCCTTGCAAGCGGACTTTTCTCGGACCCCCTCCACGAGTCCCCCAGCCCTGCAGCGCCCCCCACCCCTTTTCGGAACACCTTTCACAAGTGGTGCCTCCACCCCCGCGGAGGGATGAGAAAGGGTCCAGAGTTCCCCAGGGTGGAGGCCGGGAGGCCGAAGGGCACCTCTTTCCTGGCCGGCGAGGGCGCGGCGGCCGAGGGGGAGGAGAGAAAGGGGCACCGAGCCCCGGGCTGGGAGAGGGGGATGCTGGCGGGAGGGAGGAGGTTAAGAACTGGGAGGGGAAGGAAGGGGGCGGAGGCGCGGAGGGAGAGGGAGGAGGAGGCGGGAGGAGGAGAAGGGGCTGGAGCGGAGGACAGGGGAGGAGGCTGGAGAGGGAGGCGGGAGAGGCGGTGCCCCACGCGCCCTTTCAAGTCTCCGCGCCCCCGGCCCCCGGCGGCGGCCCGGGAGGCGGTGGCGCGGCGTCACCGCCCCGACTCCTCCCCCGGCCCCTCCCCCGGCCCGCGGCCCGGCAGCCCCGCCGGCGGCGCTCGGGAAATATGAAGAGACGCTGCAGCTGCGGCGGCGGTGGCGGCCACTGCAGCACGGAGCGGCGCGCGCGGCGGCGGCGGTGGCCGGGGAGGGACGCAGAGGGCCCGGGTGCCGGGAGGCCGGGAGCGCGGACAGGGCCGGGCCGGGCGCGCGGGGCCCGAAGGCGCCCAGCGAGCGCGCGCCCCGCAGCCCCCGCACCGCGCCCCCCGGGCATGGGGCGCGCCGCGGCCGCCTGACGCGCGGGGCCTGGGCCGGCCGCCGGTGTCGCCGCGCCGCCGCCTCGTCGCGTCCTCCGGGCTGGAGGCGGGGGGACAGAGCGCGCGCGGCGCCGCGGCCGTTCCCGGGGAGCGGCGTCCCTGGACGGCGGGCGGCTCGGGCGGTCCCGGAGGAGGACTGGAGATGTCCGGTCTGTGCCGCCTCCTGCTCGCGTACCTGTTCCCGGCCCTCCTGCTTCACGGTGAGTTCCTGCGCGGGCGCCGGGGAACCCGGGCGCAGCCGCTGCTCCCCCTGCCCGGCCCCGGGAGAGGGGGCTCGCGGGTTCCCCGGCGGCGCCCGGAGCTGGTTTGCGGCTGGAGCTTGCTTTCTGAAGGGTGCAGAGCTCACACAGAGACACTTTTTAGCTCCTGAATGGATTGCATCAAGTTCCAGGGAAAACTTTTCTGTCCTGTTGGAGTTTCAAAGTACAGACTGTCATGAAATCGCGGGCTCCGCGATCCGGTCTCCAACGTGTCAAGAGTGTTTGCCGGAGGGGCTCTTGATGTGGTGCAAGGTTTTGTGGGGCTGTAAAGCGAAACTGTGGTCGTTTAAGGGGAAAAACAGCCCGCGCGCGTTTCTCTGTGCCCTCGGAGAGGAGTAGTGTTTGCTGAAGGTGTGGTGATGGGGCTCTCGCCCCAAGTGGACTGGGTGCAGTCGCAAGGAGCAGGGGACTCTTAACACCCCAAGATGTAATCATGAAAACCGGTCTCCGAAGGTTCTCCGGAACTGGACACCCTGTTTCCATCAGACTCTTGCTTGATGGTTTTGTTTCTGCGCCTCATGGGCCACATTTCCTCGGGGGCTCCGTAAACCCTTAGCTAGAAAACCCCAGCTCTTTCACAGAGTTCCAGGAATTGCACTGAGAAAAATAAGGCAGATTTTGTGGTAGATTGGTGTTGATCCTTGCTGCGGGCGGTGGCAGAACATGTGCTGATTCAGAAATCCTGAGTGAACTTTCCCAAATGGTGGACACCTGACATTTCAGCAGAGCGTCTCCACCGGGAGCATGGCTCTCCTGCCTCCACACCACCAAGCCTCCAAAATCCCTGCAGGTCAGATGAGCACCCTCAAGGACCGTCAGTTTCTGAGCAGGACCCGCAGCTCTTGGTGGAGCTTCACAGTGCATTGATGCATTGTAGCTAGCACTGCAGACCAGGCTGTGACCCCCACCCCACCCCCCTGCACCCCCCACCCTGCGTGATCTAGGAAGGCACGAGCCCGGGAGCTGTGTAAGTGGCTCTTTTCTTTGTCGCCCGGCTTCAGGGCAGACAGCTTGAGCACTGCAGGCCGCTAAGGTGCCTGGTGGGGCCAGACCTGCCTGATTGCCAAGGTGTGTCCATTGAGCCCCAGTGATCCCAGACTTTAGAAGTCAGAATGGAAGGCTTGCAGTTTGAGGGCCAAAGAGAGAAGGTATAATTACAGGGTTGCACTCCTAGGCCCATCTGCTTAGAATTACAGAGCAGTTTTAATCTTTGGCTGAAACATGAAACAAATCAGAGCCAATGAGCAGATCAAACAGCAGCTGCCACACACACCAGAAGAAAGAGGGTGAGAGAGATGAAACAGAGAGAATTGTCCCCTTAAAAAAATCTGTTGTAATATCTGCAAACAAAAATGGCAGGATCTTTCAAATGAGAAATTACTTGAAAATTTGGCATAAACAGGATTTTTTTTGCATTTTGGACTGCAAAAGTGGGCCTCAGAAGTGCAGCTTGGACCAGCTTATTCCCAACGCTTTCTCCCTCCTTTCAGAGGTGGGTGTTATAATTATAAATTATACTTCCTAGGCTACCAGCTAGTCCAAGCTGGGATAATAACTAATAGTTGGTAATAAAAGCCCCAGTAAATCCTTGTGAGTATAGCCCTAAATCTCCCAATTTGAGTCTGTGTTGGCCTGAATTTCTTGGGATAAGAGATTTACCCAGACCGGGTTGTGCTGGGAGAACCTTGTGGCGGAAGGAAGGAAGGGGGCAGTCTGCACTATAACCCAGAGGGGGGCCGGTGGGGGGTCAGACCCTGTGCATGTGTGTGTGCCTATACGTGTGTGACGAAGAGGATATAAGAGAAAAAAGGCGTTTGCAAATTGTAATTGGATGGCATGGATACCCTGCAAAAAATTATCCAATTTCAAAGTGAGTCTGCAATGGCAAAATTATTAACGCTGCCGTTGCTCAAAGATCCACTTGGATCCTGCAGGGAGTGTTGGACTCTAGCATAAAAAAATAAACAGATGGAATGGTTGTTCAATGTATAAATCCTTGGGATTTAAGAAAGGCTTGTCATAATTCATTAGGATAATGTAAAGCACCAGGAAATAATTGAGTATTCTCCTTTTCCCTTTTTTCCTCCTGATTTTCCCCGATTGAAGTAGTTTTAACTGAAAATGGATATTAACCATCTTAACCCAAGAGAATGGCTTGATGAACGTGTCCTACTCTATAGTCGGAGGTTTTACAAACACTTAAAAATTCTGTAGCAACAGATGAGCTTGATCATATATTTTAATAGTTATGAGTCGAAATCTTCTTAGAATGGCTTAATGATTTTTTTCCTGATACCTAGGCATCTTATTTTACTAAACATAGGACACTATTTGTCTATTTATGGTAGCAGTTTTGGTAACAACAGATTTTGGGGGTTAGGAGTGTGTTTGTGACAAACTTTAATAAGTGTAGTTTCAGACATCATTTATAGATTCCTATAGTAGCAAGTCACATTAATAAGATTAAAAAGTACACAAGGCCTTTATGAAGATTCTGTGTAAGGATGACATAGAAACTATGATGTTTGGCCTCCAGTCTTTGCTCAGTTTGTTGGTTACTTTTATTTCTACTAATTGCAAATCATAAATCACTCCTATGTCCTACTGGGGAGTAAATTAGGCTCTGGCTAGACTTGAGCCTGTTGTTTGTTTTTGCTGTTTTTTAAACTGTAAGTGTAGGGCAGGACTCAAGTTCAAAATTTAATGGCATGAAAGTATACGTGTCAATTTTACTTTCCTCTCCTTCAACCTTTGAAAACAATTGAATTTCTTAATCCAAATAAAACCTATTGAATGTCATGGAGGTATGCAGCTGGAAGATGTCCATTATCACTGTTTTCTTTGCTTAGATGAAAAGCCACAAAAATCATTCGGCTCCAGAAACACAGATTAGCATGAGGTATTCCAGAATAAGTGGTGCTTTAATGCACAGCAAAGTGCGGACTCTCCTTGCTAATGGAAAGATTTGATTTTAAGTTTTGGAACTGATGTTGGGGGAGATGTTCTATCCCTCTGTGCTGTTTATTTGTGTAGAATTAGTTGACTTTTCTGAAAGGGAAGGCACTTTTGAGCTATTCCCTTTCATTCAAGCATATTCTAGCAAAATGAAAAAAAAAAAAAAACCCTGTAAATTTCCAAGTGAGAGCTTATCCAACAAAATCGGATGAAACACTTATATAGGGTAAAATAGGAATCTTTGAAATACCGTTTTACTGAAGAAGACAGTTTTTGTAACCAAGAAACCATTGTGTTTCCTGCACCCTCTCCCCCTTGGTCATAAAATGAAATCTTGAAAAGAAATATGACTCATTGGTACATAACAAGGAGCAAGGGTCTTAGGTGTTAAATATTCTCTTGCAGAATCAGTTGATGTGCTTCAGACATGTGGCTAGGCACATCTATAGGAGCCGTGTTCATTCTTTTTCTCCCCAAATGAGAAGAGAACTAAACCTTAAGTGGATGATACGACTGTGTAATTACATACTGTTTAGGGACAGACTGATGACAACTTGATATAATCAATTAAAGTGAAGCATAAGACATTTAAGACTAGAGACATGAAAAGCTATGTTAGTGATTGTATACATCTGCTGAAAGCTCACACAGCAGGACGTGTCTTCAATAGACCCTGGTGTGTAGCGTTGAAGTGAAGACCCTGCCGTCGTCATTCACACAAGCCTTCTTACTGTGTCAAGATTTTACGTGTTAGGGTCCTTATGGGAATAGAATTATTCTGGAAAGTCATGTGATAGGTATCAAGGTTAGAGAAATGATAGTGTGACACCCTAAAATTATTAAGGGTATTCTGTTTGGTAAGGGTTTTCCACTTTCATTCATTCAGCAAGTACGTTTATGAGGCCCTACTGTGTGCCAAGTACCCCCGCATGCCAAGGACAGGAGCTGTGAGGAGGTGCATACTCCCTTTCCTGCAGATCCCCAAAGAATATCAACGGGTGAGGGAGGAAAGCTTGTTGCAGGGCCCCAGAGCGGGGAGGATGGCATGCTCTGGGTGACTGTAGTGCTTTCCCTGCTGAGAATCCCACCAAACACACACACACACACACACGCACGCACAACCGTGCTGAAGAGCATGGGTGTGGCAGCAGCAGTGAACTACGGACGCAACATGCAAATTGTGCAGTTTGTGGTTCAACCCCAGTGTCTAGCCTGGGGACTGTGGCATTAGAAGAAAATGACAGAAAATTACCTCATTTGCAGCTTTGGTTGAGTGGAGCCAGGAATTTGAAATCTTGATTTTATTATATTTCTCATAAAGGGAAAAATACTTTTAGATAAAAACGTTTAAAGATTGGCAAGAGCAGCTCTTTCAGCTTTTATCTCAAAAAACAATTTGGAAATAAAAAGAAGAGCTTGGTAGGCATAGCTACCCACATGGTAGTAAAATCCAGTTTGTCTGCAATGCATACAGGCTTTTATTCCAACACATGGAAAGCTCTGCTGGAGCTTATCTAGCAGAATCCACGGTAAAGCATACAGTTACAGTAATGACTGCTTATTTAATTGGGCAGGACAATTTCATGGCTAAGTAATTACCTGCATTTAATCTAATCAGTCACATTTTATCTGCTTTGCGTTTTTACATATCACACCAGTTCTAACTTGAGAATACTTTCTCACTGATTATCCAAGTAATACATGTCACATTATTTAAAACAGAAGCGTGCAAAATGAGCAAGAAAAGAATCACTCAGAAGCCCCTCTCCAGAGACAACCATTGTTAATATTTTTACATATGCTTATTTAGCCTTTAAAAAAAATTTTTTTAAAGCATTGAACTACATATTATAGAGACTGACCTGATCAAAGATTAGTTCAGGTCAGTCCCAAGTGTGCTTGAAAATTTTTTCCTTCCCCACTAATTTTACATTTTATTACATGTAAAATGGTTTGGAACTTTTGGTTCTCGATCTCGATCGGCAGGTGAGAAACTCTGGAATGTATCTAGATTATTCAAATTTTTAAAAATGTTATTGAAAAATTGGGGATTTGGACATGGAGTATACTTTCCTTCTTTTCTTGTTTCCTTTCATTAAAAACAATGGCCCATGCGCGAGCGAGAACCTCACATGTAGTAGGCACTTAGCTATTTGGTGAATGAATGAATGTTGACTTTCAGAAGGCAAGTAGTCACTTGCTGCTTGCTCCCCTGGTCTCCCACCCTTCTTCGCTCTTCTCTTTAGTCCCTTCCTGTCCCTGGACTGGTTGCTTCCTGAAAACACCATGGGTTTAAGAACAAGCTTTGCTAGGGATGACCATAGCAAAAATAGTATATTCATTCCCTTTGACAACTATGCTAAGGACTGCTTTCTGAATGCATAATCTGGTGAATTCAGTGGTGTAAACAGTCATCTGGTCACACACGCGGGCTTTGGATTTAGGGTGTCAATCTCTACATAAATGGCCAACTCTATGCTTCCTTTCATTTCGGGAAATCTGTTTTTTTTATTGATACCATTGAGAGTTTTCAGTATCTGAACTGTAGACTTTACAATTATGATAGTGGTTAAGGTCATTCTGCAGTCATTTTGGATTACTGTTACTTCCTGGGAGTAAATCACTCATGCGCACGCATGCATGTGAATAAACCTTCCAGAGCTCCAGGATCTCGTTTAGTTCTCTAGAAGTGGTAACCTGTAAAATAATACCGTAAAGCCTTTAGGAATTAATTTTTTTCAACAAGTGAATAATTTCCTTCCGAAGTCTACTATTTTCTCCCACACTTACTTGAAAGAAATACCCACTTGTCATCATAATTTTATCTGAGCCCAGGCCCTGGGACCCCCAGTCTTGGAGACCATTTTATGGTGAAGTCCTTTTCCTAATTCACCACTCTCCTGGACAGGGAACAGTGCTATGGAGAGCTTCCAGCTTATTTGGTGTCATGGACTGGCCGTTTATAGAACACTTCACATTAAAGAGTGGTTCTCTGCTTGTAACTTTCTGTACCGAGGTAGTAACTGGCATTTGATAAATGAGATAGCATATGCATAAAGTAAATTGTTAAGTGTTACACAAACTTTAGTTATTATCATTATTGTAATTTTTACTTTGATACAAGTAAAAGGCGCATATTGGATGACCTACCCCAAGCCACCCTGAAGACCAAATTCACAGTCACTTTCTTACTGGATGGTGGTGGTTTTTTAATCCTTTGAGATACTCTTTTCCTTGGATTCATTTATAGCAAAATCTTAGTAGAAGAACCCAGCTAACTAATCTTCTCAGTTAAGCAAAATATCTAGAATCCTCAGTTAACCAAAATGTTGATGTTCTTTGTACCTGCACTCCCACACACAGACTTCATCAGCTTATAAAAAATGAGGAAAAAACCTTTCATGGCTTAAACAGAGTTGTTACCTGTTCACTCCAGTATCTCTGTATCCAGAGTACCATCCTACAGGGACCGATGTTCCTAATAATGACCTTGAGCCACTTTGAGAACCTGAATTATCAAAGAACGACCATAAATGTCAATTGCATTCAACATACAATGGCAGAATTTTCAACAACCAGCTGTTGTGATTAGTCAACACTTCGTTACATGGGTAGTCCAATTAAATGGGGGTTTTAAAAAGTTGTTATATATAGCAAGCAGATATATTATAAATAATAGGGATACTCAGACAGCAGCTATTCGAATAGTTGCCACCCCTGAGTACTGCATTGCCAAGTACCAGGATGACAGATTTACACAATGTAAGATTAAAGTAGGACATATAAATATTTTGCTCAAGTGTCTTTTCAGATGTAGTCCTAAATTAGTATTCGTTCCTACTTTCCTCTCTCCCTCCCTTCCCTCCCCTTTCCTTTCTTTGACTATAACTTCTTATATACCTTCTCCACAATATGCATAAGATGGTCAGGACAAAAAACTGAGAGACTACAAAAGAGATTTACTCTGTTTGTCCAGAGTGGTTCCCGTCTCTTATCTTTCTCATTTATTCAGGCAAAAATGGTATGCTGAGCCATCATCACAGAAGTGTCAGAATGGATCTGCCTGTTTCCCATCTGCTTCCCATACCTCCGAAAATGGGAAAAGTGGTCTTCCCAAAATGGAATTCCTATTGTGCTCTTACACTGCATAACATCTTTTGGTGGTTTTTCTTAACCTTTCCAGTGAAATGCACCCTCAGCATGCTACATGGTAATCTTGATCATGGCCCTGCCTCTCTTCTTCTGTTTCTCTGTTGTGGGCCACCCTGTGGTCCCCCTCCCTGAGCCTGGCCCAGTTCCTCCTACGTGAACCCCTCCTGTCTACCTCTTTATGTTTGAATATGCTGTATACTCTGCCCAGATCACTTCCATTCAGCATTCAAGGCATGGTTGCCCCTCCATGAACCTTCCAAGGATGAATTCAGAGCCCTGCTCTCTCTGTCCTATGAGTCCCTCTACAAGCCCACTTGGGGGTCTGGTTTCTGGCCCAACTGAGACTCCCTCAGGGTATAATGTTTGTAGCTTCCATGTCCAGAACAGAGCCTGGCCCTTCAGAACCTTTCTGATGGTTTGAATGAATGAGTTGCTAGTTTCAATCCCAAACTGGAGTTGACATGCTCTGAGCGATGCAGTGAACACAGGGGTCCCTGGGTTGACCAGAAGTCTAAGGCTGGTTTCCTTGGAGGGCACGCCATGGGCGATCCTGAGACAGAAGTCTTGGGGGATAAGGAAAGCTGTTCATCTTGACCTCTCCTGCAGGTAGACTTGGTGCTTCAAATGATCTTTTAATTCTAAAAGCCATTTCATAGAAGTAGCACTCACGAGAAGGTCAACCAGAGTTTCTCCACCAGACAAGCCAAGTAAATATTGGAGACCACTGTTAGCAATTGACTGAAAACCTAAGAGACAAGTTTCTCCGATTGTACAGCAGCTCCGGCTTTCACATGTCCCATTTAATTTTGTTCCCACCAAGGTGATGGGTGCTCGAAGGGCAGAGATAGAAAGGGAACCAATCCCATTTTTTCCACCCTAAGAATATAGTATCGGCCTCAAGTGCAAACCCTAACTCACTGTATGCCGAAGAGCCGTGCTAACTGTAGAGTTCTCCTCCACCTGGCTGCCCATGCTGCTGCTCTTCTGCCCTGACAGTCTTGCCATTTTCTGTGACCTGTGCTCGTTGTCCGGTAAGAGCGATGGCCAAGTGGAGATTTGTCTCTAGAAACCCGAGTGACGTAATGATCTTTTGCCTGCTTTCGAATGATTGGTGTATTGGTGGCTCTGGGATTTTATTTCTTCCACCCCTGGTTAAAAAGCATCACTGTAGGCTCCCTTCCTGTGTGACTGGCCTTATGAACGACCCATGCAAATTCTGACCACCACTCCCTCTTCCTCTGCCTTTGAACTCCCAGCTTCCTTCCCAGAACCCTCCTTCATCATCTCCACCCTTGTTCTTTGACATTCAGGCCAGTGAGTCCTTGAGAGCCTCAAGGTCAGAAAAACTTACTTTCATTCTTCTTCATGCTTCCGGCTCCTAAAATATACAAAGTAAGAGTGAATAGGTATTTGTTAAACTGAGTAGAACTTGTCAACAACCACAGAGCCCAGCGCTTTGGGTCCTACCCCCTTCTGCGTCAGGGTCATCAGTTCACTTAGGGAGCCCTGTGTCTTTCTTTACTCTGAGCATTCTGTCCTTCTCAGAGCTCAGAGGGAGCCTGGCTCTGGCTGACTTTTACCATTATTTTAACTCTGCTGTTGGCTGGGAAGGACTTTTTGAAGGCGATCTAAAAGCCTAATCATTATTTAAAATAATAACCCATTTAATGAGAACTATGTCTGTGCTAAGGAAGACAACCCTAAGAGATGGGTAATGTTATCCCCTCTTTACAGATGAGTAGACGGAAGCTTGGCGAGGTTAAGTCATTTGTTTCAGGTCACCACGCTAATGGTGTGTTTCATCGACTGGAAAATACACTTTTTTCCCCCTATTTTAAGATCTCTGCAGTGGATGTGCGTCCTCTGGTCTGTGGGGGTCCCAGGCCCTGTCAGCTTGCAGGCAGCAGTCATGTGGGCGTGCTACAGTCTTCCCCTGTGTGAATCTGGACACAGCAGTTCACACTGTCATCACATCACTTCCTTTATATGGCCCCTTGTTACTCCACATCTATGGTTTCGTTGCAGATAGGTCAGTTTTGAAAATAGAATAAATGTTTGAGCCACGCGTGCTTGGTTATTTTCTCCATAACTCACTCATAAATTTCACTCTTCAGAATCAGCGTGGCCTTGTAACAGAGCCATGGAGTGTGAGTTTGACATCAGTGAGGCAGATATTTATCACCAGGAGAATAAACTGCGATTCCCTATTTTCTCACATAGCAACAGTCAATTACATAGAAAGGAAGACCCACAAAAAGATGTGGCTGTGTTCGTGTTTTGCTATTGAGATACATACAGAGCAAACCCCTTACCTGTCACACTTGAAGGGTTGCAACTGAAGACAAGAAACCTTGTCAAATCTCTTTGAACAGATAAAAGCAACGTCAGAGCAGTCGGGCACTGCTGTGCAGGATGCAGGGGGATCGCGGGACTGTTGTGTAGGCATCGTTGAGCTGCAAGTGTTTTTGTCACTGGTAGTAAAATAATGATGCATCTTCACCGTCACAATCCGTGAATTCTTGGATTTGATGAAATGCTTTAAGTGGTGGATCCAGTTTCAGACTCGCACAGCCTAGCTCCAGAGACTTCACCCATATCCACTATCCTTCTGGCTTTTATTGTCTTTACAGGAAAGCACTTGCAGGGTGTAAAGGGGTTTACAAATCAATTTTTAGAACATAACTTGGTTGATAGGGAGATGATGATTCTTTACCGCATGCTCAGTGTCACATTTAAAGCAGAATCTTCCCCAGCTCCCAATGCTTCATAACTTGAATTAGAATCTGTTTTTAAGTTGCCCACACTGTAATTGATCACACAGGCAGTTGACCCACCAGACAGCAAGCTGTAGTATCTTTCATTTCTTGATTGAATAACAGGGAATTCAGGAACTGCTTCCCATCATCAAGATAATTACAGCTCTTGGGATTGGTAGAGATCCATACTACTCTGTTTCCCTCCTCCAGTTCAAAGCCAACTGAGAGATCAGCAGAGGTCTCAGACAAATGGGGATGAAAACATAAGAACTGTGATAAATACTCAGAAGACACAGTATAGTGTCCCATGGTGGGATTGTTAACAGTTCACCCCCAAATTTTTCAGCCTTTCCACCTGGCCTAGTGCCATAGCCAAACAACTGAAGGGTCAGGATCCTTACTATGTGGCAGGGGTAGGCGCTGATCAAAATGCATGTGCAGTTGGCCCTTGAACAACACAGCTTTGAACTGTGTAGGTCCACTTGCATGTGGATTTTTTCTTCTGATAAAGATAGTACAATACTGTAAGTGTATTTTCTCTTCATTACAATTTTTTTTTAAAGATTTTATTTATTTATTTGAGAGAGAGAGAATGAGAGACAGAGAGCACGAGAGGGAGGAGGGTCAGAGGGAGAAGCAGACTCCCTGCCAAGCAGGGA
The DNA here is from genome assembly GCF_054177405.1 of Leptonychotes weddellii. Classification (NCBI taxonomy): domain Eukaryota; kingdom Metazoa; phylum Chordata; class Mammalia; order Carnivora; family Phocidae; genus Leptonychotes; species Leptonychotes weddellii. Next base: position 53,651,333 of record NC_138381.1, read on the forward strand.
GCCCGATGCGGAACTCGATCCCGGGACTCAAGGATCATGACCTGAGCCGAAGGCAGTCGCTTAACCAACTGAGCCACCCAGGCGCCCTTCATTACAATTTTCTTGATAACATTTTCTTTTCTCTAGCTTACTTTATTGTAAGAAGACAGCGTATAAAACATATGACATGTTGTTCAAGGGTGAACTGTACTTTGAAAAGAGGCCAGTTTGGCAGACAGAAAGAGACGAATGGCATAGTCACGCACACCTGTTGCCATCCTACACACAACTTCACTGGGGAGGGTTGAATAAGGAATGGGGAGAGAATACTCAGAAATGCAATCTTCTTTCCTCCATGGAAGCAGGGGCCACTGGTAGGAAGGGCCTCGCTGAACCGCCAGGAGCCCATGAGCACCGACACCACCAGACGTGGATTTCGGAATTTTAGTGTTCCTCTCATTCTTGCTGGGGTCCGAATCACCTGGTTGGGCTAAATGGGGTTGGTTGTGAGTTGCATTCATTTGAACGTAGCACCATCATCTCATTTTCAAATCTCTTTTCACGCTTTTTATTTAGTTGAATCATACTCATGGGTGTCTCTGCCTTGTTGCCTTTCGCTTCATTTAAGATCCATAGGGAACAATCCAAAGTTGCTGCTCTAGCCCAAGGCCAGCATTTTACTCAGAGGAGAAGCCGAGTTCCCACATGTCTTCTTAGTACCAAAGACTTTCAGCAGAAGATTAGTTCAGCCTTCTGAGTCATGGCAAATATCTGAATATTTTATAAATATCTGAATGTTATCAACATGTGGGTCTGAGTTTCTCCAGTAGGTTTTCACCATGTTGCTCTAAATCACCATGTTCTGGGTCTAACTTTGCATTTTTAAATGATCCCCCATAAACCCTGGTTTCTCTATGAAGTTATTTAGGTGTTGATTGCCAAATATATAATTGCCTCTTCATAGTACAGTTCTGATGGGTGCATTTTATTTATTTTGTGTATATTTTTATTTTATTTTTGTCTATTTGTCTAGGGTTTTTTGGTTTTTGTTTTGTTTTTTAGCACAGTGCGGAATACTTAGTAGGTCCACAATAAAGACGTATTGATGTGTTCAGGAGTGAATCTCAAAGGGAAGAGTGGGCTTTCAGATTATAACTCAGTTAGCTGGCAATGGCTTCTTCTGAACAGGGGCTGCTGGTTATTTTGCATGTTTAAGGGTCCGCCAACCTAAACTACTTACACTGAAGATGAACTTAGTCCTAATATTCCTTTACCTGTGGAAAATAAAAATATGTAGTATTCTTGTAGTTATTCTTTATTTAGAACCCTATATTAGCATTGCCTTCGTGGGTGTGAGGGGCTGGAGTGGGAAGGTAATTGGGGAAAAATGTCCCACACGTCCCCCACCGGTGGTATATGACTTGCGCCCCACTGATGGGCAGCCCTGTAGAGGGTGTCCATCAGAGATGGAGAGAACCAGAAGATGCATGGCTTGGTGGGAGCAGCGGAGAGCCCAGCCAGGGAGCAGATGTCAGTTAGGAGCCCTCTGAGTTATTCCTGGGCCTTTCGCCACCCCATCAGAATTCCCCTTCCACTGAGGCTGGTCTCCATGCTCTTCCTCCTCCTCACCTAAATGTGTCACTGCATGAGTCTCCCTTCCTGCTGACCCCTTTCTTACCCCTCCCTTGGGTGGCTTTGGAACACGTTCATTTCTCTCTTCAGCCCCTGTTATATTCATTTGTCTGCACTGTAAGCTGCTCACTTAGATGCACCATTTTATTTGCGGTTGCACAGACACATGGATTTGAGCTCAGCCTTTGCCAGGAACTAGCCAAGAGACCTCCCAAGAGCCTGTGTTGTCTCTGTGGGCCTCAGCTTTCCCGGCTTTCTCACCTGGGAAATGGTCTCCCAGGATGTATCCCCCTTTGAGATGTTAACTCCAGGAGAGCAGAGACAGTGATAAGCCTGGTGGGGTGAGAGTGCATTTCCTACTTGCAGTGATTTCTTTTCTTTTTTTTTAATAATTTTTTAAAAGATTTTATTTATTTATTTGAGAGAGAGACAGCAGGAGCAGAGGGGAGAGGCAAAGGGAGAAGCAGACTCCCCACTGAGCGAGGAGCCTGAGATCATGACTTGAGCCAAAGGCAGACACTTAACCAACCGAGCCACCAGGCGTCCCCCATTTGCAGTGATTTCTTGCCAAGGAGGCAGTTCCTCAGCCTGACTCCTGTCTGCTGCGAGCTCTCCTTTCAACGAACTTCCACTTTTCTTTCAGGGCTGGGAGAGGGTTCTGCCCTCCTTCATCCAGATAGCAGATCCCATCCCAGGTCCTTAGAGAAAAGTGCCTGGAGGGCTTTCAAGGAATCACAGTGCCATCACATGCTCAAACATCTTCACAATGGTGCGAGGATCACTGTGCAGATGCCACCAGCAATCGAGGGCCACTGGGTGTCCACCGGGTAAGAGGGCCGGGGACTGGACCCGGGCGGGGGCGGGGAAGTGGGGGGGAGGATCGGAGAGCACACGTCTGTGGAAGGCCTTCCTGGGGGCTTCTCAGATGCACAGAGACTGTATCCTATCTCAATGGCGCAGGTGTTATCTAAGTTCTAACTAAAAACCAAGCAACACTTTGAAACTCCGTTCGGTAAAGAAACAGAGCTAAGGACTGTAGAAATGTTAGCTAAAGCAGAGATGCGTACCACTGTTAATCACAGGCTGTGAGTGAATGGGTCCTTGTTTACCGAACTCTGTGGGACCACTCAGGTATAAAAAGAAACCATTAGCAAGTGAAATTAGGAGTCTGTGTTTCACCAACCCTGAAACATGACTTGCAAGCTTCTGAGGGTCTAAATATTCTAGCCATATTCTGGTAATTTAATATATGGCTTCAGGGTTCTAAGAGTAAGTGAAAAGGTACTCAAGCTACCTCTACTAGCCAGGGCATAGTTCTTGGACTCTTCCAGGCTACAGAGCTGAGATTTATCCCAGTTTGAGCTCTGGCTTATCTTCCATTAGAGCTTTTAAAAATAGCCTAGAGGCAGACCTGCAGGTTTTCCCCTACCCATTAAATTGCTGAGAATTAACAAGACTCACTCTGGGATCTGATCACTTCTCCCTTGCAGCCTCCAGGTACCTTGGGGAGGGATCAAATGCACACAGAGAAGAGAAAAAAAGGAATTTTTATAAGATGATGAAGACCCAGAGGTGGTTTTTTTTTCCGCTAAAGATGGGGTTTCTTAAAATAACCACACGATAAATATTTGCACGATCTTAATGTGATGTACTTTTAAATAATTTATCATTTTATTCAAACACATATTTATTGAGTGTACAAATATTTACTGTGTGCCCAGCACTGTTCTAGATTTTGTGTATATAGCAGTGAACAAAACAAATCATGGTCCCTGTCTTCAGGAATTTTACAAATAAACATACAAAGAAGTACTATGAAGAGGGTAAAAAACAACAGGTGCTAAAGGAGAATACCAGGGGCCTTATTTTAGGACGGGGGTGGGGTCAGGAAAGGCTACCAGAGGAAAGGACACTTGAGCTGGGATGTCCTTAGCTATGCAAAGACCCAGGGAAGAGCTTTCCATCTGGAAGAACGAGCAAAGATGGGGTTGGAGAAACAACTGACCTGGAGTCCTTGTGGGGCGGGGGGAGGTCCGTAAACCTGGGCATAGGGACCTGGGGGGGGGACAGCTCCAGATGAGGCTGCCAGGGAGGGCGGGGCCAGCTCCAGGGCAGTTCTGGCCAGATTGGGGTTAGAACTGGACAGTCACTGAAGAGTTTGCAGCAAGGACTGTGCTTAAGACATGATCCAGCTTTCACACAAGGCACTCAGGCTGCAGTGCACCAAATGGCTGGTAGAAAGTGTGAGAGGAGGGTGACCAGTTAAAAGATGGTTGCAGCAGGTGCATCTAGAGGTGACAAGGCCTAGGTGAGGGGGTGGTGGCCCCGGTGGAGTACGCAAGGACTTGAGATACGTTGAGCCCTGAGGCCAGGCAGCACATCTTCCATGGCCTTATAAACAGACTGCAGTTACCGCTCACCACTCACGCTGGACAGGGCCTCCTTTGTAGGGGGAGGACCCTTGCGGCTCCTCTCTCACCTTCTCTGCAGAGCGCAGGGCTCAGGGTTCCGCCGAGTGCCTTCTGTGCACTCGCCTGCACTGGACTTCACTGACAGCCTTTCCCAGAGGGAGGAGCCCGCTTGGGATGATGTTTACCTTTCACCAGTGTGTTAACTGAAAAATGGAAATGTTACCGATTTTGAGAATAACAGGTCTTTGGGATTTCAGCTCCACTGTTTGATTTAGCCATGCTGAGTCTGCTCAAACCATAATTATTGTTAATAATACATATATCACAGACTCGAGCAGAGTTCTAAGGCCAAACCTGAAGGATGCAAATCATGATGTAACTGAAGTTCTGATCTGGTGGAGAGTTACAGAGGTCAGAATCTTTGGCAGATATGTTGAAGAAGCCCTCCAGCGTTTCCCTGGTGTGGGCTGGGCTGCAGAGACAGGAACTGGCCCCAGGTAGGGCAGTGATCAGTTTCTGCTGGCCATGTATGCCCTGTAGACCTAGTCTAAGTATTTCTGGCCAACGAATCTAGCATTGATCTAAGGCCACAGCAAAAAACTACTTTGTCGTTGTCATCTTGTCAGTCAGCACAAACAAAAGGAGCCCTTACCTGTGTTCCGCTAGCTTTGCTTTCACTAATGGACCCTTTTCCCCAGTAGAGGGAACATTAATTCTCACTGGATGGGAGGGTGGGTTTCCCCTTGCCCCTAGGTGACTCCTCCCCAGACTAGATTCCGTTTTGGAGCGGCAGACACCCCACACCTGCCTGCTGTACCCAAGGTCCATGAACAGGAGTGTTCAGGGGATCAGCTGTTTTCAAGCTAGCATGAGGAGACTTCCTTCATAGGCCAGCACTACTCTCTTCCCTCTTCCCACCGGAAAGACACTTCCCTGAAGTTAGGCCCCCAGGTGGAAGTGAGAAGGGCAGGTTTGGGCTCTCTTGGCTTGTTCCTAGGATGAATAAAGACTGTGGTGTAGAGAGATTAGGAACACGGCCTGGAGTCAGACTGCCTGCATTCAGGTTATGTGGCCTGGGGGCACTCTCCCTGATCTCTCATGCCTTGGTTTCTCCAGCTGTAAAATGGAGACAATACCTCCTTTACTCCTCAGTTGTTGTGAGGATTCAATACATTGGTGTCTATGCAGGCACAAAACAGTGTGTGGCCCAGAGTAAACATTTGTTATTATTACCATAATTTCTTGACACCCCAACGCATCTGTTCCTCAGTGCCTTTGGGCTTGAAAACGTCTTCCTTTCCCTTTTTCCCTTCAGCTGTGAAGTGAGGTCGGGCCCAGAGTTCATCACAAGGTCCTACAGATTCTACCACAATAACACCTTCAAGGCCTACCAGTTCTATTATGGCGGCAACCGGTGCACCAGCCCTACCTACACCCTCGTCATCCGGGGCAAGGTTCGCCTGCGCCAGGCCTCCTGGATCATCCGCGGGGGCACCGAGGCCGACTACCAGCTGCACAACGTGCAGGTTGTCTGCCACACAGAGGCTGTCGCCGAGAGGCTCAGCCAGCTGGTGAACCACACGTGCCCGGGCTTCGTGCCCGCTGGGGGCCCCTGGGTGCAGGACGTGGCCTACGACTTGTGGCGGGAAGAGAATGGCTGCGAGTGCACCAAGGCCGTGAACTTCGCCATGCATGAGCTGCAGCTCATCCGGGTGGAGAAGCAGTACCTGCAGCACAACCTGGACCGCCTGGTGGAGGAGCTCTTCCTCGGGGACATCCACACTGATGCCTCGCAGAGGATGTTCTACCGGCCATCCAGTTATCAGCCCCCTCTGCAGAATGCCAAGGTACCCTGCCGCTGACTGCACTCAGGGCCTGCGGGCTGTTCTTTATTAAGTGAGATGAGCGACCCACAGGGAGGCATGGCAGTGGGGTCCAAAGGGACCTCTGAGAGGAAGCACCCTGCGTCATGGGGGAGATTGTGGAGGGCTGCCCAGGGAGGGACACGCAGCAAGGTCAGGACACCTGGCCGCACCGCCAACTTGCTCTGCAGTGAGGGGCTGTGGTTTTCCTCATGACATGGGTGATGGCGGCAGGCTTGTTGGTGTGCTAGGGGCCCTGGGGTGGTGGTTCTAGAAGATTCCTAAGGCTCTTCTCAGCTCTAACACTCCACGAACATCTTCTTTGATTCTGAAAGGAAAGCATAAAGGAAATTCGGAGATGTTATAGCCACACTGTGGAGAGATGCCACAACAGGAGTGATCCCAGCCCTGGAGGAGAGGGAGAGGCGCCTGAGGGGAAAGTGACAGTGCTGTTGTAGGCTGGAGAGCTTATAGTCTCCCACCCACACTACTGCTTTCAGGCTTCAAAACGACCCCCTGAGGCAGATATTGCCGCCCTCTTAGGCAGAAGGGAGAGGTAGCGGAGATTCATGGGCTTGTTGTCTTTTGCCCTAGGTCACCCGGGTAGTGAGGTTCTGCGCTGGAACTTGAACCCAGACCTCCTTCTCCAGACCCCACATTCTTTCCATTCAACTAAGTGAAATGTAAAGTCACTGTGATCACAAGGGAGGAAGGAGGGGGCAGGAAACAATTAAAACCTTATAATGTTCTTTTCTTGAATGATAGTCCAGTAATTATATTTGGAATTCACAAAGCATTTCCTTCCCATGGGCTCAGGATCCGTGTCAGCCTGTAACACGATCTTCCACCTCAGAAGTTGGAGAAGCTTGAGCTGGGGAGTGTGTGCAGGGAGGGGGTCAAGGGAGGTTTCTCCAGTGGCCACACCCCCCCCTCCGCCGCCATCGGATTGGCGTCTGTGGAACCCTCTCTCCAACAATGACTCTCTAAATGAGGGGCCCCATATGACTTTTGTTTGATAGTTTATTCATTTTTTTAATCTTTTTTTTTTTTCTCTTAGTCCTTTGAGCTTATTTATGACTGGTAGAGATATCCCAGAGTACTTCCCCTGCCAAAGACCACTCGGTGTTATCTTCTGTTTATCTGTGTTATTGTGAGCTCCCGTAATGAAAGTCGCCTTTATTATAATTGTGGGAAATCTGCTGAGGAAGCCCACTTGGCCGAGGCTGCTTCCTCTAGATGCGCCTCACCAGGGACGGTCCCCATGTGTGAGGAGAAGCCAGACTGAGGGCCCCGGGCCCCAGACCCAGCCCTCCCTGGGCTCACAGCATGACTTCGAGTGCAAACCCTGGAGTCAGCCCCCTGTGTCCTGCTGTGAGGTTGCAGATTTGCTGAGGAGGAAGAGGGGAGGTAGGGCAGTGAGGGAGAGGGTGGCCTTTCTTGCCTGCCTCCATCCCAGTGTCTGCCTGGGACTCCCCAGGCCTCCTCAGGAGGGGGGGGGAGTGGAGGAGCTGAAGCTGTGCCCATTCCACACATCATGCCAAGGCATCAAGAGGATAATGCTCCATAGGTGGCATCTAGGCAAGGGCGTGGTTTGGGGGGGCCAGATAGGAATCCAGATGGAAGCGTCATCCAGAGTCGGTGCTGAACACTGCAGCTGAACAGCTCTTCTCTTGAACAAATCTCTGGTGTGAGACAGCAGAGGGGTAAAGGAGCTTTTCGTCTGAACATTTGGCTTCCTCTGAGTACAGTCTAGCCAACTTTTAAATTATCTCTAGTAATGGGAGTAAGAATGTCATGAATAAAAACGGCCCACAGATAATCCAGAAACCTGATGTCAGCCAAGAGCACCAACCCGGTCCCACCCTGAACCTTTATGAAGATCTGCTAAGCACACAGTCCTTTTCATGCCTGCTCGCCCTCCAGCGGAGACACTAATAGGCAGCGAACAGCCAAGAGGCAGGAACAGTGAGGCAGGGAACTGAGTAAGGAGGAGGCAGTCCGAGGGAGGAGGCAGAATTGCTGCAGGAGGAGGCAGGTGCCGTCCCAGAGCTGCCTGGGTTGGAGTCTGGCCGCTCTCCTATTCACACCTGACCTTGGGCTAGTCCTTTGCACACACTCAGGTTCAGATTCCTTTTCCTCAACTGCAGACACCCACGGAGGCTCTTTTTAGGACTGAAAAGAAAAAAATATTAACCCTAACACCTTTCTTTTCTTACATCTGTTCCCTCACTCTGATCTTCTGGTGGCATGCCCCATTAGGAGGCCCAGTAGGAGAAGTCAGTATTCCTAAGACTTGCAACTCTGGAAGATTCTCTCCCACTCCCTCCCCAGGCCTGTAGGAGGCATTTCTCCTGCTGTCAATCGACTCACTGAACAGAGCCTGTCTGTTGAGAGAGCAAAGGCACACACTTGTGGTTCCTGAAGGAAAAATTGTCTTGACTGTGAGTTATTACCACTGGCATGAGGACTAAGGATGATAGTTGTAAGGCCAACCTTAGAGTTTTTGTAAACAAAAAGGTGGGAGACATGCTCTTTTTTTTTTTTTGAATACTCTCTGGAGAAGCTGGTGAGAATGTGGACTTTGGAGGTGGTAGCCAGTCCGGGAACCCACTTCTCCTGTGGCCATCAGCTGCAGGTGCTAGTGGTGTCGTCTGACCTTGGGGAGCCTTGATGTTTCTTCTGTAAAGTGGCAAGAATAGAAGAATCAGCTGGATTAGTGTGCAGAATGCTGCCTGCCATCGGAAAGGACCGTTCACCAAAGTTCCCTTCTCCCCACTCCTAGAGTAGGTAGCCCTTCTGGGCAGGTGTCTCCTGGAGGGATGACAATGACATTGACGGGGGCCTCAAAGTGTTTGATGATGCCTCACCATGAAGCATCGCCTCCCATTTTCTCCTCCACCCCCCTGCTAAGGCAATCGTGAGGACATTGACCCAGATACTTAAAAGGTAGACCCTCTAAAACCTAGGCCTGAGGCCCTGATTTAAGAAATTTTAAGTGTGGAAAGAACCTTCGGCATACTGTTAAATACAAAAAAAAAAGAAGATCTAGAGTAGCATGAACAGTATGATAACATTGTGTGAAACTAATAATGAAAGAAGCATAAGATGAACTTACAAAGGAGGCGGTATTTCTGGAAGAGCACATGAAAAACATAACAATCCGAGGAAGGGAACAGTTGGGGGACAGTTGGACCATGACTCATCACTGTATACCTTTTTTGTACCTTTTGCACTTTGTGCCATGATCTTATATTATCCAAACAGAGTCATCATGCAAAATTAAAATAAATTTTGGAAGCTGGGGCTCTGAGCTCAGAGGAGCTCTGCGGCCACCACCAGAACTGGTGGCAGGGCTGGGAGGCCAAAACCTGATGCATCCAGGGCCGGTGTGTGCTGCCCTCCACTTCCACAGCCACCCCGCGTGGCCATGGGTGTCCTTCGAAGGCCAGTGAGGTCTGCAAGGCTCTGGGAGCTGAAAGGGCCTGTTCTTCTAATGTTGTCCCTGGCGTCGAATGTCTTGGCACGCAGCATGCCGCTGAGTCCTCAGGAAGTTTTTAGATCCTTCCCCAGGACAGCTCTGAGAAGGAAGAAGCGGACTTTGCCATTGGTGCCTTTCCAGAGTCCGCGCAGGCAGAGCCCCAGGTGCTCCCTGCCCGCTGGGAACTGGGAACGGGAAGGAGGAGGGCTGGGAGCGCATCCGGAGAGACCACACTCCCCCCACCACCCGCCTCTTTGAACTCTTTGCCTCCCCTAATTGCAGGTCCATAGAGACCTGGTTGAAAATTAGTTTAAATGCTAAATTGAGTTTGAAACCACTAGTCTCAGCCCCTCTGGAAACGGGACACCATGTAAAAATAGAAACTTTAAATCAACTTGTTTTTCTAAGCTTAATACAGCTTTGCTGTGAGGTTCCGAGTCCTTTGGCAAATACATCGCGTTTGAAGAGAATCAGGTGTGCTGGGAGGATTCTTTCAGGATGAAATTGGCCACTCTTCACTATGAAAAATCAAGACCACATAAAATAACCCTGAAAGAAGATGCTTTCCCTCAATTGAGTTTAACATCAGGGCAGCTGTCACCCTCTGCCTAGATTTTTGTGCAGTTGAAGGGTTAGCGAGCTGAATTCTTTCAGTGGTAGAATCAAATAGTAATTAAAAGCAAATGATCACCCGGGTTGTTGGAAATGCCAGAGCCTCAGGATCAGACTTGTAAGCAAACGGAATTGGTCTTTCTCCAAAATCCTGCACTGATTTAGCCACAGGGTCGTAAATCAAAGGGGTTGTCTAAAACCAGACAGCTTTCCCCAAGCCATGCATCTCAGATATTCTGGCCCAGCGCATTCATGGCACATCTGAGAAAGACAGGCACCGAAGTGTTTTCAAGGGGAGCTGAGCACTGAAAATGAAAAAGGTGATGCTCATGTGCTTTCTCTCTGGCATTCTGTAGACTCTGTAGACTGCGAACGAGCATTTGATTTTGAGGGAGCTGGCCTTTCCGAGCCTTTTCAGAGTCTGCGAGAAATACAGATGAACTGTGAGACTTTCTGTATCTGTGACATCCGAGGCACTGTGGACCAGGTGGCCACGGGCAGGGCACTTTTCAGCCCAGCCCCAGGAGGTGGCTCTGCCACAGGACGGGGGCCCCTCCTCAGGCATGTGCTTGGCGGGGCTCCCGGGGGGCTGGGTGAGCAGGTGTCACACGAGTAAGGGCAGAAGAGCCGGAGAAGGTGGTTGTGGAAGAATTCACCTTCCTTCTCTTTCTGCCACTGGACGGAAAGGAGAGGGGTTTGTGGAGGTGACAGGGAACAGAAGAAGTGGTAGAGGGCTGGGGAGTTCAAGGAGTCATGACCTAAAAAGCCCGTCTTACATCAAGGATGAATCCTTTCTTTTAAGGTTTTTTTTTTTTTTTTTTTTGAGAGAGAGGATAGAGCACAAGCAGGGGGAGGGAGCAGCAGAGGGAGCGGGAGAAGCAGGCTCCCCGCTGAGCAGGGAGCCCAACGAGGGACTCGATCCCAGGACCCTGAGATCATGACCTGAGCCGAAGGTAGACGCTTTAACCGACTGAGCCGCCCAGGCGTTCTCAGGGATGAATCCTAAAGAAAAGTGTGGCCCTGCTCACCAGGGCTGGGTGTTTATTATAGAGCAGCAAATGGTGCACATTGTTCAAGAAGACGGAGCTGATGGTGGATGTTGGATGACAGGGGCTTGACTCGGAAAGGATTGCCTGTGTGGACCTTTGATTTGGGCCTAAGTGTGAAGTGTCGTGTAGTTGCTCGCTGCACCCCACAACGGCTGGCGTCCACTTTTCTTGCGGAAACAGTTCAGTATTTCTTGACTCCAGGGTATTTCAGCAGATAAACAGAATTGCAAGGTTGCTTTGTTTAAGGAGTTAGCCGACCAGGAAATACTTGTTGTCAGGGACAGTGTAAGTGGTAAACAGTTCCTCCCTTAAAAGGCAAGAGAGCCCAGAGGACTGAGTGAGAGCCCAGGCGTGCCGGCAGTCAACCGTTCAGAAAGTCTGGAGTAGGCCTGTAGTATGCAGGGGTGCCGGCCCAGCACTGCGGGGAGTGTGGAGGAGGGGGAGAAGGCCAGACCTGGGGGGAGGGCCCCTCTGGATTTACAGTAGATTTAATGTCATTATTAAAATGAATCTACTTTAACTATTGAATTTAAATTGATGGAGTGGAAGAAACAAACAAGTAAAAACATCAGTCAGAAATTTTTTTCCGAAATCATTCTTGAAGTCCTTTGTTTTAAAGAACTGGCTTCTCATGGCCCTTGCTATCTGGCTGTTGAGTCTGTATGTAGTGTGTGTATAGGCAAGGTGGAAGCAAACTTACCTTTGGTGTGATTTACTAATGTTTTGTAAACTGGAAAGGCTTTTGTGAGCTAACTTCTTGGATTCTAAACTTCTTAGAAACCTCTTTCTCGAAAATGAAGGGTTGCTCCCAGGGACCCCCTCCCCCCCAAGTGCCCCTTCTTAACTCCAGGACAGTGTTGAGTTGACTTTTGTCTCACTAAGCGGTCAGGAGACAAATGTGAGGCCTGAGACGTCGGCAGCTCACCCTTCTTGTGTCCTTCCATCATCCTTTCATCCCCTGTCCCTTCATGGCTACTGCCAACCACTTCCAGCAGCTCTGAAAGCTGCTCTTTGAGACACACGACAAGTGTGACCATGGCTATTCTACTTCCTCCTGAAAGTGGTATCATCAGGACCCACTGAGTGGTCAAAATGAGCCCAAGTCCATAAATTCCTGCGACCCCAGATCTGAAAGGCACCCCGAGAGGCCCCTTCCACAAGGCGGTCAGCTTTCCTCATTTGCGATGACCACTGGCCTACTCTATTCATATTGTTAAATAGCCAGTGACGGCGTTCCGCCACCTGTGAGCCTTCACCATACCTGCCGCGCTCCCCCAGATGTCATGAGAAGTAGGAGAAAGGGAGAGTACTCTGGTCTTGGCCTCCAAGAGCTTGATGAAGTTCTTCTCCAGTGAAATGGAGAGGCCCCGGGAAGACTGCATGTGTAGGAATACCTACAGTAGAAATGGAATCAAATGCATGGAGAATTGCAGTTGTAAAAAAAAAAAAAAAAAAAAAAAAAAGCTTTCAGCTTCAGTCATTGGCAGGTTTCTTCCTGAGAAACACAAATGTGTTTTTTATCCCATGGAAGAAAGCTCTGTGAAAGGAAGTTTCCATCATCTGTTGCCATTTCTCCTCCTCCTTGGGCAAAACCTTTAGCCCAGGAAATGTTTTATTCATCCTGCTTCTCTGGTTGATCTGTTCATGGGAAGATGATATCAAGTGATTTCTTCCATTCTGGGAAGACGCTGGAAATGAGTAGATGCTGTCGGCAAATGTTGTTGACGAACCACCTCTCCAGAAATAAATGTTGGCAGGGAACAGGAGAAAGCCTGGAGAATCCCTATCAGCCATCGGCCAGGGAAGACCTTTTCTAGGGACCAGGGTCCTTGACAGGGAGACATCTGTTCTCAGCCCGAGGGGCAGCCTGGGGCCAGGGATTAGCACTCAGTAAGCCCCAAGACCAAATTATGTTCCAGACTCTACTTTTGGCTTGTAAAGTCATCTGGGCCATGCTATTCAATCTCTCTGTGCCTTGGTGGCCTCATCTGTAAAGCATACCCATGGTCTCTTCGAGAGGTTGTAAAGCTAAGGGGATGGTGTACTTGAGCTTCCTCAGACTCATGTCCTGTACGTGCAAGCTGGGGGTGGCTGACGTGTTGCCAGGGCGCCTGCAGGAATCAGAATGCGGAGTGAGCAAAACCCCACTCTTTGCCTAGGACATTGCGCACTTATGAAGTTGAAGGTTGATTTTTCATTTTTAGAATAAGTCTGATTGTTTTCTTTTAGGAAATTAATTACTTGGGGATCTTTTTTTCTCCCCTCCTCCTTCAGAATTAAAGCTTTTTATAGTTGGTGTAAAGAGTAGCAACAAGGAAACACATTCTGGTCCTTCTGCTTTAACCTTCAGATCTTCTGTATACAGAAACCCTAACTTTAAAGTAGCCTTTTCTGGGGCGCCTGGGTGGCTCAGTCAGTTAAGTGTCTGCCTTCGGCTCAGGTCATGATCCTGGGGTCCTGGGATCGAGTCCCGCATCGGGCTCCCTGCTCCACGAAGAGCCTGCTTCTCCCTCTCCCTGCCACTCCCCCTGCTTGTGCTCTCACTCTCTCTCTCTGTCAAGTAAATAAATAAAATCTTTGAAAAAATAAAAAATAAATAAAGTAGCCCTTTCTAAGATTCAGGGAAGGGAGTGAGGTAGAAGCCCAATGGGACAGCCTACAAAAGGATAGCTTCTCAGAGGAGAATTAGGTATCAGAGCAGGGACCAAAAAGGAGAGGGATTTCATAAAGCAAATAATATTTCAGAGTACACATCACTCTTAATGACGAAAAACTCTTCCCATTTATTCTTTTTGAAAAATTGCTGTTTATTTTTTTAAGTATTTATTTGAAACAGAGCAAGAGAGAGAGAGCACAAGCAGGGGGAACAGCAAGCAAAGGGAGAAGCAGGCTCCCCGCTGAGCAGGGAGCCCGATGCGGGGCTCGATCCCAGGACCCGGAGATCATGACCTGAGCTGCAGGCAGACGCTTAACTGACTGAGCCACCCAGGCGCCCCGAAAAGCTGCTGTTTAAGAAAAGCATCCCGAAAGAGAAACTGGACAGCCAGTATATGGGCCTTAATTTCTGCTTCCACATAATTGTTCCTATAGGTCTTTCAAGTTTTATTCCAGCCAAGGATGGTTAGAATCAAGAGCACAAATTAGATTTTTTAAAAATCTGTCCATACAACAGAGAGGTTCCCCCTTACCTAACCATGGCTAAACCTGTCCACTTGGTGACAGTATCTACGGAGAGGCCAAAAATCCCACCCATGTTTATGACATCTTGGTTTCTTCATGCCTGCTCAAGAGTTGTTATAACAGGTTACTAGTCAGTTCAACAATAACAAGAAAAACAACCCTATTAAAAAATGGGCAAAGGACTTGAATAGACATGTCTCCAGAGAAGATATACAAATAGCCCGGAAGCACATGAAAAGATGCTCCAGATCACTAATCATTAGGGAAATGCAAATCAAAACTACAGTGTGATATCACACTCTACCCATTTGATTGGCTATTATCAAAAAGAGAAAAAAATAGTTGTTGGCAAGGATGTGGAGAAACTGGAACCTTTAAAGGTGCACCGTGGGTAGGAATGTAAAATGGTGCAGCTGCTGTGGAAAAACAGTATGGTGGTGGTTCCTCCAAAAGTTAAACACAGAATTATGGTATGAGCCAGAAATTTCACTTCTGAGTGTGTGCCCAAAAGAATTGAAAGTGGGGTCTTAAATAGACTACACCTATATGCTCATAGCATCATCATTCACAGTAGCCAAAAAATGGAGTGTTCATCAGCTGATGAATGGATAAACAAAAGTGGTGCATACATACATTGAAATATTATTCAGCCTTAAAACAAAAGGAAATTCTGACACAGGCTACAACATGGACAAACCTTGAGGATATTATGCTAAGTGAAATAAGCCAGTCACAAAAAGGACAGATTCTGTGTGCTTTCACTTCTGTGAGGTACCTAGGGTAGACAAATCCATAGAGACGGAAAGTTGAATGGTGGTTGCCAAGGGCTGAGATTGAAACAACGGGGAGTTGGTGTCTATTGGGCACAGAGTTTCAATTTGGGAAGATGAAAAAGTTCTAGAAATGGACGGTGGTGATGGTTGCACAACAGTGTGAATGTGCTTAGCACCACTGAACTATTAAAAGGGTTAAGATGGTAAGTTTTATGTCATATTTTACCACAATAAAAAAAAAATAGGAATTTGGCAACACTAATAGCTAAGGGCCAGGTTCCTCCCACTCTGTCCCTAAATTCTCACAGATTCAGCTGATGGACGGCAAGCTTCCCTTGCTTGTAGCTTGCTTTTCTCTGCTGACGAACAGAAATGCTTCAGCCGGGTCCCCATCTCCAAGGTCAGGCCTCTGTGCCGTTGTTCTTAAAAGCACCACTTGGACTCCACACGCTACCACGGCATCTTTCCGAGACAGCCTGGGCCCAAGGGCTGTGCCCACCTCCTCTCACCGAGCCTGTTCCTGTTCTGACGGAAGAGCACTTGATCCCTGATGTTAATGCTGGGGGCAATAGCTCTTGTGAGAACGAAGACCCCTGTTCTCCCACCCGCTCTGCCCCGTCCAAGAAGCTTTCTGGGAGGTTCCCGAATTGATATTGGTGTTTGAGGAGACAAATCTTACCAGGGAATGAGACTATCTTAGAATGGCCAGAAATGAAGTGGCCACAAATGATGTTAAATCCCCGAATTACAGATAGCAAACCCATTTGTGGGGAATGAAACGAAAGAGAAACTTCATCTCACTCTGTGGCTGCCCACTTGATATTATCATCTACAAGCCACGAACGGTGTTAGCAAAGGAAGCCCTCTCTCCCCTAACTTACAGCTCTAGGCTCCTCTGATGAGCACAGCAACAAGTTGGCGAGCTTTGAGTTCTCCTTGGAGGAGGCTGTAGAGGCATGGCGGCCGAGAGCCCTTTCCCGCCCGCCCACTCTCTGAGATCTCTGAGCACCTAGCCAGACAACTGCAGCGTCACATTGAGTCACTGCTGAACAAGGAGAGGCCTTGGCAATCCGGATTTCCGGCTCTCGGAAGCACGGGCATGCCCTCCTGGGCGTTCCTGTCAGTGCCTGTGGTCAGGCCTGAGGCCACACCAGGGAGCTGCTGCACACCATGGATCCCATGGCTGGGGGGGCCCAAGGCCAGTGTCCATGAGCTGTCCCCCCGACTGTGGGCTACGACTGTTACCCTCCCGCCACCACACACAGGTGTCCCGTGGCTTCGATCAAACAGCCAGGCAATGGCAGGTATGGCCCAGAACCCAGCTGTCCTGCCTTCCAGACTGTGGCATTTTGAGGGGAGCCCCGAGCCCTCTGGGCAAACGACGTTTGTACGACTGGCAGCCTCTGGCCACCTCTGCTCCTTGGAGGATTTCTCAGCCACAGCTGTGGACAGACAGCGTTGTCCCCGAGGCTGTGGGAGTGTTCTAAAGCAGACGCCCAGGGAGGCAGCCCCTGAAAGGCCGAGCTGCAGCTATCTTGTGCTAAGTAAACGGCTTAAAGCTATAAAGCAGGAAGCAAATTAAGAGCCCGTAAACCGTCAAACCCCGAGGTCCCAGACGCAAATGGATGACAGGTGTGCAGGCTGGCTTCGCCGAGGTCTCGGCCCCTGCCCTCTTGCTGGCCTCCTCCTTTATGCCTTCCTTTGAAAGGACCCCTGCTTTACTACACAGCTCCCTTTGTCATCCCAGCAACTGGAAGGCTGACCTTTTTTTTTAGTTTTGTGTGTCTCATAGTTGTTTTTTAAAGGGAAAAATCTGATTGTAAAATACACATAGCATTTCCATTTTAGCCATTTGAGGTGTCCAGCTCAGTGGCATTAAGTACATGCACAGGGTTGTGCGACCATCTCCCCCATCCATCCAAAGAATTTTTTCATCTTCCTGACCCGAGGCTGTGTCCCCATTAAACACGAGATCCCCATCTCCCCTCCCCCAGCCCCTGGCCACCAGGATTCTACTTTCTGTCTCTGAATTTGATCACTCTGGGTCCCTCATAGAAGTGCAATTGAGATGGTACGGTATTTGTCCTCTGGTGTCTGGCTTATTTCACTTAGCATCATGTCGTCAAGGCTCATCCATGTTGCAGCCTGGGTCAGAATCCCTTTCCTTTTTCCAGATTGAATAATCTTTCATGGTATGTGTGGACCACATCTTGTTTCTCCATTCACCCACGGATGTATACTGGGTTGTTTTCATCATTTGGCCGTGTGAATATGCTGCTCGGAACGTGGCTGAATGGCTGTCTCTTCAAGACCCTGGTGTCCTTTGGACATAAACCAGAGGAGGGATTGCTGCATCATATCGGAGTTCTTTTCCTCAGCCACTGCACCATTTTATCTTCCCACCAGCAGTGCACCCGGGTTTCAGTTTGCCCCGCCCTTGTCCACACTGTTCTTTTCAGATGTTTTTCATTGCAGCCTTCCCAGTGGGTATGAGGCGACGCTAGCCTTGCCGAAGTCAAGTGTCTGGGACATGTGATAGGATTCTAAAGAGAGTACACATCCCAGCTGACATATTTAGACAAGTCCCTGATGTCAGCCAAACACACACGTGCGCTTGTGAGCCCACACTTGTGTGCGTGCACACACACACCCCACCACCCTCCCATCTGTGCCCAAGGGCCTAGCCCCCAGATGCCTCTCGGGTCCGCAGGTGACAAGTGACGGAGCCCCGGGGGACCCTGCCCGGTCCCACTGGTGAGCCTCCTTTGAAGGGAGCATGTGTGCACTGCTCTGTCATGAAGACAAAGGTCTACCCGTGTGTGTGTCTCTTGTCTCCAGAACCACGACCATGCCTGCATCGCCTGCCGCATCATCCACAGGTCAGATGAGCACCGCCCGCCCCTCCTGCCCCCCAAGGCTGACCTGACCGTCGGCCTGCACGGCGAGTGGGTGAGCCAGCGCTGCGAGGTGCGGCCCGAGGTCCTCTTCCTCACGCGCCACTTCATCTTCCATGACAACAATAACACCTGGGAAGGGCATTACTACCACTACTCCGACCCCGTCTGCAAGCACCCCACCTTCACCATCTATGCCAAGGGCCGCTACAGCCGGGGGGTGCACTCCTCCAGGGTCATGGGAGGAACGGAGTTTGTGTTCAAAGGTAGGGCTCCTGCCTCGACTCCCAAAGTAACAGCCCAGTGGCTGAGAAACTGAGCAGTTTGGGGACCTTTTTGTCCATGCAGAGCCTGAGGGAAAGGGGAGATGTTGAGGGAGAAATTAGGGAGTCCTTTCTGCTTTAAGGTCATCATTCACATCAGCCTTCGAGGTTCCCCTCTGCTCAGAATGGGGCCAACAGGGGTGGCTCAGCCCTTGGGCCACAGTGCAGGAGGGCCCACACTGTTATGCGTGCTGTCAGATGTGGCCAGGGAGTATGTGACTAGGAATGAAACCTCATGCCTGCACCTTTCCTATTTGTTTGTTTGTTTGTTTATTAGAGAGAGAGAGCACAAGTTGGGGGAGGGAGAGGGAGAAGCAGGCTCCCCCCTGAGCAGGGAGCCCGACATGGGCCTCGATCCCGGAACTCTGGGATCAGGACCTGAGCCGAAGGCAGACGCTTAACCGACGGAGCCACCCAGGCGCCCCTACACATTTCCTTTTTTGTGCACCGCTCAGGGTGATTCTGAGCTGCCCCTGTGATAACATCACACTTACTTGCCGCATTCAGTGTGCTTTCTGGAGTGAGCAATAAAGAGCAGGTGTTAGTTACACCTCAGGTGCTCAGCATTGTCCTTTCCAACGCCGAGTTTGTCATGCACTTGAAAGTTGTCCTGTGCTTGGAGGTGGGAGTTTGGGATTTGTTAATGATGACCTAAGTGAGGAACGTAAGGGGTGAAATTCACCAGGGTGTTGTCAGCAAGGGAGGTCTCATGGCTTCTTTTTCTAGAATTTCTTTTTACACTTACACATCTTTTTAAGATGGTGTCAGTCATGTCACAGACAAAAGAGAGGTGGCTCAGATACTGGGTATGACCCCTTCTAGGGTAGCATTCCATGGTTCAGTCTATTTAATATGAAGTATTTTTGATAACCCAGAGAAGACCTAGGGCATCTTAATCCTCCACTTAGGAAGGAAGATTTTCTCCAGGAAGGACGGACCTTTGCTAGATGTGGCCAAGAGAACGACCATCTTGGTCCGGCTCCACGCCGAAGCTGTCGTGGTGTACATAAAATAGTCCCCTGGGGTCCTTCAGAAACAGCCCTCTCTTAAGTGCTGGGATTTCTATTTAATACATTCACTGATGTTTTTCTTACTTGCAGCCTAGTTCATTTTAGATGCCTGATATATGGGCCAGTATGAATTTGCAAGACTGCTAATTAGTATAGGCATTCAACACCAAAACTATTTAAAAACCTCAAAACCTTTTCATAAAAACAAAATTCCAGTTTGTGTTGAAATATTGTGGCAATCCCAAAGAGTCAGCGTCACCAAGGGCAACTCCTTGGAGACACTGTGTGTGACAGTTTGAGTTCACGTTAGCAGGCAGTCAGGGGCAGTGTGGGCCCCGCACTTACACGCCGAATGGTCTACCGGCAGTATATTTGGTGTGATGACCGTTCACGTCCACACGCTGAACCTTCACCACTGGGGGGTGCTTTTAGGGGGGCTCTGACCGGTGGGTGGCTGTGTGGGGTTGGGTTTAGAGCAGATGGCCTTTCCGCACCACTCACCCCTCACCCTTCGAGTCACCGACCTGTCCTCTCTCCTTCGCAGTGAACCACATGAAGGTCACCCCCATGGACGCGGCCACCGCCTCGCTCCTCAACGTCTTCAACGGGAACGAGTGTGGGGCCGAGGGCTCCTGGCAGGTGGGCGTCCAGCAGGATGTGACACACACCAATGGTTGCGTAGCGCTGGGGATCAAACTACCTCACACCGAATACGAGATCTTCAAAATGGAGCAGGACGCCCATGGCCGCTATCTGCTGTTCAACGGCCAGAGGCCCAGCGATGGGTCCAGTCCAGACAGGCCCGAGAAGAGAGCCACCTCCTACCAGATGCCCTTAGTCCAGTGTGCGTCCTCTGCGCCCAGAGCCGAGGACTTCTCCGAGGACCACCGGGGTCACCAGTATGGGAGCTGGGCGCCCGGGAGGAGCGCTTGTCCCCTGCTCCTTGCTGTGCTCGCCGGCCTTTTGACTCTACCACACTGCAATGCCCTCAGATAGAAGTTCTTAAAAAGCTATATTTTTCCAAACCAGGATTCCTTACAATTGACAGATTTTCTTTACAAAAAAAGAAAGGGCGCTGCTTCTTGTGATGCACTTGAATGCCCCAGAACTGTGGCTCCTTTTCTGCTGCCCAGCCCCCTCCCGCCCGGCCTGAGTCCTGAGCAGCGCGCTGTTTGAAGTTTCTGCTTTGAACTCTGGCCAGTGGGATCCCAGGCCGGGGCGTCTTCTCAAGAGTAATTGCACTTTAAGACCGCAGAGAGTGGCGAGCTAGTATGTTTGGTAGGGGGGGCAGGGTGACAGCTAAGTCCTCTTCTTTTCTTCCTCATAATTATTATTCTATTTCTGAGTTACACTTAGACGGATATCAAGCTCCAGCTTTTCCTGCCACTGTACCACTTCCTGTCCTCCCCTGAAACCGTGTTACGACCTGGAATCCAGTGCAGAGTTGGTTTGGGACAGCAATCAAGACACCTATTATTAATAAAGAAGAGACTTGAGTGTAGATATGTACATAGGGAAAGACACTGGGTTTAGCTTAACCATCCTGACAGCCTTAATGCAAAAAAAAGGAGGGAATCCCAGCTTTCAAATGTTGAGTGGAAAAGTATCTGTAATTAAAGTTTCAATGTAATTTAAACTATCGTTGTTCTAACTTGTGGGGAAAGGAGACTGGTGAAATGCTGGTTTCTGGGTGGTTGTGGAATGCACGCTGCTTGATGACTGCTTGGCTGGCGAGGGTGGTCGAGCAAATATCAAAAGCAGGACACACGGGAGCAGCAGTGTACGGGACGGTGACAGTGCGTTAAATGCCACCTGAATGATAAAACAGTGCCTGTTCGTTCCACAGTTTCCTCTCCGTGGGACCCTTGTCCTGGCTCATGCTGTATCTGGTCAGGGGTGAGCAGACGGAGCCTCGCTTGGCCATCTGGGCTACCTTCAAAGATGACTATTCAGAGCCCACGCTTTGCTGTTCAAAGACAGCATAGCGGGGGCATCCTCACCGGGGCTGCACTTGACCCTCAATGTGTGTGAAGCCCAGGCTTTGGGTAAAGCCCCCTTATCACCGGACGCACCAGCTTGACTCCGTTTCTGACCTGCTGTTGCCTTTGTGGCTGCACAGGATCTCAGGGTCACCTTCTGAAGAGTCTGTGAGCTCCTTCCTCACAGACGCTGGGAGGGGGCATGAGTCATGTCTACCCATTACTTTGGATTATTACAGATGGTGCTATCTGAACACCAAGTGGCACCGATGGAGGGAAATAGCAAGTCACCAAAAGCTTGGATGGAACTGGAAATGAGCGTGGAAACCACAATCAAGGTTGAGAGTCATGCTTGTATTTAAAAATTATGAAATGCTGCAGCATTCAGTGTGGTGAGAAGTTATAGGATAGCGTGGAGTACCAAAGTGCTTTATGTTTAGAATATATTTTAAGTTGTGGTGCATACTGAGGGGGTTTATTCAAATGAAAATACTAACTTAATGTCTGCCAAGTTTAATAAGCAAAGATGTCAAAAATACTCCCACAGAATACATTTTACCTGTGGATCTATTTAATTAACACTAATGCTATCTTTAAAGGATATAATAAAATTATGTGAAAAACTATGTTCACTGCTAAGGAATACCTTAGTGATTTGCCATAGAAGTGATAGGTTTGTAGCCATTTAATTCACAGGCACTCACCTGGACTTAGCTACTCACACACATACACATACATGCACACATGTATATCCAAATATATAGATATTAACATGTATATAATGTATGTGTATGTATATATGTCTTAGGGACAACATGACATTCATTCATGGGCTCGTATCACATTCTGATACACTATAAATCATTATAGAGAATGGCCAATATAATTTACTCACAAATTATCAACATGATTAGATGTACACCTGTCGCTTGCTCTATCACCCATATATATCACATCTTGTCTTGGTTATGTCATATTAACACAAATAAGGGTCAGTAAGTTCGTGGCATGTAGCTCCACTTGTAAATACTGGGTTTGGTGCAAGAAGTAAGTAAATAAAGGATGGCTCTTCTCGACCTCCCTGGCCTGGAGCTAGACTTCCTCTCTTCCTGGGTAGTAGGCTGATGATGGTCAGGGTCAGAAAGTTGCTCCTTGGGCAAACCTTGTCAACTCCAGGTGGACCTGGACTCAGAAAGGAGCTTCCTAGAGCCTCCAGTCACCCAGTATGGAACAAAGGTAACTCGTGCAGACATGACCAATCTGGTCATCTGCGTAGATGCCCAGTACCTGCGACTTCCAGGTGGTGTCTATCCTGCTATCCTGAACAGTCCATCGTGGCGTCCTGGTGCTGTGGCCACCCGCTAGGGTAACACTCAGCAGCGCCCAGACCCAGGATCCCTGCGCGAGGGGCTGGGGGTCAGGGTGTCCTCGGCAGGGCTTCACACACACCTTGTAAAAGCGACTGGAGTGTAAGACCTGTGGTTCCTGGTTGAAGGGACAGTTTTTGCAAGAATAGAAGAGATTCTCCATCCCACCAACTCTTTAAATAGGTCTTAAAAACAAAGATGATGTTCAAAGCAGTCCACACACACATCAAAATGTTTCATTTTAAAATGGTACCCCTCCCCCGTCCCTATGACTTTTCAGGCGCGTGGCAGTGGATGCAGCAACCAACCGATAGCATCTCACTGGGCTTTTCTGGACACCATCCCCAAAGGAAATCACAGACCGTCCCCAGGTGGCGTTGGGGAAGCAGGGATGGTGGGTGGAAATACACGGAGAGTAGACCTACTTTGGCACGGAGAATTTCTCTACCTGACACAGATTTTTCTGGCCTTTTTGAGACATCTAAGCTTTCGTGAATCCAAACATCTTTCATAAGGATACACCTGCATCAGGAACAAATAAAGGTAGCTTGGATAAATGTTTCTCACTGATTTCTAGATTCTTGAGAAAATGTGTAAGCATTCTTTTCTTACAACTAAGAGAATCATATGTCCTAAAGGACTAATTGAATCCTTTAAATCCCTATAATGATCCAAGAGTTTTTGGCTTGCACGGTAAACGATCTCTGCATGTCTGTGGGGCTCCTATTTTATCACAACCCCATTCCCTGGGGTTTCAGTAGGTAGAAGTAACACTATCACAAGAAGAAAAAATACTGGGGAGGTTATGCCCTCCAACTTCTCCATTGGCTGAGACCTGATGACGGGGACACTTGACACAATCACATTGCTCCAGGGGCGACCTAACTGACACCAAGTGGTACGCCACAGTATGCCACACAGGGCAAACCCACATCTCTACTCAAGTGCACGGCACACTGGACAGCAAGTTGCAGGATCTGACCGGTGGCCTCCTGTGGTTTCCATGGATTTGTTTGGATCTCTTGGTTTCGCACATCCATTGTACAACCACCTCTGTGACCCCTATGGCCTCTGGAACACCACCCAAGCAATTCCACGCCCCCTTCACTAAATCAGTCTTGTAAAGCTATTATGTGAGAATCTGGAGGCCAGTGGGTTTGTGAGCATAGAGAGCAACAATTTGCAACCCCGGGCCTCCAGGCTTCGACAACGACCAGCTTCATCTTTATCCTGAGCTGGAGGGGCACCTGGTAGCTTTGTCCACTGCTCAGAAACAGCTCTAGCCTCTTTATTCCTCATGAAGTCTCTCCCTCTCGAGTGATATGAAAGGCTGAGAAAGATCCTCAGCAGGTTGGGAATTGAAAACGTGCAGCATTTGAGGCTCAGGCTTTTTCTGCAGCAGATGAGGCAACATATGTAGGACAATTGAGAGGACTTGACCTTCAGAAAATCAATGTATAATAAACAAGCGAGGGACTCTGTGTGGTAAGAAAGCTCATCTGCAGAGTGTCTTCTGGTTCCCTAAATAACACAGTCCATGTTCTCACACGTTGGGCCCAGGGTAATACGTCTGCCCTGGAATCAGTTGGAAACACTGAGCTATCTCACTGAAATTGAGATCTCTCATAGTTTGAAAAATTGAAATATCTGTTGCATTTTGCAGTTTTATTCTCCAACTTATTTGGGAAGTGGAGTTATATTTGAGTCCCAGCATCACTTACGTGAAAGAGTCAAGTTAATCGGCCTCATAGTATTCTCAACTCATAGCACCTAAGTAGAACATTAAAAGAAAAAAGTCCCTGAGAAGAATGTATCGTCTCGAAGCAGAAGAGAGTATATTGCATTGTATTAGAAGCAAGCAGCTTGGCAGGGGAAGCTCGTGTAGGCAAGAAGAGAGCTCTCTTCCACTATTGCTGCCTTGCTATCCCTGGAAATAAAAGGCACCTTAGTAACACATAAGGCCTCTTTGCCTTAAAAGCCCTTTGCATAAGTTAAGCTTTTGAAATGAATTCTCTCCCCAATATCAGATGGAGAGCACAGCAATACGAGTACTATGTTCCATTAAAAAGAAATAGCATTCATTATAGAGTTTGCTGCCACTTACGTAGAAAGCGGAGCAGTCAGGATCCAATTCCAGTGGGCATTTGTGTCCATTTTCAATGCTTTTTCCACCCTTTGTCAATGTGAAGATCTTTCTGGTTTTTAATTATATGTATATTTCACCAATGTACAAATCAATTCTTCTTTCCCACTACATGTTCCAGATTGAATCTGACCCGTTGTTAAAGTGTTTGTTAAAGTAAGGCTAGCAAATAGAGCATGGATTCCTTGGAAATTTTGGCTCTAGAGAAGACCAAAAAGGCATCACTAATTTTAGGTTCTAGATGATAAAGGTGAAGCTCCCTGGGGTCGGGGATTAGGGAATCAAAGAGTTATTACAGAGCTGTTCTTTTCCTGCCACGGAATTTCAGCCTGACTTTCTCAAGCACAGCAGCCGTTTCTTGAATGCACACTGTCTATGGCATCATAACTGGTTCTTCGCGTACATTATCTTGTTTCTTCACTACAACCTAGTACTTTACCATTTTGAATTCTCGCAGGGAAATCCGGTTATGGTTTGCAGTGTGCTTGTCCTAACGCCCCACAAAGCCAGTTTTTCTTTAGAGACTTTAACACCCACCCTTCCAGAACATGCAGAGACACAGTGAAGCATATGTTAGTCCCTGATTTCAGGGGAGAGAGAGTAGAAACTAGAGTGGCGTCAGTCTCTGCTTTTAACTTTGAGAGCTCATTACATGATCATTACTCTCTGATCAGGCTTGGGGAAGCCGAGGGAGCCTCCTTCCTCCCAGAAGTCTTCGGGAGCCATCTGGACAGAACAACACATGCCCTCTTTGCAACAAGTGGACATTTTCGACTTCCAAACATCAAGTCAGGCTTCAGTAACCCTCAGTTCCTCAGCCAGCCCAAGATGATTCCGTCCAGATCTTCCCTGGTCCAAGGTTTCCAGACCAGTGAGTGAAGGTGCCTTCGGGATGGGCTTCTGCACACACGAGCACACACTTGATATTTCAAGCTCAAAGGACAGATATTTGAGCAACTCGGGTCAAGCCAGAGAGAGATTTAATGCACTCGGTGAAACTCCTGAGAAGAAGCATGTTGTGCAGTGTGAGGGATCCTCTGGGTGGACGTACACATACCAGTGTCTGCACTCTCGGGGACCGAAGTATGTTTTAGCGAATTGTTGGAGCAGGCTAGCTTTCATCTTGGCCCTGGCAAGACATCCACGTCTGCCCGTGCTTATTAAATGAGCACTGCCCAGACAATCACTCACTTGAGCTCTCCATACTTTCTTTCAGTCTTTGTACCCAAGTCAAACATTCAGCCCCTGCTCCCATCCGTGGGGTGGTGGTATCCACCAGGCCATAAGCTGGTCATTTCAGATAGACAGGCTTGTCCACATCTTGAGGATGAAGTACTCAAAAACCATGCTCAGCAAAAGAGGCCCAGAAGAAAATCCAAGAGAAGCACGCCATGGTAAGCTGGGCAGGAGATTGTCCACTGGGCTCTCCAAGTCCAGATCCAGGCTTCCCCCTTCCCTGCCTGGGTCCCCACACAGACGGCAGCCATGGGCTCCCTTGCCTCCACCATCTGACTGGATTCAGCCAACAGGGGTGTAGGCAGGCAGTTCCAGCCAAGGCAGGAGGAGAGGGGTAGGTGGGGGAGTTATCCCCCCTGGCTCTTCCTGCTGGGTCGCTGTGGGTCCGCTGCCAGACCCACAGCTTCTATCAGATGGTCCACTCCAAACAGCTGCCCTCTCTGCTCTCTCTGGAAGCCCTTCCTCCCATACCCTTCATGGCTCCCCACCAGGCCTATCCCCTGGAGTACCGCACTAGCCCTTGATGCTTGTCCTTAACTTTTGGTACATTCCTTCATAAATAAGAGTCATTTCCCCTTTTTGGTGACCAGCTCTATTTATCTAACTTTGTGGCTCATCTGACCTTATGAGAGGAAACACAGAAATATGAGTTTGAATTATTTTGTCAGAGGATGCCTTAGCACTTCTAGGACATCTGGGCAAATTTGGTGGCAGCCTTTCCGAGAAGCTGCTTCCTTTCGTAAGCAATAAAGTCCTTCCTCACCTGACCCAATCTTCCAGTGGCCCCTCACACACTGCCAACTGCATTTCCATGGAGGCAGGTTAGCTGCTGGGCAGGACAGATGGACAAACGAGAAGAGGAGAGATGTGGACGAAAAGCTGAACAGCTCAGATTCCACGAGGGCATGCTGAGTGAGAAATATTTTCCATATTACACAAACTTCACTCTCCATTTAGGGGAGGGGAATAACTGATCATTTAATTCAGATCAGATTTCATGGTTTTACCCCAAGCTCTTTTCTATTTGTCTGCATTCTCTGTTAATCTTCCCATGGATGACTTACGTAGTCGCTATAACTTTGAGTTAATTGATACTTCTATTTTCAATATGAAAAGTTCAACGCTGAGACATGCTGTGTATTAAAATATATATCTATTAATTTTTCTATTGTAGTAATAACATTTAAAATGTCTAGCCCTTTAACAAAATTGGAAATGTACAGGACAGTATTGTGAACTGGAGGCACAATGTCATACAGCAGATCTCTAGAACTTACGTATCTCGCATAACTGAAACTTTATGCCTATTGAAGAGAAATACGGACAACCACTATTCTACCCTCTGATTCTATGAATTTGGCCATATTGTATACCTCATATAAATGGAATCCTACAACATTTGTCCTTCTGAGTGGCTGATTGCACTTAGCATAATGCACTTCTAGCTCATTCATGTTGTAACATTTTGTAGGATTTCCTTCTTTTTTAATGCTGAGTAATATTTCATGGTATGCATATACTACCTTTTGTTTATCCATTTGTCTGTTGATGGACATTTAGGTTGTTTCTACTTCTTGGTTATTAGAAATAAGGTTGCAGTGAACATGGTACAGGTAGCTTTTTCAGATAATGATCTTGTTTCCTTTGAATAAATACCCAGAAGTGGAATTGCTGGAACAGATGGTAATTCTATTTTTAATTACCTGAGGAATCACCATATTATTCTCCACAGTGGCCACACCATTTTGCATTCTCATCAACAGTATACAAGGGTTCCAATTTCTCCACATCTTCTCTAATACTTGTTAGTGGTTTCTGGTGGGGGAGGAGGTATAATGGCCATCTAAGCAGGTATAACGTGATATTTCATTGTGGTTTTTATTCGCATTTCCCTGACAGTATTAGTATACCTATTAGCCATTTGTATAACTCTTTGGAGAAATGCCTATTTAAGTCCTTTAGAGCAGTTTAAAGTTCACAGCAGAATTTAGGAGTAGGTACAGAGATTTCCCATATACCCCCTGCCCCCACATATGCACAGTGCCCCCCCCCCGTTATCCACATCCGGGCACCATATTGGTACATTTGTTAGGACTGATGAACGTACATTGACATGTCATTATCACCCAAAGTCCAGAGTTTACCTTACAGTTCACTCTTGGTGTTGTACATTCTATGGGTGTGGCTAAATGTATAGTAACATGTATCCATCATTATGGTGTCATACAGAGTATTTTCATTGCCCTAAAAATCCTCTGTGTTCTGCCTATTCCTCCCTCCCCCATTCCACCCCACGAAACCGTGGCAACTACTGATCATCTTACTGTCTCCATAGTTTTACATTTTCCAAAATGCCATGTAGTTGGAATCGTGCAGTATGTAGTGTTTTCAGATTGGCTTCTTTCACTAGTGATAGGCATTTAAGGTTCCTCCATGTTTTTCTCATGGCTTGACCGATCATTTCTTTTTAGCACTGAATAATATTTCACTTTCTGGATGTACTGTAGTTTGTTTATCAGTTCACACACTGAAAGACATCTTGGTTGCTTCCAAGTTTTGGCAATTATGAATAAAATTGTTATGAACATCCACATGCTGGTTTTTGTGTAGACGTGAGTTTTCAACCCCTTTGGCTATGTACCAAGGAGCATTCTTGCTGGAGTATATGATAAGAGAATATTTAGTTGTAACAAACTATCAAACTGTCTTGCAAGTGGCTGTACCATTTTGAATTCCCACCAGCAATGAATGAGAGTTCCTGCTGCTCTACATCCTCACCGGCATTTGGTGTTGTCCGTTCTAATAGGTGTGTAGTGGTATCTCATTTTAATCTGTATTTCCCTGATGATATATGATATGGAGCATCTTTTCATGTGCTTATTTTCCTTCCCAATCCATATATCTTCTTTGGTGACGTGTCTGTTAAGGTCTTGAGCCCATTTTTTAAATTGGGTTGTTTGTTTTCTTATTGTTGGATTTTAAAAGTTCTTTGTATATTTTGGCTAACAGTTCTTTATCAGATGTTTATTTTGTAAATATTTTCTCCCAGTCTGCAGCTTGTCTTCTCATTCTCTTGACATATTTCACAAAGCAGAAGTTTTTAATTTTGATGAAGTCCAGTTTATCAATTATTTTTTTCATGGATCATGCCTTTGATGTTATCTCTAAAAAGTCATTGCCATATCCAAGGTCATCTAGGTCTTTTCCTATGTTATCTTCTAGGAGTTTTATGTTTTACATTTAGGTCTACAATTCATTTTGAGTTAATTTTTGTAATGGGTGAAAGGTCTGTGTCTAAATTCATTTTTTTGTACGTGGATGTCCACTTGTTCCAGCACCATTTGTTGATCCATTGCATTGCCTTTTTTCTTTTGTCAAAGATCAGTTAAGTACAATAATGTGAGTCTATTTCTGGGTGCTCTCTGTTCTGTTCCATTGATCTATTTGTCTATTCTTTTGCCAATACTATACTGTTTTGATTATTGTAGCTTTAAAGTAAACCTTGAAGTCTCAGCCCTCCAACTTTTTTCCTCTTCAGTATTGTGTTGGTTATTCTAGGTCTTTTGCCTCTCTGTATAAATTGTAGAACCCATTTGTCAATATCCACAAAAGAACTTGCTGAGATTTTGATTGGGAATGCATTGAATCCAATATCAGGTTGGGAAGAACAGACATCTTGACAATATTGAGTCTTCCTATCCATGAATATGGAATGTTCCCTCATTTATTTAGTTACCTTGTTTCTTTCATCAGAGGTTTGTAGATTTCCTCATATAGATCTTGTACATATTTTGTTTGACTTATAGCTGAGTCTTAGTTTTTTAGGGTGCTAATGTAAATGGTATTGTGTTTTTAATTTTAAATTCCACTTATTCGTTGCTAGTATATAGGAAAATGATTGACTTTTGTATATTAACCTCGTGTTCTGCAACCTTGCTATAATCACCTATTAGTCCTGGAAGGTTTTTTGTTGATTCTTAGATTTTCTACATAGATGATCATGTCACCTGCAAACACAGTTTTATTTCTTCCTTCCAATCTGTATACCTTTTATTTCTTTTTCTTGACTTTTTGCATTAGCTAGAACATCTAGTATGATATTGAAAAGTGATGGTGAGAGGGCATATGCTGGCCTTGTACTTGATTTTAGTGGGAAACCTTTCAGTTTCTTACCATAGGTATGATGTTAGCTGCAGGTTTTTGTAGATAGTCTTTATCAAGTTGGGGACTTACCCAAGTCCTCTATTCTTACTTTAGTGAGAATTTTTATCATGAATGGATGCTGGATTTTGTCAAATACTTTTACTGCATCTATTGATATCATCATGTGGTTTTTCTTTTTCATCCTATTGATGTGATGGATTACATTTTTGATTTTCAAATATTGAACCAGACTTGCATACCTGAAATAAATTTTACTTAGTCATTGTGCATAATTCTTTTCATTATTCATTGTATAATCAGGATATTTATTTTTTGTTCTTGGGTTTTAAGAGTTCCATATATATATATATATATATATATATATTTTTAATATTAACCCCTTATCAGATATATAGTTTGCAAATATTTTCTGCAATTCCATATCTTGCTTTTCACGTTAGAATGAACTTAACTAAGTGAAAGACTTGTACACTGAAAACTACAAAACATTGATGAAAGAAATTAAAGAAGACATAAAAAATGGAAAGGCATCCATGTTCATGGATTGGACAAATTAATGTTGTTAAAATGTCCATACTATCCAGAGAGATCTATAGATTCAATGTAATTCCTTCAAAATCTCAATGGCATTTCTTACGGAAATAGAAAAAATAATCCTAAAATTTATATGGAACCACAAAGGACTCTGAAGGGCCAAAGCTGTCTTGAGAAAGAAGAACAAAACTAGAGGCATCATACTCCCTGATTTCAAAATATATTACAAAGCTACAGTAATTAAAACAGTGTGGCATTGGCATAAAGACACAGACCAATAGAACAGAATAGAGAGTCGAGAAATAAACTCAGATTTATATAGTAAACTGATCTTTGACATGGGTACTAAGAATACATGGGAACAGTCTCTTCAACAATGGTGCTGGGAAAACTGGATATCCACACCCAAAGAGTGAAAGTGGATCCTTCATCATATATAAGAATCAAATCAAAATGGATTAAAAGCTTAAAGTCCTGAAACTGTAAAATTCCCAAGAAAAAAACATAGAAGAATAGTTTCATGACATTGGTCTTGGCAATGATTTCTTGACTCCAAAAGCAAGGGCAACAAAAGGAAAAATAAACAAGTGAGCCTATATCAAACCAAAACCTTCTGCACAGCAAAATCAACAGAATGAAAAGGCAAGCTATGGAATGGGAAAAAATATTACAAATCATATATCTGATAAGGGGTTAATATCTAAGAAATATAAGGTATAAGGAACTACTACAACTCAATAGCCAAACACAAGGAAAATAACTCAATTTTCAAATATGGGCCAAGGATTTTCTCCAAAAACAATATTATATTTTATATTGTTTCTTCCTTGACTTTTTCTAAACTTTTTTAAATTACTTTTTTTGCCTTGGAAACAACTGAATGATGTCACAGACAGATTCATAAACATGGAAGTTCAGACTTCACAAAAGAGTTGGTCAAAGATGAGAAATAGCTCTGATTTCCAAATACAAATCATTTCAATGGCCAAAAAAACAAAGTCCCTGGTACGATAAAATGCATTCTCTGAAGAAACTTCTTTGAGTGTGTTCCAGCACAAATGTCTATCTACAGTATTCATAGCAAACTCTAGCCAACCTCTGCATTTCCTTATTAGCTTGAAACTAAATGGCAGGAAACACCCAGGGGCACCAATAACACTTGAGAATCTTGTGCCAGTTCCAAACTGGGTAGACAGTACTATGGAGCTAGTTTCTTAATACTTTGAAAAATTCCATTGAAATGAGAGATAACAAACTTGAAAGGCAAGTCCCTTTTTTGCATCAATAAATAAAACATCAAAGTGATTATTGAGCCAAAGATCCAAAGAAGTGATGTGTAATTCTCAACATAACAAAGCAGTGAATATGAATTCAAATGAGCAGCCTGATTGGAAACAACAACAACAACAACAATACTTTCTATTTCTGGAGCAACCTTTCTTCTAAGGAATGATATAGGCACTAACATCACCGTATTATGCCCAATTGTTCATTTGTGCCTAGTTTCTGATCATTTTTCCAGACAACAGAGAGCCAATATGTTAACTTTCCAGTTGCAATTCACTTGAAGAGCACCAGGATGTTGGAGCAAACGGTGGTGATAAAAATAATCAAAAACTCATAGGAACTCTGCAAGCCCCAAATGTTCATGACAATACATAAATTTAAGGAAGAGAATGTGAGGTCTCTTACCTTTAGCTGACCCTTCTAATGATCTGTATGTATGAGATCCAGAAAATCACCGATCTTGCCCTGGAAACTGTTCTCTCCTTTTTGCTGTTTCCTCTGAGCAGGCTGGGCAGAATTGCCATCATTTCCTACAGCCCTTCCCTGGGCATCTTGTGCAGGACATCCAGTGGTAAGATCATGGGCTTTGGAGCCAAACAGACCCCTGTTGAGTCCCTGCTCACCCAATGCCCACTTGCCCTCTTTGGGTAAGTCCTTCAGCTTCTCTGTATTCAGCTTCTGCGTTTATATAATAAGAATCATAAGCTGGTGAAACAGAAGCTTTTATAGCAGACCTGCACTTCTCAGTGACCTGAATTCACGGACTCTCCCATTCCCTCCAGAAAATATCCTGGCTGATGCCACGGCCGGCTTTAGCACCTTGCTTCTCAGAGTGGGGACCGTGAACTAGTGGCATTACGTCACTTGGGAGTTTGTTAGAAATTCACAACCCCAGGGGTGCCTGGGTGGCTCAGTTG
The DNA here is from genome assembly GCF_054177405.1 of Leptonychotes weddellii. NCBI lineage: Eukaryota > Metazoa > Chordata > Mammalia > Carnivora > Phocidae > Leptonychotes > Leptonychotes weddellii. The sequence continues at coordinate 53,684,163 of NC_138381.1, forward strand.
GTTAAGCGTCTGCCTTCGGCTTAGGTCATGATCTCAGGGTCCAGGAACAAGTCCTGCTTCTCCCTCTCGCTCTGTGCTCTCCCTCTCTCTCTCAAATAAATAAATAAAATCTTAAAAAAAAAAGAAAAAAGAAACGCACAATCCCAGGCCCCATTCCAGACCTGCTAAATCAGAATCTGCATTTCAATAAGATCTCTCTCTCTAGGTGGTTCATGTGCACATTCAAGTTTGAGAAGTCTGACTTTAGCTTGCTCACAAGTACACTCAGCACTTCTGTTGCTACCAGCTGACTTGTATATCCATTAAGAAGTTGTTTTAATTCCCACGCTCATTTATGCTTGCTTTTCTTTTTGCTGTCATTATATAAATAACTTCAAAGCTGATTTTTAAAATGATAGAAAAGAGGGACGCCTGGGTGGCTCAATCGGTTAAGCATCTGCTGTCAGCTCAGGTCATGATCCCAGGGTCCTGGGATCGAGTCCCACGTCGGGCTCCCTGCTCAGCGGGGAGTCTGCCTCTCCTTCTCCTCCCTGCTTGTGCTCTCTCTCTTACTATCTCTGTCACTATCTCTGGCTCTCTCTCTCAAATAAATAAATAAAACCTTTAGGACGCCTGGGTGGCTCAGTTGGTTGAGCGACTGCCTTCAGCTCAGGTCATGATCCTGGGGTCCCAGGATCGAGTCCCGCATCGGGCTCCCTGCTCAGCAGGGAGTCTGCTTCTCCCTCTGACCCTCCCCCCTCTCGTGCTCTCTCTCCCATTCTCTCTCTCAAATGAATAAATAAAATCTTAAAAAAAAAAAAGGTTTCTTTAAAAAAAACCTTTAAAAAAATAAAATCATAGAAAAGAGAAAAATTAATAAACAAAATGATTTAAAAAATTTCAAAAGAGAATTGTTGTCTCCATGAAATTGACATTGAATGTGTTGGGAAGACAGTATAAAAAGGGAATGAAAAATGTTCCTGCTGAGTAAGCTGGAAATAAGACAACTGCACATCACTGGCTAGGATGGTGGGACATAACAATATAGAAGGAATCTGAGCTCTAATGATTTCACAAGGGTTTCAAAATTCTCCCCCTTCTCTTGAAGGAAACCCAAACTGGAAATTGGAAAACTGGGTCATGTGCTATAAGTGAGCTGTATAAAAGAAATCAATGAACCAGTGGGAAAAGGAAATTCCTAGTTCCTTATGAAAAGACTAATGAGTAAATGTATGTTTTTATGTTTTCAGTTAAAATAAAATGTTCAAGGATATATTTGGATCATCATCTAGAATATTTTTATTTTATTGCACTCTTGGTATCAGCTGACCAATTGTCATTCCCCCCTATCCCCGTGGCATGGGTACCCTGTGGTACCCACTTTGCAGAATTGTTGTAAAGATTAGAAATGATGAATGTGCTTGGTTCAGGGTAGGTGCTCAAGAATTTAAGTTATTACAGTGGTCATGCTGCTTGTCATCGTGCATCTTGGGGCTTTGGGGCTATGATGCATTTGGGGAACTCTTTCCTCCCCATGAAGCATTTTACTCTAAGGACGTTGAAAGCAGCACTGTGAAAAATACAAAGAGATTAGTACACTGACTCTGGTTTCCAAGCATTTGCAATTGAATATTGATAAAACAATAGTAATAACATTCATTTAAGGCAAGCTGTTATCTGTGCATTCTGATATTCACTTTCAGAAAAATGTGACACCCAATGAAGTATAGACCATGTCTATAAATTACCATTTGAATAATAATGGTTTTTATTGTGCTTAAAGTCACATAACTTAACATTCTCCATTTTAACTACTCTAAAGTGTACTGTTCAGTGGCATTCAGTACATTCACAGTGTTAGGCACCCATCACCACCATTTAGTTCCTGAGCATTCTCATCCTGAGCATTCTCATCACCCTTTAAGCAGTCACTCCCATTACCCACTACTCCCCACCCCAGGCAATGACTAATCTGCTTTCTGTCTCTATGGATTTGCCTATTCTAGATATTTCATTTGAATGGAATCATACAATATGTTACTTTTTCTGTCTGGCTTCTTCACTCAGCATGTTTTCTGTGTTCATCTATGTTGTGACATTTATCAGTACTTTATTCGTTTTTATGGCTAAATAATATTCTATTGCATATCACATTTTGTTTATTCATTCATTAGCTCCTGAGCATTTGAGTTGTTGCCAACTTTGATCTATTGCAAATAGTGCTGTTATGAGCATTTGTGTACAAGTTTTTGTCTGAACACCTGTTTTCAAATCTTTCGGTTTTTTTCCTGGGAGTAGAATTGCTAGGTCATAGACTAATGTTTAACTTATTGAGGGACAGCTGCATCATTTTATGTTCCAACCAGCCGTGTATGAGGGTTTCAATTTCTCTACACCCTTGCCAACACTTATTTCCCTTTCATTGTTGTTATAGCCATCCCAGTGGTTGTGAATTTGTATCTCATTGTAGTTTTAGTTTGCATTTCCCTAAATGACTATTGATATTGAGCATCTTTTCCTATGTTCAGTGGCCATTTGTACATCTACTCCAGAGAAATGTCTATTCCAGTCTTTGGCACCTTTTGAATTGGGTTATTTGTCTTTTAGTTGTTGAGTTTTAAGAGTTCTTTACATATTTTGGATCCTAGTCATGATCGAATATATGATTTGCAAATATTTTCTCTGATTTGAAGGCTTTTCCTTTTTTGTTGACTGTGTTCTTTGATGCACAAAAGTTTTTAACTTTGATGAAGTTTAATTTTTTTTCCTTTTCTCGAATATACTTTTGATATTATATGTAAGAAATCATTGCCAAATCTGAGATTATATAGACTTACTCCTATCTTTTCTTCTAGGAATTTTATAGTTTTAAACACTCTCACATTTAGATCTTCAGACCATTTTGCATTAATTCTTGTACATGGGGTGACATAAAGGTCCAGTGTCCTTCTTTTATACTTGAATGTCCAGTTATCTCAGCACAATTTGTTGAGGAGACTATTCTTTTCCCATTAAATGGTCTTGACAGACTTATTGAAAATTAGATGTATAGGTAATTTATAAAGTCTCAATTCTATTCCATTATATGAATATGATCTCATATATACCTTTATTTATAGAATATCCTTAGGACAATACCACATTATTTTGATTACTGTAGCTTTGAAATTGAGAAATATAAATACTGCCAATTTGCCCTTCTTTTTCAATATTGTTTTGGCTGTGTAAGGTCCTTTGCAAATCTTTATGAACTCCAGGATTGGCTTTCCCATTGCTGCAAAAAAAAGGCTCTTGGAATTTTGATTGCATTGGATCTATAAATTGCTTTGGGGAATACTGCCATTGTAATAGTATTAAGTCTTTTTTTTAAGATATATTTATTTATTTGAGAGAGAGAGAGGGAGAGAAAGGCAGAGGGAGAGAATCTCAAGCAGACTTCTGGATGAATGCTGAGCCTGACTTGCGACTTGATCTCACGACCCTGAGATCATGACCTGAGCAGAAATCAAGAGTCAGATCCTCAACCGACTGAGCAACCCATGCGCCACATCAGTATTAAGTCTTCTAACCCATGGACACAGATGACTTTCCATTTACTTAGGTCTTCTCGAATTTCTTTCAACAATACTTTGTGGTTTTCAGTGTACAAGTCCTTTTCAGTTAAGTTTATTCTGAACTGTTTTACTCTTTTTAACCTTATTGTAAAAATGCAATTGCTTTTTTAACTTCCCTTTAGATTGTTCATTGCTAGTATGTAGAAATACAACTGATTTTTGTGTGATCTAGTGTCCTGCAACTTGCTGAATTTATCTATTAGCTCTAATAGTTTTTGTAAGGATGTTGTAGGATTTTATATAAGATTATGTCATATGTGAATATGGATAGTTTTATTTCTTTATAATTTGGATGTCTTATATTTCTTTTATTCCTTTTCTTCTTATTTGTTCTGGATAGAACAATCAGTAAAATTTTGAATATAAGTGGCAAAAGTAGGCAGCCTTGTCTTGTTCCTGATGTTAGGAGTTATCAGTTTTTCACCGAGTGTGATGTTAACTGTGGGGTTTTACATAAATGCCCATTGCCATTTTGAGGATGTTCATTCTATTTCTAGTCTGTTGAGTGTTTTTATGATGAAAGGGTATTGGATTTTGTCAAATGCTTTTTCTCCATCAATTGAGGTGATTGTGGGTTTTTTTTTCTTTCTTTGTTCTATTAATGTAGTGTGTTGAATTGATTAATTTTCTTATGTTGAACCACCCTTGCATTTCTGGGATAAATCCCACTTGGTCATTATGTATAATATGTTCACTATGCTACTGGATTCAGTTTGCTAGCATTTTGTTCAGGAGTTTTTAGTCTATATTCATTGGGGATGTTGGTCTATCATTTTCATTTTCTTGTAATGTCTTTGTCTGGCTTTGGTATCAGGGTAATGCTGGCCTCATAGAATGAGTTAAGAAGTTCCTTCCTCTACTATTTTTTTAAAGCATTTGAGAAAAGCTTAGGTTTAATTTTTTTAATATTTGGTAGAAGTCACCATCCTGGGCTTCTCTTTGTTGGCAGGTTTTTGGTTAATCACTTAATCTCTTTACTTATTATAGGTCACTGAGATTTTCTATTTCTTCTTCAGTCAGTTTTGGTGGTGTTGTTTTCAGGGATTTGTTCATTTTGTCTAGGTTATCTCATTTGTGATGTACAGGTTTTCATAGTATTGTTTTATAACTCTTTTTATTTACACAAGTTGGTACTCTCATTTCTGATTTCAGTAATTTGAATCTTCTTTTTTCTTAGTTTTTCAATTTTGTTGATCTTTTCAAAGAATTAATTTTTAATTTTTTTGTTTTTCTACTCTCTATTTCATTTAGCTTTGTGCTAATCTTGATTATTTCCTCCCTACTGCTAGCTTTGGTTTTAGTTTGCTTTTGCTTTTCTAGTTCCTAAAGGTGGACAGTTAACTTATTGATTTGAGATCCACCTTCCTTTTTAATGTCAATATCCACAGTTAAAAATTTCTCTCTGAGCACTGCTTTCACTGCAACCCATAAGTTTTGGTATGTCATGTTTTTGTTTTCATTTGTCTCAAAGTATTTTCTTATTTTCTCTTGCAATTTCTTCTTTGATCCATTGGTGATTTAAGAGTGCGTTGTTTAATTTTCACAAATTTGTTCATTTTCCAGTTTATTTCCATTATTGATTTCTAGTTTCATTCCATCAGAGAAGATACTTCGTGTAATTTTAATCTTTTAAATTTTATATAGTTGTTTGTGGCCTAACATATAGCCATCCTGGAGAATGTTCCATGAGTACTTGAGAAGAATGTGTGTTCTACTATTGTTTGGTAGTATGTTCTATAGAGCACAGAGCCTGATGTGAGGCTGGATTGCATGACCCTGAGATCACAACCTGAGCTGAATCCAACAGCCCGTTGCTCAACCAACTGTGCCACCCAGGCACCCCTATCTAGTGACTTTTCTAAATGAGTTTTGTAAAGACTGTATTCATTGTTACTCAAGGTTACTGAGGTCTCTGTTTAATTAGCTTTGTCATTAGACAGATTTCCTTAAATGCCTGGAGCTAAAGAAAAAGAAAATCCTGAGTTCGCAGGTTAGCTTTTGTTGGGACACTCTTTCCACATTTAGCCAGGCTGTTGACAAATCTGTCTTAACTTTCATTTCCCACTTATCCAGAGCCTAATGGTCAGCCAGAGGAGAAAGGTCAGTGTCTTCTCAGGTCTTTTCTGAACATCTATCTAGCCTTGGGCATGAGCCTTCTAGATTCCCTGGTATACACAGGAGCTTTTCAAAGCCCTTGTTTCCCCATGGTGCCCAAGGTGTCTCCTTCCTAGCCTTTTCCTTCCCTAGTTTTTTGGTCTGCTGCTTGTTCTTTGGTGGGTGGCTTCTGCTAGTGTATTTGTGTTTGAATGCACTTGACAAATACTCCCTAGCAGGCCATCCAGCCCTGAGAAAGCTCCAAAGCAGGAAAACAAAAGTTATCTCCACGGACCCCCACCCCAGGCTCCCCAGGACCAAGCCTCAGGGAGCCACTGGACAGATCAAAGCCCACAAACACAATCCTCTGATAACAAGGCCCACACTGCTCCCACTGGTTCTAGCAAGCTGCATCATGGATTCCTGGTTGCTGCCATGCTGAGGCATGGTCGATCATGGGCAGGTAAGGAAAAATGCCACCATTATCTCTTATTGAATTTTAGTAGCTTCTTCCTTCTTTTTTTTTTTTTTTAAGATTTTATTTATTTATTTGACAGAGAGAGACACAGCGAGAGAGGGAACACAAGCAGGGGGAGTGGGAGAGGGAGAAGCAGACTTCCCACAGAGCAGGGAGCCCAATGCGGGGCTCGATCCCAGGACCCTGGGATCATGACCCGAGCCAAAGGCAGATGCTTAATGACTGAGCCACCCAGGCGCCCCTAGCTTCTTCCTTCTTTAATCATTCCCCAGTTGTTGTAAGTTTTTAAATTATGTTCCAGAGAACATACTACATTACATACAGAATTAACTCCAAAGAGTTTATTTTGCTAACTTAATCATTGCTTTAGTGAGGGGTGGGGATAGGGGGAGGTAGTTTTGGAGTTCTCTATACTATAATTTTCAGTTATGTAATAATTTTTAAAAAAGATTTTATGTATTTATTTGACAGAGAGAGACACAGCGAGAGAGGGAACACAAGCAGGGGGAGTGGGAGAGGGAGAAGCAGGCTCTCCACGGAGCCGGGAGCCTGATGCGGGGACTCAATCCCAGGACCCTGGGACCATGACCTGAGCCAAAGGCAGACGCTTAACAACTGAGCCACCCAGGCACCCCAGTTATGTAATAATGTTTCAACCTAAGCTTTTCTACAACTGTTACTCATGTTTCATATTTAATAGCACGATTTGTGCTGATCCCAGAAAGGATCTTTGTGCTGAAAGTCCAAGATCTTGCCACACTCGTGAATCAAATTTTCTTTACATATTTTCTTTTTTTTTAATTTTTTATTTAAATTCAATTTAGTTAACATATAGTGTGTTATTAGTTTCAGAGGTAGAATTTAGTAATTCATCAGTTGCATATAACACTCAATGCTCATCACAACAAGTGCCCTCCTTAATGCCCATCACACAGTTACCCCATCCCCCCACCCTCCTCCCCTCCAGCAACCCTCAGTTTGTCCTCTGTAGTTAAGAGTCTCTTATGATTTGTCTCCTTCACTGATTTCGTCTTGTTTTATTTTTCCTTACCTTTCCCTATGTTCAGCTGTTTTGTTTCTTAAATTCCACATATGAGTGAAATCCTATGGTATTTGTCTTTCTCTGATTGACTTATTTCGCTTAGCCTAATTCCCTCTAGTTCCATCCACATTGTTGTAAATAGTAAGAGTTCATTTTTTTGATGATTAAGTAACATTCCATTGTATATATATACCACATCTTCTTTATCTATTCATCTGTCGACGGACATCTAAGCTCCTTCCATATCTGGGCTCCTTCCACATTTTGACTATTGTGGACATTGCTGCTATAAATATTGGGATGCATGTGCCCCTTCGAATAACTATGTTTGTATCCTTTGGGTAAATACCTAGTAGTACAATTTCTGGGTCATAGGGTAGCTCTATATTTAACTTTTTGAGGAATATCCATACTGCTTTCCAGAGTGGCTGCACCAGCTTGCATTCCCACCAACAGTGTAAGAGGGTTCCCCTTTCTCCACATCCTCGCCAACATCTGTTGTTTCCTGAGTTGTTAATTTTAGCCATTCTAACTGGTGTGAGGTGGTATCTCATTGTGGTTTTGATTTGTATTTCCCTGATGCCGAGTGATGTTGAGCATTTTTTCATGTGTCTGTTAGCCATTTCTATGTCCTCTTTGGAGAAATGTCTATTCATGGCTTCTACCCATTTCTTGACTGGATTTTTTGTTTTTTGGATGTTGAGTTTGATAAGTTCTCTATAGATTTTGGATACTAGCCCTTTTTCTGATATCTTTACATATTTTCTTGATGGGCATTGAAGTAGGGTCTATTCCATATATTTTTATGGAACAAAAAATATGGAAAAAAATTGTATGGTAATCCTTGATTGCCTCAAAATAAAATCTATTTATTGACCATGTCTTAAAAACTTAGGCCTTCTTTTCTTCTAATAAATTTTAGGACCTGATTCTTTAAAATAATACCGTCTGTGAACAACAAGCTGGAGACTAATACTGTTTTATTATGTCCTATCTCTCAGAACAGACTCAAGAATAACAGTTGGGAATGGGAACTTGGCTCTTCATAGTTATCAGATTATTTTTGGTACATTTTGGGTGACTTGTGAGTTCAAAGCCTTGCCCCACAATCCGTGATTCTATAGTCTTATTACCAGGCACTCTGGTAAAATGGAAGTAGGGTCTGTGAAATCCCAGCATCTTCCTTCATGCAAATTACATGTCCTAACTGCTTTTTACTAGGAGTTATGCTACAAGATAGTGGTGCATGCAGATTAGCTAATCTTAGATGGCATGACTTAAATTAATTATTCTAAAGTTCACATATTTATTTTGATAGTTTTTCACTTATTTTTACATGATCAACATTATGTAAACCGATCATTGGGCTATGCCCTTCCACGATTTAGCAATAGCAAATATGTTGCAACAAATAGAGAATTTTACACGGAATGAAACTTTGAATCTATCTAGTCCTACCAAATACCCAGTGCAGTGATCCTCTCAATGCTATAACTGATGGGGACACCCAGTGTTAGCTCAAACACTTCCAGAAGCATTGCTTAAATGAAATTCTCAAAAAACTTTCTAATACTGAGTTAAAACGAATTTGCTTCCACTCATGGCCCTAGTTTTGTTAGAATAAGTTAGACTCTTCATTCACTTGATGGGCTTCCCAATAACTATTCTTTCCAATTCTGTTCTTTGGTAGTTTCTTCACACTTCCCTAATATGACTTGGCTATAGTGCTAAAAATCACTTCTCTATTCTTTCTCTTTTAGTTAGCTTCAGTCTGACAAATTAACATTTCTCTTAAAATACTGAATAAAATATCATAGATATTTAAATGAACAGACCAATGAACTGGACAAATGAAAATAATACTAGTACCACTGCTTCCCTTATTCTAAACCAATTCTGGACATATCAGTAACTTACAGTTTTAAATCTAAGACATGCATTTATTTTTGGCATTGTGTCCTTAAAAATTTAGAAGCTAAAGTTGTCTCTTTTAATGTTGTATGGTATAGAAATGTAAGAACTCAGTTGCTCTAAGAACTTGAGAAGATTCAAAGTTTTTCATACAGGAATAATTTATGTATTTGTTGTGTCTGTCTAGAAGCTCTTCCAATGCACCGTCAACTTCACCTCCTTCATGCCTGGCATCTAAGACATGCATTATATATAATCCACAAAATAACAGATATTGCATGATGATATTGGTTAAAATATTTTACCTTTGACAGACTCAGTGCTTATCAAAGCTCACAGACGATACGTAATTGTAATGGAGGAACAAGGTCAGTCTGCAGGATGAGACGTGAGGGCCTGTTTGGGAATCCCTGGAGGCAGGACTCCTGAGTTTCTTTTCCATTAAGGACCAGGAAGTTTTAAGAATTTGGTATATTTTCAGGGGAAGGTAAAATAGGGAACATCACCTTGGCCTGATAGCGAATGGTTGTATTTAGAGCAGAGGAGTGGTTATAAACTTATATTTTGCTTATCTTACTGCATTATTGTTTGTGCTTTTGAGGGGTTGATCTCTACTCCTGGCTTTGATCTTACTGCATTACTTTAAGTAGATTTAAATTGTTTGAGTTCTTTAATTTGCAATCAATGTTTCTTTATTTACTTATTTATATCCCACTTTATTCCCAAAATGATTCAAGGCAGCTTACAGAAATACCTACAAGAGCAAATAAAATATCAAAATAGCCGAGTGCATCTGAGCAAACAGAATGTAGGGCTACAAAAACAAGAACAATCCGGATGTGACAGGGTATTGTCAAGACGTGCCGGCGAACCTCAGCCCCTCACTTCGAGGGGAGCCATATTTAATGTCAGGCTCTCTAGAAGCCAAAATGGCAACATGACTTCAAATTTCATATGACTTAAATAAATTAATTGCTCAGAAAAAAAAGAACAAATATTTCTGAAAGCAGAGAGAGAGTCTTCTTTGGAAAACTTATTCAGTAAAGAAGAACCCACTTGTTTATTCCTCAGTCCAGTCACTTCCATTGAGGAATTTGAAAGCCACACAATCTTTGCACCTACTGAGCTGGATGCCCTTTTGTGTACTTTTTAGAAGATGCAGTAAGGATGCCTGTGTTGCATACCCCAGGTCTGCACCAAATTTAGTCCCAGTATGGAAGCTTTCACTTAAATTGAAAACCCCGAGTCCATCTGAAATTAGCCTTCACTGGTCCAGGGATCTTTAGAAAACATACTTCTCTTATTTGTGCATACCTTTGATGTATGTGGCTTTCATGTTCAATTACTGTGTTAAACACAGTGGTCTTCCTTTCCAGGGCTTTGTGTAGCAAAAGTTGACTTTCATCCTTCAGTTAAATCTAATTAAGAAAATCAACTGAAGGAACTTCCCATAAAAGTGAGATGTTATTATGTGCTAATGAAAGGCAGATTGTCTCCTTGTTACCTCAGTCATAAACACGAGGCTGCATTCCCATCAAAGGGTCTTAATTATCTGTCCCCAGAGTGCTCCCATAATTACGGTATGCTATTCTCAGGTGTCAATGAATGCCCAAACATGCAGTCTGTATGCAGAGTACATTCTGTGGGATATTTGACATGACGGTCTTTGTTAAGCTTATCCAACTTTAAAACCCTAAATTGCTCTACTTCTTTAGAGCAAAACCATTTCTTGTGTAACCTCCAGGTGGAAAGATCCTTGCTTTTTTTTTTAAAGATTTTATTTATTTATTCATGAGAGACAGAGAGAGAGAGAGAGAGGCAGAGGGAGAAGCAGGCTCCCAAGGAGCAGGGAGCCCGATGCGGGACTCGATCCCAGGACCCTGAGATCATGACCTGAGCTGAAGGCAGATGCTTAACCATCTGAGCCACCCAGGCGCCTGGTCCTTGCTTTTTTATATGTATCCAAGATGTTCTTGGGAAAAGTGTTTTGGAGGGAGGAGTAGGAGTAAGTGCAACAGGGAGTTCTGCTTACTGTCCCCACTACTGGAGGCTCTTGATGAGGCCAGCAAGTGGGTCTGCTGCTCTCTGCACCAATGTTAATGGCATCAGCCTTGCCCTCCTTCACCCCAGCTCTCTCACCAAATGGCTGGCAGTAGGAGAGTCTTTTTTTCCAGGATCCCTCCGCCTAGACAATTTACCCCCGACCAATGACATCAGACTTTGGTGGTATTTCTTTATGATGAGTCAGCTGGTTCTCAGGGCCATGGCATAGCGTCTGAAACATTAAGGATAGAATTTTTCTTTCTCTTGGTCACAAATCATTCTCTTTTCCTACCCATAGGTGATGGGCCTTCTAGAGCTGAGCCCCTCAGACGCCTGCTGTCTAGCCTCTTACCTTGCTTTCTTCAGTTCTCCCTTATCTTCTTGCAGAGGGTTATTTTTTAAGTCCTCAAACCAGGCCAACCTCTTTTCAGAGAACTCTCTGCTCTCCCTAAGAGAGGTGTGTGTGTGTGTGTGTGTGTCTGTGTCTGTGTGTGCATTTGTGTTTGTGTACGTGTGTATTGTGTGTCTCTGTGTGCATCTATGGGTGTGTGTATCTGTGTGTGTGTGTGTGTGTGTGTTTTGCATCACAAAGCTTTTCCTTTCTCTTTTTAACCAGTGTCCTGGGCTTTAATAGGGGTTGCCTTCTTGGCTGGGTCACAGCTGTGCCCAAACAGCAAGAGAAGGCAGTGGTCCCTAAATGGGTTCAAAACAAGTTAAAAAGAGACCCCTCCAAATCCTCCTGATCTTCTGCAGTGCCATGAGCTGGGACGGATTCCATCACCAGAAGCAAGCAAGGCACCACAAGATAGAGCAATTTTTCTAAGAGTAGCATCCAACCTTTTTCTGGAGTTGCTTCCAATCCAAGAGTAATCCAAATTAGACTCTTTCTTTCTTCCATTCCCTTCCCCCCATAAAATTGTTTCCTCTGTTCATCTTCATACAATTATACTACCTACATATAAATAACCAATCACTTAAAAGCCAAAAGCCAATCCTGCTAAGGAGTAACCTTCAAATGTGAAAAATACTAGAGTTACCAGAATGTTTCTTTCTCTCTAATTCTTATATCATTATTTTTCAACCTTTTCTGCCAACTATTCAGTATTTGAGATGTAACCCGTAACATGCCTATGAAGCATTCAGTTGATAGGGACTGAGGGCCTGGCTGCTCAGAGGTCCACATCTGCACCAAAGTATAGCTGGGGCTCATGGGCAAGTAGCTCCCTCAGTTATCAGTGTGCCCTCTTCCTTAGAATCTCATCTCCTTAACTTTTTCCTGAGCTGTTTGAGATTACACCATGCCCATCCTTCCCTACACTCCCCCACCCCGACCCCCTACAGGCTCTACTTCCATACTTGTAATTTTTAAAAATGTTCTTTAGTATCTGTTGCTTTTGCTACAGAGTGAGCTCCTCCGGGGAAGGGAAGGTGCCTGACTTGCCCCTGCTGTGTTCATATCATGGACCTCAGTACCTTGCAAACATGCTCTAGATGAGGAAGTGAACATTGAGTACATAGTCTGGTTTCCCCACTAACCATAAAGCCTGGCTTCATTAAAAACTGTCCCGGGAAGAATTCAAAGTCACACAATGTTACAAAATTTGAACATAAACAGATTTCATCATAGCTATGGCAATAAAATTAACAGAACTCTAGCTTCAAAAAAATGATCTTTTGATTCAATCCAGAATGTTCAGTTCTGTATAGAACATACAGATTTTTTCCCCAAGAGGAATGTTATTCTAACTGTCAACCTTCAACTATCGTCAGGAGCAAACTTAACTGAAAGTGCTCCTCTATGTAAAGACATCCAGTGCTTGTCTAATAAGACACAGAAAGGGAACCCTTTCTTCCAGAGGCAGAAAAAAGAATCTAGTCTGGGAAAATTACACACAGATAGTCCCAGCAACAAGTGTGAAGATCTGTGTCTTTTCTGTTCAATGCCCGGCGAGCAAGGCAGCTGAAGCTGGTCTCTGCGCGCCAAGAGCACCAACTCGGCTGACCTTGACAGGGACCCAGTCCAAGGTCGGGGGCTGCCTGTACTGTAAGGGCTTCTAACAACAACCGAAGGATCTTGATACATCGACAAAGGAAAAGTTACTAAGTCTATCCACTTTTATAAATTTGTATTTTTGAGAAGTAAGATATAGGGACACCTGGGTGGCTCAGTCGTTAAGCGTCTGCCTTCGGCTCAGGTCATGATCCCGGGGTCCTGGGATCGAGCCCCACATCGGGCTCCCTGCTCCACGGGGAGCCTGCTTCTCCCTCTGACCCTCCCCCTTCTCGTGTGCTCTTTCTCTCATTCTCTCTCTCGCAAATAAATAAATAAAAATCTTTAAAATAAAAAAAGAAGTAAGATATAGAAGATTGTAATTCAGTAAGAGGGTTGATTTGAGAGCTGATTTTGAATATCGAAAACTCACACTATAGTTTAAACTGTAAGTTGCCTGCTGGTGGATGCTTACCTAAATCATAGGTGCAGTCTTGGACTAAAAAGTCAAAACCATCAAATTCAAGTTCTAAAGTGATAAATGAGACAGCTTCTAAAGGGTGACTCTGAAAATGTAGGTTGAGTAGAGCCATGAGATTATTTGTTCAGGTGGATTGCCGCTGTCCCTTCCCACTGCGCCGAAGCAGGATCTTTCCCCGTTTGTCTTCAGGACCAGCACTGACCCCTGGAAATGGAGAGAGTTCGAGCAAATCATAGCTAATGCAGAAACACTTTCTAGAACCACCCACAAACACCCTGCATCCTCATAACCGTCTGTCTGTGGGTATAGAGTCCCAGCGTTAAATGCAGAGCCCACCAGGTGGAAATTGCCAGCCCCTTTGTCTTTCTGTCCCCAGTATGCTACTTGGTGAAGGAAGCAAGCAAAGGCAACAAGGAGCCACACAGGGAGTGTCCTTCAAAGGTAATGAGGCCAGTGGGGAGAACAGAAGTGAGCTGGGGCCGTATGCCAGGCCAACAGAAGACACCAGGGTCAAGCCTGTGGGAATACTGTGGAGATGTGCTATGACCCTGAAGGAGGAACTGAAAACATGAGCTCGTGTGACAAGAGAGACCAGAAACATAAGAAATAGAAGCCTTTTTTCTTTCTCACTCTCTTTCTTTCTTTCTCTTCCTTCCTTCCTTTTCCTTTCTTTCTTTCTTTCTTTCTTTCTTTCTTTCTTTCTTTCTTTCTTTCTTTCTTTCTTTCTTTCTTTCTTTCTTCCTTTCTTTCTTTCTTTCTTTCTTTCTTTCTTTCTTTCTTCCTTCCTTCCTTCCTTCCTTCCTTCCTTCCTTCCTTCCTTCCTTTCTTTCTTTTCTTTCTTTCTTTCTTTCATAGGCTCCACATCCAGAATGGAGCCCAATGTGGGGCTTGAACTCACAACTCTGAGGTCAAGATCTGAGCTGAGATCAAGCGTCAGATGCTTAACCGACGGAGCCACGAGGCGCCCTGAAGCTCGGTTTCTAAGTGGGGATAGAGGAGGTCACAGTGGCTGTGTGCCCTGGTGCAGAGCTGCACTCCTTGGGGAACAGAGGGGTGTGGAAGCATCAGCACGAGAACTGAAGTGCCTGGTCCCAGTTTGTGGGGAACGCAGGAGCCTTGGCTGGAGGTCTCACTCTTTTCAGTTTTTCCTTTTTTGCTTTTTGATTTTAGTGAATCCTTCCTTTTTTCAAGCAGTTCCAAAGCACCAATGGGGCAAGCGTATCATCCAAAGTTAGTTGTTCTAGTCCTAGTCATTTGAACCAATCCTGAGGTTCCCAGCTTAGGATCCAGAGGTGGATTGTGAGACATACAAAGTCTTTAAGCAAAAGATCCCCACCTCACCTCCAGCTGAGTCGTCTGTTTCTGTCACCTTTGGACGGTGTCATCCCTGCCTTCATCCCCCACTCCTCCCGACTTCCCCTCCTATCTGGGGATGGGCAGAGTTATAGCATTGGCCTGAGCCATCAGTCAGAGCAGGTGCGGCAAACACAGGGCCCGGGGCCAGGAAAGCTGGGCTCCTAACCCTGGACTTGTTATGTTTTCTTTGGTCCCCAGAGGAACTACTGAAGTCGTTGAAAGAGGGAGTGGCATGGTCATACCGTGACACTGGTGCTTCCAGAAGGCTGCAGAGAGAATGAGCTTTCTACAGAAGTCCGAGTGGTGGCAGGACGACTGACCAGTAAGAACAGGTTGACCAGCAGTCTGGGCCAGAGAAGGGGCCAGCAGCAGTAGGGATGGGGAGCAGCAGGTTCATGCAGGACAGATTAGGAATCAGTACATGCCATTTCTTGGGATTCTGAGTTCTATAAGATCACTATATTAAGAATACTTTATATCCTAACATTACTACTGCCTTGATGGTCCCAGGACATCTAGCGTCATCACTGGGAGTACCCCCTAAATGCTGTCACCAAAGATAAGGTCACTTGGAGGCCATGGGGAGGGTGAATGCTTGAGAGGCTTTCAGCCGGGCTGGCAAGCTCTCAACTCCTCCCTGGGGGCCAGCACCAGCAGCTGCATTTAAAGACAATCTCTTGCCACCACGCCTTCTTTAAACCCAGTTATGTTTGGTTGCCCACTGAGTTTAGGTAGTTAAGGAGATTTATAGGAGAGAAAAAGCAAAAGGCAAGCACAGAGCTTCACTGTGTGCCCTGTGGTGTCCCTGGAATGCAGGGCCAGCACGTCCCGCTCACCGGCAGAGCACGTGTTTAAAGGGAGTGCCAGCAAAGGCTGGACTCAGTGGCTCTCTTGTGCCCGACTTGCTTAGGCTGGGGAGGATTTGCAGCCCCGAAGCCTGTGGACTCCCAGGCAAGTCAGCTGTGAGGGATTTCATTGTCCTCTGTGAGCTCAGAGAGGATTTTATGCCCACATTTGAAAAAAAAAATAACCTGTCCTATGGAAAGAAAATGCAAGCAGCAAGAATGATGACGATACTGTTTACTGAGTGCTCACTTTGTGTCAGTTCTGGGCTAGGTGCCTCAGAGGTATTTATTATTGGTAAAATTGACAACAGCTCCTCAAGATAGGCACTTAGTGGGCTTATCTACTGCAGCTTAGCAAACTATCCCAGAGCTCAGTGGCTTAAAACAACAATTTGTTCTTAGCGTATCTCATGATAGTGCAGAAAGGAATTTGGATAGGAGCAGTCAGAGGGCCTCATCTCTGCCTCATGACATCTGGGTGCTCAGCTGAAATGGCTCACATGGCTGGGAGTCAGGAGAGCTGGTAGCTGGCCGAGTACCTCTCCCTCCACACACACACAGACCCTCTCCTGGCTCACTCAAGCTTCTTCCCATCATGGTGACCTCAGGGTAGTCATACTGTTCAGGGCTCCAGGAAAGGCAGGAAGTGGAGCTTTCTGGAACAACATCTTTCCCTCCATGTTCTCTTGGTCAGAGCATCCACAGAACATCTCCCCACCCTGGGTTCAAGGTAGAGGACATTGACTCCACCTCTCCATGGGAGGAGTGCCAGAGATTTGACTGCCATTTTGAATCCACCACAGTATTATTATCCCTATTTTATAGACGAGGAAACGGAGGCGCAAAGAAGTGAAATAATTTACATCCTATGAGGAACCCAGCTGAGATTGGAACGTGGGACTGCCTCTAAGCCTTTTCTCTTTCTGGTACATGACCCTGCTCTCTCAACGTTTGAACATTTGATATAATAAGATAAAACTTAGTGAGGGGCAAACCACCTTTCTGACTGGATATAGAATAAAGCAAAACAAGTCCTTTTGCTACCGTCTTTCACCCTCTATCACTAGCAAAAGGCACCCCGTCCAATACACAGCTGTAGAATCTAAAGCTTCTCTCCAGTTTGAGAGGTTGTTCCAGGTAAAAAAAAGAGGAAAAAATACAAATGAACAAAATCACCAATTTAAATGAGAACTACCTGGCTCAGGGTAGGTTTCTTTCCCCAGAGGATATAAATATATTTACATTATGAAATAAGCTGGAATCCAATGGGAACCCCTTGTTATTATTAGATTTCCTCTTGAGAAGGATTCATAAATGAAAACATAACTTGCTATTTTAGTATTTTGTTTTTCAGGGAAGAAAAACCCTTTGCAAAAACAAATTTAAAAGGAAAAACTTACCCATTTCAAGCACTTGTTTATTTTTTTATTTGCCATGCTAAAACCGTCTTCTTTCATCTCTTTGTTGGGAGCTGGGGAGATGAGGGTGTTATTGCCTTTTTTTTTTTTTTCCAAATCTGGAAGGTCTCCTTTCGAATGTGAGCATGACTAAAGATCCTTTCTTACCCCAGGGCGTATTTCGGAGTCCACGCCCTCCCCTGGCGATGGCCATGGGCCTAGAGCTCCCCCCAGTGGGAGGAACGAGAATGGCCGGCAGAGGGGAGCTAGCTGCGTCTGCCCAGTTTTCGCTGGGAATTCAGGGGTCCTGTGAACAGGATTCCTCTCTGGACCTTTTATGCCTCTTTTCTAGCATGTGTCCCACCAGAGTGTTGTTATTCTATCTCCGCAGTGACACGAGAATCTTGAGAAAAAGGGTCTGGTGCCTGCTTTTGCAACCCTAGTGCACTCTGTGGGTTTGACATTTTCATGTTTGAGTAAGCGTTCCATCATAGACTGAGCAATTTTTTACCTTCTTTATTAACATATGTTCATTTCTAATCACTCAAGCAGATGGAAGTTGTATGTAAGCAAGAGACATGTTCCTGAAGATTTTCAAACATAATCCAAACTTTGCCTGATTTTAGATGGGTCTTGACAAAGAATTGGTGTGTTGGCTCATTCACTGAGTGGTTGGTCTCCTGCACTCCTGGGAGCGGCCTGGGCCTCACTGGTCCCTTATGTTCCCTGGAACAAGCCAGGCACACCCTGCCTCACCAACGTGCTGCTTCACTCTATCTCTCTATCAGCCGCGCTCCTTGTCCAGATAGCCCATTGGCTCAAGCCATCATGCCTGCATGTCTTCATTCAGCTGTCACTTGCCCAGTGATAACTGCCCCCACCCTTGCATAGGCACTGCCTCAGCCCTCTTCCTGCTTTCTTTTCCAAGAAGCACGGATCCCATTTAGCATTCCCACTTGTCTCCTAAGTCCCCACCCACACCCTTCCCTCCCCAGCATGTAAACTCTGGGAGCACCAGGAAGGATTTCTGACTGTTGTATCCACAGCTGTACCTCCAGAGCCTAGAACAGTGCCTGGCACGGAGAAGTCACTCCACAAATATCTCTTGAACGAATGTCTAAAGAGTAAACAGCATAAACCTAGTCTACAACTCTTTGTTCCTGATGGCTTCAAATTATGCAATTCTTTTTTTTTTTTTAAGATTGTATTTATTTATTTGAGAGAGAGAGAGCATGAGTGGAGGGGAGAGGCAGAGGCAGAGGAAGAAGCAGCCTCCCCACTGAGCAGGGAGCCCGATGCTGGGCTCGATCTCAGGACCCTGGGATCATGACCTGAGCCGAAAGCAGACACTCAACTGACTGAGCCACCCTGATACCCCCAAACTGTGCAATTCTTGAGGAATTTTTAATGTAGAAGATGCATGTTATTTATAAAATTTCATTGATAAATTTTTGTTGTATTATTTCAAATCTGTATAATTTATATTCGCACAAAGATGTAGCCACAAAATTAAATTATTACAATTTAAGGCTAAAATCTTCTTCATGGGTATATCTTTGGGATATAGTTTTAGAAAGAGAATACTTTCAGGATGGAACTAGGTTATCTGCAAGTAGTCCAAAAAAATATACAGTAGGACTCTATTAAGCCAATTTAGTAAACTGGCTTCAACTTTTATTCAAAGATAACTAGCAGAGTAAATTCTACATCTTCTCTCTTCTTAAAAGTATTATTCATCAAAACAGATGTGTTGGTTAAAGTGGATATAAAAGATGTTATTAGATATATTAATAATGAGGCAGATCTTCCTAGCTTTACCGTACTCTGAACGCTTGGGCAACACTGCTTAACTTTGTGTACAAAATAGTGGAGGTATCCCTTTTATGTGGGAAGTTCAGTTATGAACGCGAAATGTTGCCAGAATCTGACTCTATAATACAAAGTAGCAATCACGGCTGTTTCGGTGGCTTGTGGCTATAAAAATCTGCGCGAGTGGTGCCACCGTGTGTTTCCTCGGGAGAACTACATGACCATGAGCAAAACCCGAAAGAACCCGGGAAAGTCTCAGTAAAATATACTTAACGGCATCTGGCAGGGATGTTTCCTTCTCAGTCATTTGGCAACTTACTTCAGTCATACCTAATAAATTCCCAACTCCATTTTTCAACTGTTAGTGAAATTTCCAAACACTAACAGATACATAGTAAAGTGCACTCTGAATTTGTTTTTTTTTTTTTCAAAAACATTTGAACTTCTGTAATGGATCCATGCAACTGAGTGGGGGTATTGTGTGAGTTGTTATTAAACTACTACAAAACAGGGACCATTTTTCAGTCCATTACAGTGGCTTGACTATAGATTCTGGAGTCAAGTGGTCCTGGGTTCAAGTTCTGCCTTGAACTTGAACTCCGGAGGGAGTGGAGAGACAGCGAGGACTAGAAGATATATTTGAGCAAATCATAGCTGAGAACTTCCCGAATCTGGGGAATGAAACAAACATTCATGTCCTAGAGGCAGAGAGGACCCCTCCCAAGATCAAGGAAAACAGGCCCACACCCCAGCATGTAATAGTAAAACTCGCAAATCTTAGAACCAAGGAAACCATCTTAAGGGCAGTTAGGGGAAGAGATTCCTTACATACGGAGGGAGGAACATCAGAATAATGTCAGACCTATCTACAGAGACCTGTGTGATCTTAAGCCAGTTCCTTAGCTTTTCTGAGCCTCAGTCTCCTCCTATGTGAAATGGGATCATTATAGTGCTTCTAAGGTGCTAAGCATAAAACACTTAGTAGAATATCTGGCAGATTGTAGCAGCTCTATTGAGCCATTTGTCTCATGGCTGCCAGGAACCCCCAGGATGGGGAGCTTAGTTGCTGGCCTCCCTGGGGAGCCTGCAGGGTCAGGCAAGCTGGACAGGGTGGGGTCCACTATCCATACCATGGTCACCCACCTCCTCCCTACTGATGCAGAGGTGACTGTGGGACGGTGGCTACATTGGGAGCTCTGCTCTGGCTTGAGCTACGCTGGTCTGCACCATCCCGTGCCCAGGTAAGAGGACTGGCACCCATGGATGGGTCTTTCTCCATCCCACAGACTTGCTCTCTTGCTCTGTTTTGGGAATTCTTTTGAAAATGTAAAAAAAAAAAAAAATGAGGGGAGAGGAAAAGATGGCAGAAGAGTAGGGGACCCTATTCCAACTGGTCCCCGGAATTGAGCTGAATATCTACAAGACCACTCTGAGCACCCATGAAATCAGCCTGAGATGTAAGAAGATAGATCTGGATCTCTACAAACAGAAGATCGCAGGTGGTTGGTTTTGAGGTATGAAGCCAGGAGCCGTGATTCTGTGGGCAGATATCTGAGGATAAACGACAGTGGGAGGGATCCTGGATGTGGGGATCCTGCACCAGCAGTGACGACAGCCTCCCGAGGTGGGGAACCCGCACAGACTCGCAGACAGGTAGCGGCAGGGAAAGGACTTTAGGGCAGCTGCCTGGACTGAAACCTGGAAATTTGGGGGTGCACATGTGAACTTGGGGTGGCTGGTGGTTTTAGAAGCACAAAGGGCAGAGACGTGCCCCGACCTGGAGGCAGGACCGGGAGCACTGGGGAGGGGTGCACAACCCAGGACCCTGCAGTTTATAGCAGCACAGACAGAAACAGAGACAGTGTGGCCTGGAGGGCTCACTGAAAAACAGACTGCGATCTCTCTGCTGTGAGGCAGAGGGTTGGAAACGGTCTCTTCTGCTCTGACTCTTGGAGGAGACACGGAAGAGAACAAAAGCCCCAAAAAATCGGTTCCCACTGAGCCCATCCCCAGCCACAGGGGGGCAGAGCAACTCTGCCTAAACAGGGTTGCCTGAGTAAGAGCACAGCAGGCCCCTCCCCCAGAAGATAAGCTGGCAGAACAAGAGGCCAGCAACCCTAAGGTGCATCTTGCTTGG
The DNA here is from genome assembly GCF_054177405.1 of Leptonychotes weddellii. Classification (NCBI taxonomy): domain Eukaryota; kingdom Metazoa; phylum Chordata; class Mammalia; order Carnivora; family Phocidae; genus Leptonychotes; species Leptonychotes weddellii. The sequence goes on from NC_138381.1 coordinate 53,705,339, forward strand.
GTTGTGGTCGATAATTTGGACTCTATACATTCCCTCAACCACCCATCAACAGAATGACTAGGAAGAGGAACGCCCAAATTAGGAAAGACTCAGAGATTATGACTTATGCACCAGATTTACAAATGGATTCAGATACAACCAAGATGTTGGAGATGGAATTCAGGCTAGCAATTGTGAAGACGATAGCTAGGATGGAGAAATTGATTAATGGCAACATAGAGTCTCTAAGGGAAGAAATGAAAGCTGAATTGGCAGAACCTAAAAATGCTATCAATGAGATCCAATCTAATCTAGATAATCTAACAGTTAGGGTAAGCGAGGCAGAAGAATGAATTAGTGATTTGGAAGACCAATTAATAGACAAGAAGGGAAAAGAGGAGGCCAGGGAAAAACAACTCAGAATCCATGAAAATAGAATCAGAGAAATAAGTGACACTATGAAGCGTTCCAATGTCAGAATTATTGGAATCCCGGAGGGAGTGGAGAGACAGCGAGGACTAGAAGATATATTTGAGCAAATCATAGCTGAGAACTTCCTGAATCTGGGGAATGAAACAAACATTCATGTCCTAGAGGCAGAGAGGACCCCTCCCAAGATCAAGGAAAACAGGCCCACACCCCAGCATGTAATAGTAAAACTTGCAAATCTTAGAACCAAGGAAACCATCTTAAGGGCAGTTAGGGGAAGAGATTCCTTACGTGCAGAGGGAGGAACATCAGAATAACATCAAACCTATCCACAGAGACCTGGCAAGCCAGAAAGGCCTGGCAAGACATATTCAGGGTACTAAACGAGAAGAACATGCAGCCAAGATTACTTT
>NC_138381.1:53706659-53734563 GCF_054177405.1 Leptonychotes weddellii
GAAGCTCTGCATCTCTCCATCTATTCTAAATGACAGCCTTGCTGGATAAAGTATTCTTGGCTGCATGTTCTTCTCGTTTAGTACCCTGAATATGTCTTGCCAGGCCTTTCTGGCTTGCCAGGTCTCTGTGGATAGGTCTGACATTATTCTGATGTTCCTCCCTCTGCACGTAAGGAATCTCTTCCCCTAACTGCCCTTAAGATGGTTTCCTTGGTTCTAAGATTTGCGAGTTTTACTATTACATGCTGGGGTGTGGGCCTGTTTTCCTTGATCTTGGGAGGGGTCCTCTCTGCCTCTAGGACATGAATGTTTGTTTCATTCCCCAGATTAGGGAAGTTCTAAGGTACATTTTGCTCAAATATATCTTCTAGTCCTCGCTGTCTCTCCACCCCCTCCGGGATTCCAATAATTCTGACATTGGAATGCTTCATGGTGTCACTTATTTCTCTGATTCTATTTTCATGGATTCTGAGTTGTTTTTCCCTAGCTTCCTCTTTTCCCTTTTTATCTATTATATTGTCTTCCAGGTCTCTTATTCGTTCTTCTGCCTCAGTTACCCTAGCTGTTAGATTATCTAGATTGGATTGGATCTCACTGATAGCATTTTTAAGTTCTGCCAATTCACCTTTTATTTCTGCCCTTAGAGACTCTATGTTGCCATTAATTGATTTCTCCATCCTAGCTATTGTCTTCACAATTGCTAGCCTGAATTCCATCTCCGACATCTTGGTTATATCTGCATCTGTTTGTAAATCTGGTGCATAAGTCATAATCTCTGAGTCTTTCCTAATTTGGGGGTTCCTCTTCCTAGTCATTCTGTTGAGGGATGGTTGAGGGAATGTATAAAGTCCAAATTATTGACCAGAACCCAAGCAAGATGCACTTGTTTTCTAGGGACCTCAGGGTTGCTGGCCTCTTGTTTTCCCAGCCTGTCTTCTGAGGGAGGGACCTGCTGCGCTATTACTCAGGCAACTCCGTTTGGGAAGAGTTGCCCTGCCCCCCTGTGGTTGGGGATGGGCTCAGTGGGAACCAGTTTTTTGGGGGCTTTTGTTCTCTGGCGGCTTTCCCTGGCAGCTTTCTGCATCTCCCCCGAGAGTCAGAGCAGAAGAGACCGTTTCCAACTCTCTGCCTCAGATCAGAGAGATCGCAGTCTGTTCTTCACTGATCTCTCCAGCCGTAGTCTCTTCGTTTCTGTCTGTGCTGCTATAAACTGCAGGGTCCTGGGTTGTGCGCCCCTCTTCAGCGCCCCCAGTCCTGCCTCCAGGTCGGGGCATGTCTCTGCCCTTTGTGCTTCTAAAACTGCCAGCCACTCCCAGTTTGCACGCACAACCCCGCTGCTCCAGGTTTCCACCCCGGGGGCTGCGCTAAAGTCCTTTTCCCGTTGCTACCAGTCTGCGATTCTGTGCCCCGCCCCCAGTGTGGGAGGCTGTCGCTCACTGGTGGTGTAGGATCCCCACGGCCAGGCTGCCTTCCACTGCCGTTCATCCTCCGATATCTGCCCGCAGAATCACACCTCCCCGCTTCATACCTCGAAACCAATCCCCCGCGATATTCTGTTTGTAGAGATCCAGATCTTCTTACATCTCAGGCTGATTTCATGGGTGCTCAGAATGGTCTGGTAGATATCCACCTCAATTCTGGGGACCAGTTGGAATAGGGTCCCCTACTCCTCCGCCATCTTTTTTTCGCCAATCAGTCACTGAGTTACTTTAACCTGAAAGTCTGAAATTACTTAAAAAAGAAATAAAATAAGATATTGAAGAAAGAGCAAGTAAGGTAAGGACTGAAAATTGATGGACCTTTGCTTTGACATCTGAGAAACCAGTAGTGATCCTAGAAAGCAGCTTCTGTTGTTCTTACAACATCCTCATTTTTCTGGCTATCCTTCCTGTTCACTGGTGGCTAATTCTCAACCTGGTTATTGCTCTGAATGTTTGTATTCTGTTGTCTTTCAGCTCACTCTCTGAGATCTCCCTGGCAGATCTTAACTAGGCCCTTGGTGTGGCATATGCCAGTGGCTCCTTAGTTAATATCTCTAGCCTCTCCTGAGCTTCAGTCTCACGAATCCAACTGCTTACTTGATGCTGTGCTTCAGAGGGTCTCAAACTTTAATGCACCTCAGGGCTTGTTATACCCTGATTGCTGCTGCCACCCTGGAGTTGGTGGTTCTGTAGGTCTGGGTGAGATGAGTTTATATGTCTAGCACATTTTTTGGTAATGTGGTCTGGGGACCATGCACTGAGAATCTCTGCTGTACTTGGCTATTATACAGACATATCAAAACGAGAAAAGCATGTCTGTGATAGAGGGAAAATGGCGAGGTTGTATTTCATTGTAAATAAATTTGGGTGGAGGTGGGTGAGATGGGGACTTTGTACCCAGTGTCTTTTTTTAATCACCTACAAAGCCATTAAAGCAGGATTCTGACTTATAAATGTGGTTGGGAACTTCTGTTAAATGTGTCTTCTTTTCATTTTAGCCTGAAAACTGGTTTTTTAAAATGGAAACCAGATTATGACAGTGCTGCTTCTGAATATGGAAAAGCAGGTATGTGTGATGTGTGACTCCAATATGTGATCTTAACATAGGCTGATAACTTCATCTCTGCAAAATACTTACACTTAATGCTTTCTGTGAGATTTTAATAATTAAACAAACCTGCCCAAGCCCTTGTTTTTTTCCCACTTGTTATTTTCAGATGTGTTGAGGGCTGAGTTAGAAATCCAGTGACCTGCAGCTCTCTCCTGACAGCAGGGGCGAGTAGGGTTGGCAGTACATGGCTGCAGGTTTTTCGCATTGTTCGGATATTCTTGAACTTTAGTCAGTTGCACACTGTTTCCAGGAGTTTTTGCCATATGCCTCTATTATACTTCCTATAATTGAATAAAGACTTTTCTTTGTTAACTTTTTATTTTTTAATTTAGCCTTATTCTGAGCAGATCTGCAAATCCTATGTTTGTTTGGCACGTGTTTTTTTAAGAACCGCACTTTTGAGATATGCTGATAAATGTTCGTGAAGAGTTAAGCTATATAAGTATTTGAATAAATTTATTTGTATGTAAGATAAAAATCTGCAATATGCAACAGAGAGGGACCTTACTGAAAATTTAGCATTTATTTATAGAATGATAACTTTCAGCATATGCACAATTATTTTGGATGCAAAGCATAATGCGGTTTTTGAAGTATTCTGAACACATTTGCAGTTGTGTTTTAGTCATAGCTCAGATCACGTTTGTTAGCCTAACATAGAGACCACCTACATAATGTGCTTTTGATAGACTTTAGTTTCAGTATATCACCAAATAGAGGAATCAGGTAAATAGAAAGCTAATGAGTCTTCAACACTTTTATTTAAATCCTGACTAAATTCTCTGTTGAATTACGCAAATACGTCCTGTTTAAAAGGAAAATTATTAAAAGTTCAAACTTCATATGGATTCTGTGGACACCTTATATAAGAACGCTTTTGTAACTGGAGGGCACAACATTTTGCAACTCTCGTGAGGGAAATTTATCCCAGGTTTGTTTTATAAGCATCTGAGACCAGGAGCTGCTGTCACAAATACATATTTCAGGTCATATTTTCCCATTAAATCATCCTTTGCTTATTTTCTTTAAGGAGTTATACAAAATATATTTAATCATTAGAGTAAATTTTTTAAAAAGCAAAATGTGGAAGTCCAGGGATGAAAATAGGTCAATAGTTTGTTTATTTTCAGTATTTTATTAAAGAGAATTTTAAGAGTTTGGTTTTAACCAAATTTTTTTTTTTTTAACAGTGTCCTTTTTTACTTATTTGTAAAGAACCCTTGGCAAGTTTCCCAAAATCTGGAAGATCCTATTTTAGGGCCACTCCTTATTGTTTTGCTCTGATGATGACACTTTTACAACAGTGAGCAACTTATTTTAGCTCTTTGGACAGTGGAGATGTCATTTTCATAGAAACCTACCAAAGAATTTAAAAGCTTTATTTAAAAGAAATGCATTATTAATGTTTTAGACATTTATTTCAAGATTGTGCCAAAAGGAGGGTTCGTTGTACAAATGTTGAATGTGTTTATTGGTCTTCCGTTTCTCAATAATTTAAAAGATGGAATAAACTGTAACTAAAGTACTGTCTTTATTATTAAATGTAAAACTGGTGAAGTAAGGTAGTGTCTTTTGTGATGGGACCTGTTATTTGGGAGTATTGGTTTGACTGATGCGATCTTAGTTTTTCAAAGCTTAGGTGTTGCTGTTAAAAAGACTTGGTTTTGAGTGGAAGTGGCACTGATTTATTGCCAGTAGTCTACGATTTAACAAAACAGAACACTAAACTTTTGAAAATACTTCTAAGTTATTGGTAATCAAAAAGGTTGTAAGAAAATTCCTTAGAAAAAAGTAGCATTGTATAAAATTTCTTAACGTATTTGATTAAAATAAGGATATTTTCTAATGCCTCCCCCATGATGCAGATTTTGGTAATGATTCATTTGAAGTTTTTTTAACAATGGATTAGAAAGTCTGTTTGTTGTTGTTGTTGTTCTGTTTCAGCTGTTGCTTTTAAAAATGCCAAACAATTTGAGCAAGCAAAAGATGCCTGCCTGAGAGAAGCTGTTGCCCATGAGAATAACAGGGCGTATCTTTTTCAACCTTTACAAAGAAATTCCACAATTTGATGATTTGGACAGCAACTCATTATTTTCTTTTATAAATTTGCTACATGTGGACTACAATGCTATTAAATTAGAAAATGATTAGAAAAAAATCTGTATTTTTAGACTCCAAAGGAGCCTTTACAGAGACTTTTAATCATAAGGTTCACACTGTTTTGCAGAACTGTATTTGAGAGTTTATTTCTGTTGTTTCTGCATTTGCTTGATGCTGATTTTCCTTGGGATGAAGTGAGGGAAATGCACAGGTGCTGAAGAATGAATCAGTTGCGCGGGTATTAGAAATGTATAAACTGCTCAGTAAATATTTTTAAAATATAGTCTTTCTTAGGTATTTGAAAAAAGATTTTTAAGTAGTTTAAAACAATAAATTTTCCTGAGGTATTTTAAAACTAAGTAAAAGATGTCTGTTTTATCTCATTTTCAAATTATGATTGTAAATAACTTTGCATTGCAGTGACACTTTTCAGATTAACGGGCAGTGGAAATAGCTTAAAAATCTATGTAGTGTTTTGTCAGTGTTTTTGTGAATTATGTAGTTGTGAAAGACAGCAACAGGCGTAAAATGATTGCTTCATCTGTTTGTAAAATTTGTCTTTTGGAACGAACTAGGGCAGTTGACATTGTTTTTTAAATAGCAGATCTTTGGAAACTGTTGATTCGGTTTTTTTCCTTAATTTTGACTTTGTTACATCCATTCAGTCTTTTTCATGCTGCCAAGTAAGTAAATATTTTCCATGTTTTCATGTATTTGGAGATTATGTTTTAAATGTTTTTCCATAGGTCAGTAAATTTTTCCTAAGTTACAAATCCATAAATAGTGAATTATTTTGTATTGATTTAAATAAAATCATCATTTCCATTTGTTTTGGTCTTTACCTGACCCTTAGAAACTAAGTCACTCCTAACTAAGTTATACAGTGTTTACATTCAATTTACCAAATATTTTTAGGACAATTTTCTTCAATAACCTATGAAAAAACAAGTAAGTTAGAATCTTTTTTTTTCCCTCTTTCTTTGATAGTTAATAGTACTTGAGGAGAGAAATGGTCTTTCTCCTGCTTTTGTGGAGAGTATTTACTTGTTTCAAAACTTGTTAGATTTGTCACATAGAAAGTCCTTTAACCTTTCTGAGTTTTACTTAATTTTGCATCTGCAAAATAAAATCTCTTTAGCTCAGATGTCTGTTGTTTCCAAGGCATTATTGCCCACAAAAATAAAAAGGAAAAAAAAATGTGTTATTAAAAGCTAAAGCAATATGTAGTGCCTGAGCCAGTTTAAATTGACATAACTTCTCATATCTGTGGTAGAAAGTTTCTCCTCCCCCTTATTTCATTAACATCTCATCTGAGAAATTATATTCTTTGTTTGCAGAGCTTATGAGCAAGCTGGCATGATGCTGAAGGTCAGTAATGTGCCATAACTGTTCTGTAGGTAAAATGAATTAATAACTACAAGGTGTTAAAGTAAATTTGTGTGGAGGTTGAAAAGTCTCCTAGCTGTAAGGCAAGAGGTGCTAAGATTTCTTATCCAAAGTAATGCTAATTGGACCCAAGGGTACATTGTATGTGTCTTAAGATAGGGAGTTTTAAAGGTGAAATTTAAGACTGTATTGAACAACAAGTTTCTAAGCTCTGTAACCAGGAGAGTGTTGCTAGACAAAAAGCTGTGTGAGAGATTTCCCTACTTCTGAGAACTTCAGGACATTTTAATGTAGTAAAAATTTACAAGTATATGTATTTTTTACTACCCTTGGGTTATAGAAAGAAGAGATTTTTGCTTGTTTTTTAAAAGTTGGCGTTGAAGAGAACCTTAGACCTAGGCTATTGCTATTTAATTCTGATTCTTATTGAATAGAATAGATTGGCTCATGTGTCTGAGCCACTTTTCATATTTCTGCCTCTTAAAAGCAGGCTGGAAATTAATATCCTGTTGTGGTAAGAAAAAAACATGTACTTTATGACACTTTATGACATTCACTCTCAAAGTATGCCAAGTAGCAATTGAAATTGAACATTTCCTTTCCATTTTTATGTTCCCTAATGTAGTAAAAGCTGTTTGAATTATTTATTATAAAGCTTTGTTTTAAGAACTCACACTTTAGGGGCGCCTGGGTGGCTCAGTCGTTAAGCGTCCGCCTTTGCCTCAGGTCATGATCCCGGGGTCCTGGGATCGAGCCCCGCATCGGGCTCCCTGCTCAGTGGGAGGCCTGCTTCTCCCTCTTCCACTCCCTCTGCTTGTGTTCCCTTTCTTTTTTTTTTTTTTTTGGTGTTCCCTTTCTTGTTGTGTCTCTTTCTGTCAAATAAATAAAATCTTTAAACAAAAACAAAAACTCACACTTTATTTTTATTTTTGTTTAAAGATTTTATTTATTTGATAGAGACAGCGAGAGAGGGAACACAAGCAGGGGGAGTGGGAGAGGGAGAAGCAGGCCTCCCACCGAGCAGGGAGCCCGATGCAGGGCTCAATCCTAGGACCCCGGGATCACGACCTGAGCCGAAAGCAGACACTTAACGACTGAGCCACCCAGGCACCCCTAAGAACTCACACTTTAGTAAAACTTGTGTTTTTTTAAAATTTCTGTGACTTTTATAATCTTGCTGATTTTTTTAAGTGAGTACATGCTCATTGTAGAACATGTAGAAACTGGAAAGACCAAAAAATGTTAGTAATGTATTTAGGTTTTTTTTCTCCTAGTTATTTTTCTGTGCGCATACATTTTCAGTTACATACACACACAAATTGAGAAAATGCTCTATACACAGTTATCCTACACTTTACATTTAGCTTTTTAATGCAGATTTTCTACTGTCATTTAAAAAATTACTTTCATAATGCATATCAACAGCTTTAAGAATTTTCATAGCCAGGAATTCCAATTTTGTGACTCTCTTGTAAAGAAATAGATAGCAAAGATTTATGTGTAAAAATGTTTATTGCATATTGCTTAACAAAATAGCAATTACCTAAATTTTTAATAATAAAATATTTAAATTATGATGCTTCCTTATAAGAAGCTGTTACATAGCCACTGGAATAAAGCTTTTCTGGATAAAACAAATGTGCAGCCAGATTGATATTAGGTGATGCAGGTCAGGTTATCAGCAGCAATTTCTTAGCAAATAGAATTTTTTTTATAGCTGAAGGAGCCAGGTTATCTGCCCTGACCTTCTGTTGTCCCAGTTCCCCTGAGAACTAGGAAGCTCCCAGATGGCTCTTGTCATCTTGGTGTACTTTGTGCCTATTATTAGGATACATTCCTTTAAAGTACAAAAATGCTAGAACGCTATAATATATAATCCTCACAGCTTCAGTTTATATTCTAACAGCTGTGCTAAAACTTGAGTCTTCATCAAAAGATATTATTTAGACATAATTTCCGTTGCTTTAGTATCTGTTTAATTTGAGGATTTGAAGGTACTACTTTGAATGAAGGAAAAATAAACCTAGTGGATAGGGGAAAAGACAAGAGAAAATGCTTTCTGGCATGCTCTTGTATTTAAATTAAATGCCTTTAGACAGTCCTCAACGGCATTAGGGGTCCTGAGCTACGAGGCCCAGTGTTAATTCTGTGGGTTCAAATTTCCATCAGATTGTCATACAGACCTTCATATTCATCCCCCAACAGGGCTTTAGGAAGTGATAGTAGGTAGAAGGAAGCAGAGTGGAAGACACCGCTTGTTGGAGCAGCCTCTGGCTCTGTCATTTTACAGCTGTTAGATTTCATAATCTGGGTGCGCCTGGGTGGCTCAGTCTGTTAGGCGTCTACCTTCAGCTCAGGTCATGATCCCAGTGTCCTGGGGTCTAGTCCGGCATCTGGCTTCCTGCTCGGCAGGGAGTCTGCTTCTCCCTCTCCTCTGCCCCACTCTCTCTCTCTCTCTCACTCTCACTCTCTCGCTCTCAAATAAATAAAATCTTGAAGAAAAAAAAAAAAGATTTCGTATCCTGTTTGCTCCACAGAAACGGGAAGGTGACTAAGGCACACAAACCACTAAAATAGGCATATTTTTATTTTCTTCTTGATGATTTTGGCATGCTACAAGACCATGGGGAAGAATATAAAATAGTGTAACTTTTAAGAAGGCAGCCCATTCTTTTTTACTCCATAGCTAAATAATAAAAAAGTTTTATGTGGAAGTTAGTAAGAATGAGACCAGCAAGTTTGGTATCCTAAAGAATTTGTCAGTTCAGTGAGGGACTGAATAGTCAGACTTGAAAACAGCCCTGGAGCTGTCAGCATGGAGCCTACTTCAAGATCTACTATGGCAACCCTAAGTAGAAAATGTCTGTAAACTTTATGTCTAGCTTTTAAATGACTTTTGTTCCTTTTTTAAGAAGAGTTTTGACTTGGTGATAATAGATACAAGGACCACAGGATGCTGAGACCTATGATTTCATAGTAAGACACAGAGTTCATGTGTTGGTGGCACTCATCTTGGAAGAGGGCTGCAGACTCAGATGAGCTCAGGGCGTGGGGAGTGACTGGCGTGCCCAGGTGTGGAGGGCAGGCAGGAGTGGGGAGAAATGCGGCCACTGCCAGGAGGCACCATGCCTCCAGGGACAGCTGCTGACAGCCCCAACCCATTTTTCCCATGTGGGAACCCGAGCCCGCTGATGCCACAGCTTGTGATCTTTTGTAAAAGTAGGAAGCCATAGAGCAGAACCTTTTTAAAAGGATCTGATTTAAAACTACTGAAGCAAGATGCAGTTGGAAATGAGGTATAGCCCTTGAGCTGCCGGTTCACAGCCTTTGGCATAGGCTTCATTTGTAGTAGGGACTCAGTAAATGCTCAAAGAATTTATAAATCTTAGAAAACAGTTAAGAGGAAGCATTTTGGGTTCAACCATTTGTAAAGTTTTTCTGAAACTCTAAAGTGGTGATGAACTCTGTGTAGAACTTAACTGATACCTTTTTAGTTTAGCTAAAAGAAGCTTGGTGGGGAAGAATAACCATATGACGGCATTTTGTCTTAAATGTATTTGTTGTTGTATAACATTTTGAATCATCTACCTTCATGAATTAGGAATAAAATGATTTTCAGATTGTTAATTCTGCATGTAAGTTGATGCACTTACTGATCTGTGCTGGATGCTTTGCCTGAAGGAGATGCAGAAACTCCCTGAGGCCATTCAGCTGATTGAGAAAGCCAGCACAATGTACCTAGAGAACGGCACACCCGACACAGCAGCCATGGCGCTGGAGCGCGCCGGCAAGTGAGTGTGCGCACGGCTCGCTGCGGGGGGGCCACTGGCGGGCTGTCTTAATGAAGTCCTTTGAAAAACGTATTGCTCATATACGTCCCATCTTCTTGTCTAATATAGGCTTATAGAAAACGTAGATCCAGAAAAGGCTGTACAGTTATATCAACAGACAGCTAATGTGTTTGAAGTAAGTTCGAATTTGATTTTTTCCCTTTAAGTATACTTAGAATGTTTAGATCCATAGCCTGTAGGAAAATAGAGAAATGCAGTGACTGCTTTTTAAAATTTTTCTGTGCTCACAGATGAACTGTATTTTCTTATTAGTTAATAAAATGGATTAACAGCTTTGGTATTTCCCCCCTGCCACCTTGATCGAGTGCTGTTACTTGTTTATCAAATAACTATTGGGAGGAAAAAAAGACTCCTAGATTAAAGCAGCCAATAGTCTCTTTTCTTTGATTCCTTCAGAATGAGGAACGGTTACGACAGGCAGTTGAATTACTAGGAAAAGCCTCCAGACTGTTGGTACGAGGACGCAGGTAAGCTTTCCAGAACTGTGTTCCTGTGGATCCAGGTAAACCTCCAGTCCACATTTGGAGCTGTGAAGTAATTTGGGGAATGGCTTATTAATCTTTTTGGTGTAAGACATAGGCATACCAGGATGCCTAGTAGAAAGAGTGATGTCTACAAGATGGAATACTGAATTAAATATCAAAAGATTTGCTGTTTTTCTAAACCGATGCCGAAATGTATCATGCCTTGTGCTTTTATTGGTTAAAACCTGGCTCAGCAGCAGGAGAGAGCAGTTTTCTTGATACATTATTTGGTTAGGTTATAATGTGTTTTTCTTGAGGAGAAATATCTGCGTAAATATCTAAGTGCTCACCCATGAAAATTGATAGGTTCTTGCCAAATAGTGTCATTAAATAGGGTATTTGGTATTTGTTTTTCATCCTTTGAACATTTGACTTATGGCATAAATAGATGGACCCCAGAAACCTAGAATCCTATTGGCTTTTCCTTTGTTTTTTACTTTACCTTAATTTAAGCTTAATAAACATTTTCTGTCATTAATAAGATTTTGTTTGCCAAGATGTTGTTTAGTAGTATTTAAGGTAAACACACTTAGAAAACTACAAGTCTGAAGATAGATCTTTTCATTAAAATTTGCCCCTAGTTCCCCAGTGACAGAAAAGACGCAAGATAATTTTGTGAAGGAACCAAAAAACAAATGACTAAAGAATCTTTTGACCCCTTTCTGAGATTGAATTTAATGTCTTCATGGAGACTACGGATTCTAAAATATAATTCAAACAGGCTTAAAGTAGCATCAAAATAAATAAAAGAATTAATAACACTTGCATGTTGGTATTTAGATGGACTACTGCATAAGACCTTCTTTCACTGATTCGGTTTTTTTGTTGGTCTAAATGGAATAGTATTTTTATTTTGTTTTTAAATTAGGACTTTTGTATTAAGCCATGAGGCAGAATTTAATTTATACATATCAGCCTTGGGTCATTACCTTTATTTTTCTTAATTCTCTTGGCTTCCTAGAAATGCAAACACCTGGAGTGCTAACTCTGGCAATTCTCAACTTATAAATGGTAGTATAGTAAGTTCAGGTTAGTCCATGAAAGTGTTTCTTTTTTAATTTTTTTTTTAAGATTTATTTATTTGAGAGAGAGAGAGAATGAGCGAGGAGGAGAGGGGGAAGCAGGCTCCCTGCTGAGCAGAGAGCCCGACGTGGGGCTCAATCCCAGGACCCCGCAGATCATGACCTGAGCTGAAGGCAGATGCTTAACTAACTGAGCCATCCAGGCGCCCCCTGGAAGGGCTTCTTACGGAACCAGAGCTGTTTGTGGTGATAGTCCCAGGTGTTTCCAAAGAGCTGAACTATAAAATAGTACCTAGAGTCTGACCCTTTGAGCAGGGCCTCGCACTTGTAGAAACAGGGAATGGCTCCCTGGGCTCTATCATTCTAGGGCAGACAGGCACGTTCTGGCATACTTTCACCTCCTTTTCTCATCCACTCCCCTAACAGTCCTCCCCCACGGCCCCCAGTGCTTTCTTAGGGCCCGAGGCTCCTTAACCACTGAAGGCCTAAGAAGCGGAAGTTGGAGGTAGGGGCAGAGAGTAAGCACCCCTGTCTATGTAGGCATGGGCTCTGCTTCAGCTTCCCTAGGGTCTTTCTCCTTTTGCATCTGCTCCCCTTCTGTTTTCCAGACTGAGATTATCTAAAGCTGGCTTGTAGCTGGAGTAGCAAAGGGGAGGAGCGGGCCAGGACCTCCCCAGGAGGGCAGCTATGCAGCGTTTTTCAGCTACATAGGCATGTTCCTCTGGAAAGCTCCACCGTGGAGTGGTAGCCACTATCATTCGCAGAAGTTACTGGTTGGTTGTGACGTGTGTAATGAGAACCGTTATTCTAGAACAAATACCAAGTTTTCTTCACAGTCATGGAGAGTGGTATGGAGATGCTGGAAAGGTGGACATTTATACATCTAGGGCAACCGGTACATCTTTTATTTACTTTGTTTTATTGCTTTTTTCTTTCTTTTTAGTAAAAATGCATTGGAAAATTGATAGTATTTCATGCAGTGTTTTAAACAAAAATTTTATGGAAATAATTTAAGTTCTATTATGATACAAAAATTGATTTAAATTTATTCAGGAGTGTTAAGGAATTTGGTATTTGAAAACTACCACTGCGTATGGATAGCATGAAAAAATTAAAAGTCAGCTGTCACAGTAGTGCCATCGTGAATTTTCGTAGTGCAGGGTGAGAAAAACCTGGAGGATTTTTATTAATAGAAAGATAGTTGGGAAAATTTATGTGATATTTGAATATTTTGAATATATATTTTCATTATAATCTGAATTGGGGCTGCCATTTGTCTAAAAGAAAATAATAATTTTGTATGTTTATAAAAATAACATCTAATAGGGTATAACATGCAATTTTAAGTTTTATGTTTGTTACATTAAAATAATATGCCTATATTTTTATAGCAATATTTAATTCTAACTTAACAATAGTTTATATCTTAGTATAGCAAAATTAAATAATCTATGTAATATGTTTGTATTAGTCTCCTGCTCTTCCCCCATTTCTGGAGACCCGTAATTCAAAAGTGAGTCAGAGTTGGGTGTTATGCACAAACAATGAATCATGGAACACTTCATCTAGAACTAATGATGTAATGTATGGGGATTAACATAAGAATAAAAAAAAAAAAAAGTGAGTCAGAGTTAATTAGGTTGCATCTGTGAGGCCTTAAATCAGTCCCACACCAGTGCCTTTGTTCCCTCCTGGAAAAGGCCTTTCCAGTTGATCTGACTTAGCAGGGAGACATACATTCCTCTGCCTTCCAGAGAAGTTCTGTGGCAGCTGAGCTGGTTGGCAACACTGTGTGGTTGGCACTCAGTGAACCAAATCCAGAGCTTTCCAGAGCTTTGTCATGATTCCCAACAAGGAGGAGAATCTGACTTCTCTGTCATTTAACCACCCCCCCACCCCCACCTGACTCCCCACTTTTAAGGCTCTCAGACTCTTACCAGTTGAGTGAGACAGTCACTACATTCTAAACTCAGGGAGGCCCGAGTATGTGTTTGTGGAGTAGGTACTAGTAGTTAAGCATAATCACTAGGTTTGTGTCTCGCATAATTTTGTCCTGTCCGTTTTGGTGCCAAGGTTTATTGGGGTGATAAGCTTAGTTGGCAATATGATGAATTGGTTGAAAAATTTTGTAGGTAGTTAAAAATATGTTCTGGACTTCAGGAGGCAGTTGGGGCCAGAGGAGGAATTTTGAGTCATGGTGAGGGAGATGACCATTGAAAGCTGGGTTGAGTGAAGTCCTATGACAATTTACTGTCGTATGCACATAATTTTTGTGGGGCTTACATTTTATTTTATTTTTGAATTACAGGAAGATAAAAACAATTTATTCTCTTTTTAGCAAAACCAAATGCATTTTATTTTGTTAGGAGTATTAAGAATTACCTCTGGGTTTCATGATAGTAACTTAACGAGTGATTTCCTGGATGCAGTTGAAAACAATTGGCTTTATGTGTCAATTTCATGGACTTTTAGCCAAGTTGATCGATTTTTTTGATTACATATAAATACACAGTATTTCTCTTAGATGACTGTTTTGCTAGCTAGCTTTTAGCACATGGAAATGCTATTTTTATGCCAAGGAAATAAGTCATGTGGGAAGAATGCAGTCTTTATAGTTAAATATGTGAAAACCTTAAAACATTAAGATTCCTACTAGAATAATATAATGTGGATGTTATGGTCACTGAATGTTCTGGTGTAATGTTTTTTATAAATAGAGTCTGGGCTAAGCTCATGGTCATAATTACAAATGATACAGATAGATAAAATCTCCCATATTAATTTCCTTTTCTATATGACAACCACAAACAAACCCAACAGCTTAAAACAACATCACTTACTGTCTCACAGGTCTGTAGGTTAGAAGTCCAGGCTCAGTGTAGCTGAATCCTGTGCTCAGGGTCTCACCAGGCTAGACTCAGGTGTCTGGTATGACTGCGATCTCATTCTAGGCTCACTGGTTGTTGGCAGGATTCCTTTCCTTGCAGCTCTAGGATGCACACCCATGTTTTCTTGTTAGCTATTGGCTAGGGGCAGTTCTCAGCTCTAGAGGTGCTGTGGCCTGTAGTTCCTTGGCTTGTGTCCACTGGACAGTTTATAAGATGGTAGTTCGCTGCTTTTTCAAGGTTGGTGAGAGCACGTCTCTCTTGACTTCAATCTCTGATCTTTCAAGTGCTCATTGATTAGGTCAGACCCATCCACACATTCTCTTTGTTTCACTTAAGTCAGTTGATTAGTATCCTCACAGGAGTGAGTTCCATCATATTCAGAGGTTGTGCCCACATTCAAGAGGAGACTATACAAGGAGTGTATATGAGGAGCAAGAATCTTGGGGAACAATCTTAGAAGTCTGCTTCTGTGCCCAATTTATAAACTGGCTTTGTTCCCAGAATTTAGCAAGTTGATCTTTGGAAATTCAGAATGCATTTCTCCAATGAGCCTTATTGTATGAGGTAGTAAGCCAGGGCATGGCCCACAAAAATTCAGTTTAATTCATATGAGTTAAAACAAGCCATACTGTGTGTGTATGCACGTGCACAGATCTTTTTAAAAGATAATTGTTAACATACAGAAAAGTATAGTATAACATTTTTATATTTTAATTTGGGTTACAAAACAGCTTTTTCCCCCACTGCATTCTAACATGCAGACTGCTTGCCATTTTGGCTTTTGAGGTGAGAGAGATGGGTGAGGCCTGCACATTTCCTTTAGACACAGGTTAGATGCCAGGAAGAGAGTCCCAGGACAGGGGCACGATGCACCTATCTGAAGAGGTGAGGAGCTGCTTAGGGCGTGCTGGGCTTGAGGTTGGGGGAGGGGAAGGGTTAGGGCTTTGGAGGATTGGGGGAACAGTGTTAGCAATGCCTTTCCTCTTCATCCTGCCACCTGAGTGGGATGGAAGAAAAGGAAAATGGGTGAGAGTTGGCAGGAAGGACGTTGTCTTTGGCTCACTGAGGCAGCAGTGGAGAATATGGTAGTGAGGACGGAGTGGGGGAGGGAATTCTCCAGCAGGCAGGAGGTGCTCTGGGGGTGTCTGGATGGCTTTAGTGGAAGGAAAGAACTCTGGGATGATTAAATCGGGGCTTTTCTAATGCTTTTCACAAAAGCTTGCAGAGCAGTTTGTTGAATTGGTTAGATACTCATTAATGGATGATCTTTACCAGACTTAAACTACTCCGTTTGAAGTAACCTATCCTTAAGTTCTTCTGCTTTTTGTCTGTCTGCTTGATGCATGAATGGGCAAATCAAAGAGTTTAAAAGATAAGCCAGATGTGCAGAGCTCATGGAAACTTTGTTGTAGAGCAATTGTTAAATATGCCTGATGCCTTCTTTCTTTTGCTAGAATCTATAATATCAAATAGAAAAGTATCTGCTTTAGATCATTTAGAGCTGCCTTATTTGACATTTCTTTGTTTTGTCTTTAGGTTTGATGAGGCAGCACTTTCTATTCAGAAAGAAAAAAATATTTATAAGGAGATTGAGAATTATCCAACTTGTTACAAGGTATGTTTTGAAAGTGCTTATTTTTGGCTTTATATTTGTTAATTTTTCATATTGGTGTAACTATGTACATAAGAGTGCATTCCATGGATATTTTAAAAAATAATTTTGACCAAGATGGAGTAAACCCACTATAGCCTATCTTTCCTGCTGATTATAACTAAAACCTCTGGACAAAATACAAAAACTTCTGAACTCTGAAAAATAAGAGCAAGAGGAGTGAGCACTTGGAGAAGCAGCCGGTGCGGGAGTGGGTGTCCCTGTTTCTCTTGTGGCCTTGCTTGAGAGAAGCCCCCAGTCATGGAGCTGGGCAGCAGGCGCTGCAGCACCTAAAACGCCCAAGGAACCCATCTATCCGAAGTTTCTAACTGGAGGGACTGGGAAAAGCAGCCCCATTGTCTTCTTGTTTCTCCCCTGGCTTTGCTTTGAGGGTGAGCCCTAGTCATGGAGCAGCAGCTATAAGAGTGGTGCAGCAGATAAAACACCCCAGGAGCCTGAGTCTCTTTGGTCAGAGGAGCTAGGACAGTGAGCTAGGAGCAAGGAGAAAAACCCAGGAATCCCGAGTGTGGGTGTGAGCGGGCGCCTGGGGTTATCCTCCAGCTCTGCGTGTGGTGGACAGACCCAGAGCAGCAGAGCGTAGGCTTTGAGAGCTGCAGTAAGGTTTGATCGCCGCCCAGGATGCACAGCGCCCTGTCAGGGCTCTTGCTTGGGGCCGAGCCGCAGCAGGGGGCAGAGGCACTGAAGACTAGAGCCACTGCCCACCACATGCGGACAGACCATGCATCTGAGCCTGACTGCTGCATTGCCTGCTGAAAACCTTCACACACTCCTGAGAAGTATAGGAGAGTCTACGCAGCAGAACACCCACAGCATCCAGGATACAGTCCCAAAGCACTCAACATAGGAAGTCAGGAAAATAGGACCAGTTCCCAAGAGAAGACAACCAGTGCCAATCCAGAGATGACCCAGATGTGGAAATTACCAGGTCACGACTTTGAAGCCACTATCTTAACTATTCCATGAGGTGCAAAGGTAAACAGATGAATGGACAAAAGAACTGTGTTTTTGTTTTATTATGTTTTAAATATAAACTAAAAATGAACTAAATGAGAATTTTGGAACTGAAAAAGCAAATGTCTGCAGTAAAATACTGGATGAACTTAATCTGATGATGGAGATGATAAAAGATTAGTGAACTTAAGGACAGATCAGTAAAAGCCCTCTGAAAAATAAAAAAGATGGAAAAACACTTTTTGAAGAGCTGTTTGCCAATAAGATCTTATCAGTCACATCTTTGGTCTTATTAATGCCTTTGTTGGTGTATAAATAGTATTGTTCCTATTATCTAAAGTTTTTGTTCATTCACCTTTTTCCTAGTATTTAAGAATTCCAAAGTATTGTGGAGTCATGGGTCCTGCTTCAAGATTTCCCTTTTCAAGATTAAACCTATATAGATAGTTACGAGACTTTTTTTTTTTTTTTTTTTACAACGTGTGGTGCTTGTGTTCTAAGTTGTGTTATTCAGTGTGGTCCTCAGACTGGCAGTATCGGGACCACCTGGGAGCAGAGTCTTAGGCTTGCCTCAGACCCCGCTAAATCAGTCTTCATTTAACAGGACCTGGAGTGGTTTCTGTGCACAGTAGCATTTGGGATATAGTGCTTGCCACAGGGTATTCTCCCTCGCGTGTCCCGTGGAAGTTACTAAGAATTTATCAATCTCTGTAGGCAAGCCAAGACTCGAAAAATTAAATTTCAGATGTCAGGAAATTGACTTCACTAATAAATAGATGTCAATTTGGATTATAATCCCCTCTTTTGTTTTAGAAAACAATTGCTCAAGTCTTAGTTCATCTCCACAGAAGTGACTACGTGGCTGCCGAGCGGTGTGTCAGGGAGAGCTACAGGTAAGACGCTGGCAGCCGTGTCCTGACCTGCAGTGTTAGCATTTCTGTCTGTCAGTGTAAGATCATTGCTTACACAGCTCTTCTTGGCCATGAAGCTAGTTTTGGTTTTTAATAAATTTCACGGTGGTAGGAGGACTTACCTACCGCTTCAACAGGATTTTTACAAGTTGTGATCTTTCCTGGGTTTTTCTCCTGGGGATTTCATGGGAGTGAATGACTAGAGTGATTTTGTTCCATTTGCCTTCTGAGAAAAAAAGAACCAAAAAAAGAGTAGAGAAATGTTCTCAGATTGCATTACAGGAAGATCATTTCTTGTTGGAGGTAGTTAAAATGAGTGGTCCAATCGGGGGACTGTTGACATTTCGGGCTGCCTAATTCCTTGCTCTCGGGCCTGTCCTGTGCATTGTGGGATGTCTAGAGCATCCCAGGCCGCTAGCCACTTGTTAACAAAAATGTCTGCAGCTATTGGCAAACATCTGTTGGGGGTGGGGGCAGGAGGCAGAAGCCCCGGGACAGGCGGAGACCTGTGACTCCTGCCTGCTGTAGCATCCCAGGGTTCAGCGGGAGCGAAGACTGTGCTGCGCTGGAGCAGCTCCTTGAAGGCTACGACCAGCAGGACCAAGACCAAGTGTCCGAGGTCTGCAACTCGCCGCTTTTCAAGTACATGGACAATGATGTAAGTGGCCTTTTGTCCTTCCTCTTGACAGGTGGGGGCTTCTAGCGAGATGATTTTTCTCCTATGGACTTGTGAGATTTCCCCTTCTATTTTTTACCTCCAGCCACTGCTTACAAAGGAATGTGGCATTGGCACTGAATTTCACCGTAGGCTTAGATGGCTGAGATGTCAGTCATGTGGGTTTACAGCCATTTATCCAGCCATCCAGTGGTATTGACTGTATGTGTATTTTTTAATTGGGCTCCATTTCTTAGCCTCTTCTCCTACCCCTTGACCTCTGTAGTTGCTTAGTTTAAGTGTGTTTTAGGCTTCACTGTCTGAAAGGGGCTCATCAGGTAGTGGCCTTTGTAATTGGATAGACTTGTTGGAGGCCCACTTCTGTGACAGCTGGTTGTGTGATGCAGGTTAGTAATTAACTCTGTAAGCCTCCGTTAACTCACCTGTAAGCCACTGGTCCCTGTCTTGCCAGCCTGTCCCGCAGAATAGAGTGGTCTGCATGTGCGAAACGGCCTCACACACTGCTGTATTCAGAACCTAGTGTGATGGCTTTCCCTTTTCACTAGATTTCTGAGCCCCTGCTCCTGTGATTTGGTATCAGATCAGCTTGAGACCTTCAGGGTTTTTTTGTAACGATGTATGTAGAAGGAATCCGTTGTTTTTTTTGGTTTTTTCCAGGTAAAGTTTTACATAGGCTTTTGTAAGTCTGATTATTTTTAAAGAATTTGTCCCTAGCTTAACTCTTTTCATTTACTCAGCAGATGTTTATTTTGTAGGCACTGCAAGTATTACTTAGCTGAGTGTGTCCTGATTATCTCCAATTCCTGAGTGTGATGTATAACTGATATTTTTACCAGTTGTGTACCTGCCAGGTCACGGTCACAAGCCATCTGATGGCAGAAAGTATTGAATTTTGTTGTGGTTGTTTTTCCATCTAAATGGTAGTATTGGTTTTCCTGAGGTAGAAAATGAAGATCCGTCTCTTATTGATAGCTACTGTTGTCACATGGTATATTGAGATTCGGGTTATCTGGCTTCTGAGAACATGCTTTGTCATTGACAGTATGCTAAGCTAGGCCTGAGTTTGGTGGTTCCAGGAGGGGGAATCAAGAAGAAATCTGCAGCACCACAGGCTAAGTCTGAAAGCGCCACGGCCCCCACCGCGGAGGAAGACGAAGACGAGTACGCAGGAGGCCTGTGCTAGGGCCTTGCTTTGCCGCAGAAAGGAAGAGAAGAGTCCTGACACGCCATTCATGGACTTGGACCTTGTCTAAGGGGATCCAGACTTCATTGCAATAGTGGTTTTGAAAATGCTAATAAAGACCCATGTTTAGTCATCATTTCCCTAAGTACCCACTATGTGAAAACACTTTTTTTTCTTTACATAAGAGCCTTTCTAAGACATCAGCAGGAATTAACAGAAAAATATACGGTCACGTTTTAATACAGTTGATTTTTAAATTTGCAAGCCACAAATTGTGTTCTAAACAAAAGGGACACTAGGCATAGAAATTCTTTTTTCTTGGGCTTTTGTGATTTATTGTTAGAGGATTTCCTTTACATTTTATTTAATAATTGCTGCTAAAAGTGAAGTTTACTGAGTTAAACAAAGTAGTATTTTAAACTTTTGTTTTGAAAAGGAAGTTTATCCCCATTGATATTAGATACATCTAAATTATCAAATCTTTAAATCTTTTCAGAGGTAAGACAGGGACAGGACCCATGAGCCTTACAATATTATTTAGCCCATAAAAGGTATGTTTAAAGTCTTATGTTGTAAGTTGAAAGTTTTGAAGCTATATTCAACTCCTTTCTGAAATACATTTTTTCCACCAAAAAAACACACAGCAGCTGTCTCCAAATCCATTTGGTTCTTGGCTAAATGGGAACTAATGAGGACTATTGTGCATTCTAACAAATAGGTAATGTTCCCATCAGTCTAGAATATAGACCTTTGTTCCCTCCGAAATAATTTCTGATTCATCTAGAGCTGTGGCGGGACAGTTAATGTGGCACGGGGACACTGTGTATACCGCAGGCGTGTAGCTGAATGGGAAGAACTGTTTCGGAGGTGCTTCTGTTGAGAGGACTGAGCTGCCAATATGTCAGTTCTTGTAGGCAGTCCTAGAAAGCTATTTGTGAAGCATTCCTTTTTCACCCATGCGGCTTGGCCCCATCTCCAAATCTATTCACTGAAGAGAGGCACCCGTCAGCAGCAGCGTGCGTTCTGCAGGCAGATGCTACCCAGAGTGGTCCCCGTTTACACAGCCCATCTGCCTCTTCCCAGAGCCGGCCTTCTCCGAGTGCAGGTGCACAGTTTGCTGCTCCCTGAAGACGCCAAGGTCCATCCTGATGTCTGGTTTTAGCCACAGCTCGTTCTGAGGGAGAGGAGGACTTAGCCAGGTTGGCATCTTCTGTGGCCAGTGCACTTGGCTGGGGGGTGGGAGGGTAGAAGTTGTTATTGAAGATCTGATTTAAAACAGTAACAAATTTAATGCTTTGATTCTTCAAGTTACTTGCATAGTTCTGCGGCAGCAGCTCATTTTCAATAATTGTGTGGAGACGAACTTTTGAACAATCTCAGCGAGGCTGTATTTAGACATTTGTACTGAATGGCATGGTAATACTTCCGAGAGCCCACCACTGCTGCTGGGCCCTTTAGATCCAGTCGGACACTTCGGGAGTCTCATGTTCATGCTCATGTGAGCTAAGCAACCATCTGTCTAAACAGATTCGGCAGCACTTAAAAGGTATTTTGGACCATTTGTTTATAGATTACATTACCCATTGCAGCCTTGGAAAAGTTAAGTTTTACATATTAAAAATGAGGAGTAATTCAGTGCATTCTGTATCAGCAGGGCAGCTGACCCTTAACAACATGAAAGGCTCTATTTCTTTCAAGTGCAGCCTCTCCCCCCCCCCCCACTCCGCCCACACTTAGGAACTAACGAGCCAGGACTTGGGGATATTTCTTTGATGTCAGGGTTATTCTGTGTGGTGTCCAGGAAAGAGCCCTCGTTCCATCTTCATGCATTTTATTTTTCCATGTACAGAAGTCTTTATCCTGAGAATGTGGTCAGAAGTGGGAAACGTGTGTTTACAACAGGAAAAACTTTTCCAGAACTCGTGTCATCACTTTTACCAAAGTGGAAGCCTGCATGAATATGCTCAGAATCAAATACTCAGTGTTCTATTATATTTTAAGTGAAGTCAATCTAGAAATATATTTAATATATTGAATTTATTTGTACATACGCAGAATATTATGGTATTTGTGTATGGAATCTGTGCTTCCTATTTTTTCCAGTTCTTTGATGAGTAAATATTAAATGTGTTATTATGGAAATGTAGATTATTGCTTCTATGGGAAGATAATTATGAAAATAAAACCTGAAACTATGTAAGTATGATTTATTACTATTGCTCATTTTGCTTTGCTTATTCCCTTTTTTCCAAGGACACATTCTTAATTATTTATGTGATTCCAGCTATATTACACAAGAATGATATTTTGTTCTCTTAAGTTGTATGTTCTGTTCTCTGGGAGTCAGTTAAGTACCTCTAGGAGTTTAAACTATCTGAGCTTTTTAAGATACTGATCACCCAGTTACTATATTACCGTACTACCTGCTACTTGGTGAGATGGAAGATTTTATACATCTTTCAAGAGGATCATCCTTTCATTAAGGGAGATGATGGAAAGTCAAGTGCATCACTTCCAGGATGGACCACTTATTGTGGAGGACACTCTTGAGTTCCCTTTCCCCTGCCACTCGGAACCATAATGGTCCCTTGTCCATCCCTGATAGCGGGAGCCGTGGAGCAGAGCCCTCAGGTCACCTGTGATGCACCTGGAGCAGGAATGAAATCGGTTTCCAGTGCATCTTAATACGTAAGGAATGTCTCAGGATTTGGACATAAGTTGACTATTACTAATTATTCAAGAAATTTTTATTGTATTTATAATTTATATTCATTATACTTAAGAATATAAACCTGGAGTAAGGCACATTTTGCTATAAAGTGTAATTAGTTGGTCTTTAAGAAGAACCTTACTGTTAAGAGTTGAAGGTAGCCGTATTGTGCAGCACGGGCAAGCCAGGCTCCTGGTCCAGCCTGCCTGCGTGATCCCAGCTGACTGCTATGGATCTTGGGCAAGCTAGTTTCCTCACTTAACCACAGGAGCATCACGGCGCCCACTTAAAGGGTGGCTTTGAGGATTAAATGAGTTCACAAATGCAAAGCACTTAACAGAGTAATTGACAAATAGTAGGTTCTCAGTGATGAATGAGGTGATGAACTCTGGGAGAGAAAAAGGCAGTTAATAGTTACAATTTTGACAGCCAAACTTTGTGGGGAATTTACACATTTCAGATTACAGTTTAATTCATTTTATCTAAGACCTCATTTTATTTTCCTCGTGGCCCGATTATAACCGAGGACCTAAAGCCTTTGTTAGGGACTCATGTCTGTGCCTGTTGGCACCTCCCAGTTACACTGACTGATGGGCTACAGCTCTCAGGCTCTGAACATCCAGGATGTTGCCTGACCTGCCTCTCCTCAAGTTTTGTTTGGATCCTTCATTGCTCCATGATCTCTTGGAGGCCGACCTCTGCCTGCCTTCAGACCACGACCGGGGGCTCTGAACCTGGGGGTGTAGTGGAGTGAGAGCCCAACATCTCCCTCCTCCCTTTGGAAGCTGTGCTACCTTTCAGCCCTGTGGTGGGCCCTTGGCGGTCATGTTGAAACACTGTGTCCGCACCTGGCCACAGTGGTTTGGTCCCAAAGTTGGCTTCTGACTTAAGCTGAGCAAATGAGGGTTCATTCCCTCCCAGAGAGGGTGGGATTTGCTCTCACTATCCCGATTGCTCTCTCTTCATCCTGCTTTACTTCCTAGCACTTCTCAGTACTTGAAATTATGCTATGTATTTATGAGTTTATTGTCTACAAACGGTGAATAAAATGTGAACTCCATTAAATTAAAATACGGCCTCCATGAGAGCAGGGCCTTCATTCTCCTTCCTCACCCGTGAGTCTTCCGGAACAGTTTTTGGCTCATAGTAGGCATTAAATAAATATTAATAGATAGCATGAACAAAAGCACTCAACAAATGTTACTGTTTGCTTTTACTGAAATTGGCTGGTTTTCAGTCCTGCTCTTTGTCACTCTTAATGTGTATTAGCCAGTACTTACCCAGTGCTTTTCAAACCGAACAAGCGTAATATTACTAAGTTCATGGGCACCTGGGTGGCTCAGTTGGTTAAGCGACTGCCTTCGGCTCAGGTCGTGATCCTGGAGTCCCTGGATCGAGTCCCGCATCGGGCTCCCTGCTCGGCAGGGAGTCTGCTTCTCCCTCTGACCCTCCCCCCTCTCATGTGCTCTCTCTCTCAAATAAATAAAATCTTTAAAAAAAAAAAAACGTAAAACTTCTCTGATTTAAAAAATATATATATTACTAAGTTCATGAAAACTTTTAATTACGGGCTTCTTTGTTTTCCCCCTCCCTCCATGCCTAATTTAGAGGGATGGAACATAGCCTGCTAGATATTATTAGGCCAAAGCACATGAAAGACTTAAAGATGTGCTCTGAGGGGGCGCCTGGTGGCTCAATCACTTAAGTGTCAGCCTTTAGCTCAGGTCATGATCCCAGGGTGCTGGGATCGAGTCCCATGTCGGGCTCCCTGCTCAGCGGGGAGCCTACTTCTCCCTCTCCCACTGCTGCTCCCCCTGCTTGTCTGTTCTAGCTTGTTCGCTCTCTCAAATAAATAAAAATCTTAATAATAATGTGCTCTGAGAACTATGTGAGCACATGGAGATCAGTTCAGCTACCTGCCTTCCAGGGTATCTTGGGTGATTTTCAGGCTACAACTACTCCAGATACCAGAGCCAAACCATAATGTTTTATTGCTTGAAGCCGAGGTACAGTTTGGCTTTGATTTCCCGGGGGTGATCCATCGGAGGGATGGTGATTGGGAGAGAAACAAATCTGAAACAAAAGTGGTTTGAGCTGCACTGTTCAAATCTTAGGACTCATACACAGAAACCTTGCCTTTCCTCTTGAAGCCCTTCATAAGCTCCTTCTAGAAACTAGGCTTCCCAGTTCAAGAGGTGGAACATCCTCCAGCTTATATCTTTGCCCTGAAGACCCTGACGGTGAGAACTGTCAGCATTGTCATAGCTTAGTGCATAGACAGCTTGCAGAGGATTTCTGTTCAAAACGAACTAGTGTTTCACCTTCAGTGTGCTTAGGTTCAATCCTGATGCCAGTAGCTCCTTTTAACTGTGGTGTTAGCCAACGTTTCTTGGGGTTTGATGGAATAGGATTTTAACTGAGCCTGTATAAATGTCCCTGGGCAGAGGGATACCTCCCAGAACCATGCAGATAAATAATTTTAACTTCAGGGCCGAAATCAAGCATGCTCAGTGAACTCAACAATCGAACTGTGATGTTTAGAGCATTGTAGAATTGGCCACACGTGTTTTGATACATTCCCAGATTTGGAAAGTGGTTTTGTAGCTGAGTTGCACTTTCCAACATCCTCAACAGCTTCTTCGTTCTCTGAATGTCTTTGTCCCCCCGTCACCTCTACAGAGGCCTCATAGCTCAAGGTCCACCTCCATGGCTTTTGTGTGCATACAGACAGCTGAACAGCCCCCCGGAAACCAGACTGTGTCGTCACCTGGCAGACATGTTTGAGAGGGATAGCCAGGCTTACGTTCAGAGCTGAACATTGGCTTAAACATTCTAATGCAATAATCCTAACCAATTCTCTTGGCAAACACGGTGGGTTTATATATCTGTGTTATCAGAGAAGGGTGTAGAAGGCATAGAAGGCACGAGAAGAAAAGATGAATGTGATGGAAGTATTAGGATTTATCAGGACCTGACTGCTGTTGAGACCCTGGAGACTTCTTACCCCACTGGTGCGAATTCATCCGGTGAATACGGACTGGTATGTTAGCGTGTGGCTACACGGGATGGTGAACGACGGCCCTGCTCCCCACTTCCCGCACCCCCTTGCACCAGTTGTGTGCCCGCGGACAGCTGCACAAGGGAGAAAACGCAAGGTTCCCAGATGACCTAGAGCTAGGGCTGCCATGAGGTGCTCTGCAGCTGCCAGAGACCCCAGCCTGGTCTTCAGTGAGTCCAGGCTTGGAGGTCCTGTCTAGCCAGGGTCAGGGGGATGATTTTCTGGGCCCTGTGCAAAATGAAAGTACAGGCCCTTTTCTTCAAAAAAAGAAAAAAGGTATATTTCCTCTGCGTCTCTCTCTGCCTGTCACAGTGTTTGCCTTTGCTGTTCAATGTGGGTCCTTCAGGAGCAGGCCCTCGTGGGGGCTGGGGGGCCCTGGTGCGCAACCCGGCACCGGGCTCACACTTCACATCAACCCCTTGCGCACCCAGGTCACTGTGTCAGCCCAGGCGCCTGCAGGCTGCTGGGCAGGGGCAGGGAGCCGGCTGCTGAGAGCCCATCCTGTGAAGATGGGGAGGGGGACCCCACATGAGCCAAGGCTCCAAGGCCCTGGAACACCCTCCACTGACCCATCACATGTTGCTTACAAAACACAGACCCAAAGACAAGATTATTGAGAAATTCAAGACAACCCTGGGTGTGGGCCCCTGTGAACATGGACCCTGTGCAAGTGCACTGGCCACCTGCCAAAGGCCAGAGGGGCCTGAGCCCAACCCCGGCATGTGGCCGCTGGGAAGCGGGGGCTCAGGTCAGGTCCACATTTCTCGCTCCTGGCCTGCAGCTGAGCACCTGGGAGTCCCTTTTACCCCCACTCCAGCTGTTACTCCATCCTGGGGATCTTAGTTCTGGAAGGTGGGTGAAGATGGATCCAGCCAACCCGGACGTCCTCACAGTCATTAGCAGGAGCAGGCCAAGGCCTTCCAGGCTCTTTACTGCGGAGTAAAATAAACACAAATAGCACTCCTCACGCTAATATTGATCCCTTCTCATGATCCGGCTTCCTTGAATGATTAAGCTAAGAGACACCCCTGGGGGTGAGGGGAGGGGCAGGGAGGTTTAAGGAAATGCCAGGAAAAGGCTGCTGAAAAGGGGATTCCTGTATTTACCAACCGATCCTCGGGTGCTTCCTTCCCAGCTGTGATTTTAGCCTACCTGTGTCCATGGGTTTCCTGATGTTTCAATTTGTTTCTCCTTTGCGTTCTCAAGTGCAGAGAACACATGTCCCCAGACCCACACAGGAAACAGAGGCCTCCCTCCTTAGAGGTGCGAGGAGGGAAGCAGGGCAGGGAGAGCTCATGGCCTGTCCATCTGCAAGGAGACCCGAGGGTAAGGCATGGGGGATCTTGGAGAATGCGTGGAGAAGCAGAGTGAAGGAGACCTCAGACCAAGGCCAAGGGAAGCCGCCTGCCCACGTGGGAGGCAGGAAGCGGTGGAACCAAGTCAGACCAAGGCACGGCTTTTCTCTGGTCCAGGGGTGAGCTGGAGGTGAGGCGTGTCCACCTGGGGAAGGCCTGCCGCAGGGTTAGCGCTCACATGGAGCCCCTCCTCTCAGACCCTCTCCAGATCTCACCTTGGGACAGAGCCCTGAAAACACACACCTCATGCTATTTTTTCCACCACAAAACATTTCTAGAATGGAACCCTTATTTGTTGCGTATTTCTCTCCTCCCTTCTTGGGGCCTGATTATTTAGGTTTATCACGACAGTTTCTTCAGGGCTCCAGTGTTAGAATTTTCCAGCCACCAGGTGGCGTCACAGAGCAAGCGTAGAGCGCCGGGCCAAGCCCGCAGGTGCACAGTGCCTGGGTCTCTGACTCCAAAGTTACTATTCAGACAGACTGCAAACAAACGATAGCATGGGTGAATAGGACTCAAAGTTACCCATCAGACAAAAACATGCAGCTGTGTGTCTGTCTCTCTGAATCATGCACATAAGCTTGTGTGCGCTCCTATGCAAACCCTTGGTTATATTTATTTACCTGTTATTACTCTCTTAGCACCAAATTATGGCATAAAATTATGTAGTGGACGTGAACCAGCCTGGGCCTTCGTGAAGGCTCTGTCCTGGGCTACTTCTTCCCGCAAAGGAGTGGGTGGCTGGCGGGAGTGGAGAGTGGGAAAAGGGGAGGAATAAGGGGGTGTTAAGAGCATTTGGTCAGGGCCATTCTTTGAATGGACCTGCCCCGCTTGTCAGAGGTCATTTAACTTCCTTGGCTCTTGCCCTCTAAATGCTAGTTGTGTCATGGTGACAAACCAGCAATGTCCTCACACGTCTGCAGGTGCCCCACCCAGGGTTGGGCTAATATCCTTTGTTGGGAACCAAGAGAGCTTTGAGAATATGAGGAATTCTTAATCTCAGGAAACATGAGGGTTGCTGGAGT
>NC_138381.1:53735063-53761815 GCF_054177405.1 Leptonychotes weddellii
TAAGTCATAATCTCTGAGTCTTTTCTATTTTGGGGGCTCCTCCTCCTAGTCATTCTGTTGATGGGTGTTTGACGGAATGTATAGAGTCCAAATTATTGACCACAACCCAAGCAAGATGCACCTGTTTTCTTGGGAACTTAGGGTTGCTGGCCTCTTGTTTTCCCAGCCTGTCTTCTGCAGGAGGGGCCTGCCACGCTGTTACTCAGGCAACCCTGTTCGGGCGGAGTTGCCCTGTGCCCCTGTGGTGGGGGATGGGCTCAGCGGGAATCAGTTTTTGGGGCCTTTGTTCTCTGGCGGCTTTCCCTGGCGGCTTTCCGCGTCTCTTCCGTGAGTCAGACAGAAGAGACCATTTCCAACCCTCTGCCTCAGAGCAGAGAGACTGCAGTCTATTCTTCAGTGAGCTCTCCAGGCCACACCATCTCCATTTTTGTCCATGCTGCTATAAACTGCAGCGTCCTGGGTTGTGCACCCCTCCAAAGCGCCCCCAGGCCTGCCTCCCGGTCGGGGCACATCTCTACCCTTTATGCTTCTAAAACCGCCAGCCGCTCCCAGTTCACGCACGTGACCCCACCGCTCAGGGTTTCCACCCCAGGGGCTGCCCTAGAGTCCTTTCACTGCCATTACTGATCTGCGAGTTTGTGCCCATCTGCAGCATGCAAGGCTGTCACTCACCGGCGGTGTAAGATCCCCACGGCCAGGCACCCTCCCGCTGCTGTTTATCCTCCTATATCTGCCCACGGAATCAGGGCTCCCTGCTTCATACCTCAAAACCAACTGCCTGCAATATTCTGCTTGTAAAGATCCAGATCTTCTTACATCTCAGGCTGGTTTCGTGGGTGCTCAGAGTGGTCTGGTAGATATCCAGCTCAATTCCGGGGACCAGTAGACATAGGGTCCCCTACTCCTCCACCATCTCCCCTCCCCACCCTGAGTATGTCTTGCCAGCCCTTTCTGGCCTGCCAGGTCTCTGTGGACAGTTCTGATGTTATTCAGATGTTCCTCCCTCTGTACATAAGAAATCTCTTCCCCCCGGGTGCTTTCAGGATTGTTTCCTTGGATCTACATTTTGCGAGGTGTACTATTACATGTTGTGGCGTTGATCTGCTCACATTGATTTTGGGAGGGGTCTTCTCTGCCTCTTGGACGTGAATGTGTGTTTCCTTCCCCAGATTAGGGATGTTCTCAGCTACGATCTGGTCAAATATATCTTCTAGACCTCTTTCTCTCTCCACTCACTCAGGGATACTAATAATTCTGAGATGGGAAAGTTTCATGGCATCATTAATTTTTCTCAGTCTGATCTCTTGGGCTTTAGGCTGTTTTTCCCAGGCCTCCTCGGTTTCCTTTTCTATCATCTAATCTTCTAGCTCACTAATTCGTTCTTCTGCCTCATTTACCCTGGTAGTCAGAGTATCCGGTTTAGACTGCATTTCATTCATAGCATTCCCCTCCCGCCCAGAACTGGATTTATTGACTGAATGGCTATTTCAACTCCCTTCCTCCCCATTCCATGCCTCCCCCACGTCCCCCCCCAGCCCCCCCGTTTGTTGTCTTTGGACGTCATCGTGGTACGTGCAGAGATGGATTCGGTTTGCACCTTTCTGCGGGTGTGTGTCAGTCACCCCCTTTTTGTCCTGAGCTTTCTTTGTATGCTTCAGAGAGACCTCCCCTTGAAATGATAGAAGAAAAATGGTTCATTGGTGGTTGTTGTCAGAGTACTCGCCTGGTCTCGGTTGTACGGTCCCTGCCCGCCGAAATTTGTCTAAGTCCTCCCGGAAGCCCAGGCACCGCAGGTGTGCCGCTGTGGGAAGCCCATGCCCCACGGCCGGCCAGGCCACCAGGGCTTGCTGGTGTCTGCGGGGAATTTTCCATTCATGTCCGCTTCTGCTGGGGCGCATCCCGTGGCGAGTCTGCCCCCTTTCTGGCGGCAGTGGCCCAGATGCATTTTCCAAGTCTCCCCTGGGCTGCTCCATTCATAGCATTTTAAAGTTTGGCCTGATTAGATCTCATTTCTGCCCTTAGAGATTCTATAGTGTCGCTATTATTTTTCTCAAGCCTTGATATCGACTTCATAATTGTTACTCTGAAGTCTATCTCTGACGTCTTGCTTATATCCATATCCATTAAGTCTGTGGCAGACACCATAGTCTCTGATTCTTTTCTTTGTTGGGGGTTCCTCCTCTTAGTCATTCTGTTGGGGAGGGTTTGAGGGAATGTACAGAGTACAAAGTCCTTCATACCTCGAGACCGCTGGTTATTTTCTGCTTGTAGGTGTGCAGATATATATTCTTACATCTCAGGCTGATTTCTTGGGTGTTCAGAATGGTTTGGTAGATGTCCAGCTAAATTCAGGGGACCGGTTGAAATAGGGTCCCCTACTCCTCCACCATCTTCCCTCTTTCTCCAACAAAATGGGCTTTTAACAAGTGGTTTTCAAATCCAAGAGAACAGATGATGAAGTATCATGGAATTTCACAGTCATAAGGGACCCTGGCATGCTTTACTCTAATACTTATCTCTTGCACTCTTTCAAAATTACCCAGTCTCTGGATTACTCCCTCCTGAGACACAGGCAGCTCATAGTGTTAACTTTCTCCTTCCAGCAAGCTAAAACTGGCCTCCCAGTAACCTCCCCACACTGATCTGAAAAACACTCCAGGAAAACAAAACTGGGTTTCATTTTTCCATGCAAGAACCCCTTTGTCCCTCCAGAAGTGTATTTCTATGGTGTCGTTGTCCAAGCTTGATGTTCCAGAGACAGGGTTTCAAATGCTTGCTCACCATCTTTCATCTTCCTGGAAATAAAATAGCTTTTTAAAGCTCCTTTCCTAGAGAGAAGTACCTAGAGAGCACCCCACTGACTCTTTGAGGACCATGAAATCTCTATTTTTTCTCAGCTTTAGATATCTTGGGGTGAGCCCTCTTGGGGCCATACATATGGGATTCCGGTGGAGGGGCACAGAAGCTATTGGAATCAAGGACAGCAGCCTGAAACTCCATATCCCTCCTTCCCAGAGGAGTGGGCCCTACACTGCCAAGGTCCATGCTCTTATGTCTGAAAGGTCCAGAAGAGGCCGGTAGTGTCCCTGGGGTAGGGCAGGTGCTGGGATGTGACCAGAGAAGGCTCCAGCAGCCTAGGAAGTCGCAGTAATGACCCGAGGGAGCCACGAAGTGGCTGGCAATGGTTTGGAGGCAGGAAGGTAGTATTGTAGGAAATGGCCTCAATGAGTCATTGGGCCAGAAAACGGACATTGATGACTATGATGGGGAATGGGCTAAGGGCACTGGGAGGTGTCTGGCCTCAGCTCCAGGGGGCTGGGAATTTGTGAGCAAAGGTAGGAGGGTGTCAATCGGGGCCAATCCCGGGGTGGAGGGGCTGCCAAGAGATGTTCTCGGCCAGGGTCCTGCACCTCGGTGTCCCTGTGCCACCCACCCACCAGAGTAGCCCAGCAGCCCGGGGCTCCTTCAGCAGTGCTTGCAGCTCCCATTGGGGACTTATGCACGGCAGAGGCCCCAGGATCACGGGCAGCCGTGGCCTACCACCCCCTACATTAATTCTAAGAGAACTGGCACATGGTGACGGAGTCCGGGATGCACCAGTAACTTCAGGGGGCCATGGCAGCAGCCCTGTTTGAACCCTGGGAGGGGGGGTGGTCAGTCATGGTGGTTGACACGCAGACAGGCTCCCAAGAGGGGCTCCTGGCCAGGGTCCCCCCTCGGTGTCCCCGCACTGCCCAACCACCAGAGTAGCCCCGCAGCTCAGTGCTCAGCCCCCAGTGTGGGCGGCTGCCAGGGGGCTCCACCGGGACCTACAAGTAGAAGAGGGCAGGCCCCAGGATCATGCCTCAGCAATGCCTATCACCACCTACAATTCTCAGAGCACCGGCACAGTGATTACCTCCGGCAGTGACAGTGACGTCAGAGGGTCACAGTGGCGGTGGGGGCAGCAGGCAGGCGGTGATAGGACAAATAAAATCTTTTTAAAAATTATTAAAAAAATAAAATAAATAAAAGGCAGAGATCATTGAGATGCCTGGCTGGCTCCGTCAGTGGAGTGGTCAACACGATCTTGGGGTTGTGAGTTTGAGCCCCATGTTGAGTGTAGAGATTACTTAAAAATAAAATCTTTTTTAAAATGCAGAGATTATCATACTGCATTAAAAAAAAGATACAACTATATGCTCTTTATAAAAGATACCCTCTAGTTATAAAGGCACAGAGAAATAGAAAGGAAAAAAATGAAAGAAAGATATCTTGTGAAACACAATCACCACAAGAAAGCTGGAGTGGCTACTGATATCAGACAAAGTAGACCTAAGGATAAGGAATATTACCAGATATTTTTTTTTAAAAAGATTTTATTTATTTGACAGAGAGAGACACAGCGAGAGAGGGAACACAAGCAGGGGGGAGTGGGAGAGGGAGAAGCAGGCTCCCCATGGAGCAGGGAGCCCGATGTGGGGCTCAATCCCAGGACCCTGGGATCATGACCTGAGCCGAAGGCAGACACTTAACGACTGAGCCACCCAGGTGCCCCGGAATATTACCAGATATTAAGAAGGACATTCAATGATGATAAGAAAGTGAGTTCTTCCTGAAGACATAATCCTAAATGTTTATATACCTGATAATATAGTTTCAAAATACATTAAATAAAAATTGACATAAAAGAAGAAATAGACAAGTCTGCAAACATTTCAAGGAGATTTGAACAATTCTCTTAGTAACTGATAAAACAGGTGGGCCAAAAATATAAGAATTCAGAGAATTAAACAGTACTGTTAATCAACTTGACCTAATTGACATGTATAGAGCACCATCCCCAACAATGGCAGGATACACATTCCTTTCAAATTAATATGGAACATACATCAAGATAGACTAATGCTTGGGATGCTTGGGTGGCTCAGTTAGTTAAGCAGCTGCCTTCGGCTCAGGTCATGATCCCAGGGTCCTGGGATCGAGTCCTGCATGGGGCTCCTTGCTCAGCGGGGAGCCTGCTTCTCCCTCTGCCTGCCACTCCCCCACTGCTTGTGCGCTTTCTCTCTCTCTCTCTCTGACAAATAAATAAAATCTTAAAAAGAAAAAGAGAGACTAATGCTTTCCTGCTAGACAAGTTTAATAATCTCAAAATAATTGAAATCATACAGAGTCTGTTCTTAGATCACCATGGAATTAAAATAGATATCAAAAGCAAAAAATACAACTAAAGTATCCCCAAATACTTAGAAATTAAATAACACAACCACCTAGCAAAGAAGAAATCACAAGGGAAATAAAATTTTTAAATAAATTATAATAAAAATACATTTCGAAATTCATGAGATCCTGCTAAAATAGTACTTAGAGGAAACTCATATATTAGAAGAGAAAAAAATGGTTAAGAAACATAATTTAAGGATTGCCTGGGTGGCTCAGTTGGTTAAGCGTCTGACTTTTGATTTTGGCTCAGGTCATGATTTCAGGGTCATGAGATTTGGGCTCTGCGCTCAGTATGGAGTCTGCTTGTCCCTCTCTCTCCCCCTCTGCCCATCCCCCTACATGCACACATGCACTTGCTTTCTCTCAAATAAATAAATAAATAAAATCTTCAAACAAAACATAATTTAAGCTAGTAACTAAAAATAACAACAACAACAAAGAACCCAAAGAAAGAAAGAAAAAAAACCTAAGAGCAGAAATCAATGAAATAGAAAACAGATGAACAATGAAAACCAACAAAGCCAAAGTGGAATATGTGAAAAGATGATTAGAACTGGTAAACCCCTGTAAAACGTGAAAGAGTGAAAGAGGAGAGATACCTATACTCTTGGCATTAAAAGGATAAGGGAGTGGTATTAACAAATTTAGCAACAAATTGCCAAAAATTTGACAACTTAGATAAAATTGACAATTCCTTGAAAAATGGAATTTGCCAAATCTGACAAAGAAAAAAAATATGAATAGCCCTATAACTAAAAACAAAAACAAAAACCCTCTAAAACTGTAATTTAAAACTTCCTTAGAAATAAAATTTCAGACTCAAGTGGTGAATTCCACTAAATGTTTAAGGAAGAAATTATACCAGTTTTTCAGAAAATGTTTTCTAAAATAAAAGGGGAGGGAACACTTCCTAGGTCATTTTCAGAGGCTTAAATAATCCTCATGCCAAAACCTGACAAGGACATTACAAGGAAAGAAAATTACAGAACAACAATGCAAGAACACAGAAGTCAAAGTCTTAAAATAGCAAATCCAATCCAGCAATACTTTAGAAAGGATAATATGTCACAATCAAGTGGAGTTTATTCAAGGAATGAAAAGTTGGCTTAATATTTCAAAATCAATCATTGTAATTAGCCCAATTAAATAGTAAAGGAGAAAAAAGTATCCTCAATAGATACAGAAAATGCATTTGACAAAATAATACAGTTTATATGGACAGAAATGGACAAGCTCACTCTAAAATTTTAACTTTCAGGAAAGCAAAGGACCAAGAAAAGTTGGGGTCATTTGGAAGAAGCATAAAGTTGAAAAAGTTATGTGAAAAAGTTGGTATCATGAGGGTTTGCTCCTAGTAAGGCAAATTAGATTGGTAGCAGAAGACTGCAAACTTCCCCAAACAGACCTGGTTTCTAATGCTATGTGTAAAAATTGAAATTTCACCATTGCCTGGACATCTTTGAGCCTCACAGGGCCTCCAACACCTAACTGTGGATTACCCTGCTCTTGCCAATATGCCCACTGCCCAACAGGAAAGGCTCCCAATCCAGGTAGTTTCCCTATCACCTGGCTCAGTGTTCCATCCTCACCCTCCTAGCCCATGAATTATTCACACAAGCCAATCACATTCTCTGGTGGAAAACAGGGAATACCTCACTCTCTTACTACTACAAACTTCTTCCCAGTGTTCCTACTGGTTCACTCTGCTCCTGAGTGCAACCACACGGGGTGTTTGTGTGGTGTAGTGTGCAGTGTCCTTCCATGTGCTGGGATCATATGTGACTAATAAACTTCTGTCAGTCATCAGGCCAGTGTCAGGTGTCATGCATTTAGCTATCTTGTATTATGTAGGGTGGAGGATCCCACCCTCACCAATGGGATAAATAGGAGGTGATCTGAACAGTGTTTGCTACAAAAATTATGAATCGGAGAAGTCACAGAATTCAAAGAAACACCTCTGACTTCTATTTTCCAGAAAAAAATATCCCTTCTCTAATTTTTGCAAAATAATTCAATTACAAAACAGGTAGGTTCTCTGTATGGTACAATTTATGACTATTATGTTGCTCTAATTTACTTTTTTTTTTAGAAATCTGTTTCCAATGTAGAATGTTGACATATATGTTGGTTATCTATACCCTCAAGTTCAGGAAATTTATTCTGTAAAGGGCTAGAGAGTATTTTAGGCTTCACAGGCTTGTTATGGACTGAGTTGTGTTCCCTCCAAATAACATATGTAGAAGCCTGCTATGGACTTCATCATATGTGTATGATATCAGATTTGTGTCCCACCAAAATTCATGTTGAAATCCTGACCTCAAAAGTAATGGTACTAGGAAGGAGCGGGGGGGCTTTGAGAGCTGATTAGGTCATGAAGGTAAAGCTCTCATGAATAGGATTAGTACCCTTATAAAAGAGACCCCAGAGAGATGCCTCACCTTTCCTACCATGTGAGGGCCCAACAAAAAGATGGCCATCTATGAACTTGGAAGTAGGCTCTCACCAAACACTGAATCTGCTAACACTTTGATCTTAGACTTTTCAGCCTCCAGAACTGAGAAATAAATTTGTTTATGAGCCACCCAGCCTACAGAATATCTGTTGCAGCAACCTGAACAAATTAAAACAAATCCCTGAACCTCAATGTGACTAAAGACAGGGCCTTTAAAGAGGTGATTATAGTCAAATGAGGTCATAAAGATGGGACCATAATCTGAAATGACTGGTGTCTTTATAAGAAGAGGAAGAGACACCAAGGATGAGTGCACAGAGGAAAGGTCATGGAAGAACACAGCAAGAAGCCAAGGAGAGGAGACTCAGAAGAAACTAAACCTGCCAGCACCTTGATCTTGGACATCAGCCTCCCAAACTGTGAGACAATAAATTTTGGTTGTTTATACAAACAAATAGATGTGACTGTGTTCCAATAAAATTTTATTTGTAACAACAGGTGCAGGCTGGATTTGTCCCATGCACCACAGTTTGCTGTCCCTTGATCTACGGTATTTAAAGCTCTGTATATATAAAGTGAGACATCAGATTTGAAGTGTGAGCCTCCTTATATAGAACATCATTTATAGATTCAAGACACATTACTCCTACACCCTTTCTAGAAATTCAGCATGATAGATAAAAAGATTTAACTTTCATGTGCGACTTTGTGGTTTTAAAGACGTTATTTATAAGGTTCCCCTCAGTATATTTCCTTTAACTTACAGTAAGAGGTCATATTACATTAAAACATTTCACATATTTTCCACCTTTTTAGTTTTATGATGAGCATATTAGTATTCTAGCATTCATGGCATGCTAGAAGTGAAATATTTTCCACAGTTATATTTATAGGAGTTCTCTCTTTTATTAATTTTTTCATGTTGAGGAATGCCTGTGTTTATGCTGAAATATTTCCCACATTAGATCCATTTGTTGGACTTCTTTCCAGTCAGAATTTCTTTGTGATTGGCACATAATAAAGGTTTCTTTCTCTTATGAATCCTTTGATGTTGAGCAAGGTATGCATTTACAGTGAAGGCCTTTCCACATTCCTCACACTGATAGGGTTTTTCTCCAGTATGCATCCTCTGGTGTTGAGTCAGATATGCACTCTGACCAAAGGTTTTCCCACACTCGTTACACTTGTAGGGTTTCTCTTCAGTATGAATTCTCTGATGTTGATTAAGGTGTGTACTTCTGCTGAAAGATTTGTCACATTTTTTGCATTTGTAAGGTTTCTCTCCAGTATGAATTCTCTGGTGTTGAGTAAGATGTGTGTTCCATCGGAAAGCTTTCCCACATTCATTACATTCAAAGGGTTTTTCTCCAGTATGGATCCTCTTATGTTGAATAAGGGATGACCTATGACTATAGGCTTTGCCACATTCGGTACATTCATAGGGTTTCTCTCCAGTATGTGTTCTCAGATGTAAAGTAAGCTGAATGCTCTGGGTAAAGGCTTTCCCACATTCTTTACATTCAAAGGGTTTTTCTCCAGTATGAATCCTCTTGTGTTGCATTAGGGATGAGCTATGACTATAGGTTTTACCGCATTCGGTACATTCATAAGGTTTTTCTCCAGAATGAGTTCTTAGATGCAGAGTAAGCTGAATGCTCTGAATAAAGGCTTTGCCACACTGATTACATTCATAGGGTTTCTCCCCAGTATGAGTTTTCTGATGCAGAGTTAGATGTGAACTTTGGCTAAAGGCCTTCCCACACTGATTACATTCATAAGGTTTCTCGCCTGTATGAATCCTCTGATGTTGTGTGAGGCATGTGCTTTGGCTGAAGGCCTTCCCACATTCACTGCACTCATAGCGTTTTTCTCCAGTATGAGTTCTCTGATGTAGAATAAGGGATGAGTCCCAGCTGAATGACTTCCCACATACAGTACACTCAAATGGTCGCTCCCCGGTGTGACATCTTTCATGTTGTATAAGGTGTGTCCCCCTGCTAAAAGATTTGCCACAATTTCTGCATTTGAAGGGCTTTTCTCTAGCACCAAATTTCTGATATCTAATAAGGTATGGGTTAACTCCAGTATGAGTACTCTGGTGTTGAGTGAGATCCAAACCACAGCCGAAGTATTTCCCACATTGGTCACATTTGTATGGCTTTTCACTTGTGTAGATTCTCTGATGATTACTTAGATCTAGGTTATGTGAAAAGCCCCTGCTGTAACAGTCATCTTTACACATTGTTTTCCCTGAAGGACTTGTGCTTTGAGTAACAAAGTTTGATTGCTGCTTAAACTCAAATCCATTATCTTCATGAATGTTCTCCTGAGTCAGGATTTTCTTATGGGTAAATGCCATCTGCCCTGGATGGCGTTCTAAACAGCTAAGATATTCTGGGACTTCTCTGGTGAAGTAAAGGATTCCATTCCTTTTACCTTTGTTGATTATCATACCCTGGGAAAATTCTTCAGAAATTACTTGCTTCAGATTTGACTTTGCAATTCTAGATCTTGTCTCTTGGTCTGAAAGAAATAGAAAATGGAGGATATTTGACCATTTAGAGAGACAAAAAGTGTGAGCTAGTTGAAGCTACATATAATATGTTCCTATTACTTTTATTCTTTGACTCCCCAAACAGAGGTACGGTGCTTTGACTGATTTCAAATGTCATGGAAGCCAAGAGCCACTGTGCACAGGAGCAAGGAAGAAAGGGACACACAAGTGGTTATAGGGGTGCTGCTAAGTGACACAAATGAGGACTGCCTTTCTGGAATGACTGAAGGGTAAAAACGGGGACTGAGAATGGACAAGGGGGCAGTAATGACGGGAATCACTGGAATAAGACCCGCAGAAGAAAAGCAGATCAGGGTATAACCCAATGTCACTATGTGCCTGGGGCACTGTGAAATATCACCACTAATCTCTCAGCCTCCAACCTCTTCTCCCTATTTGCCCATTTTGTAAGCTGCCACAGTTAACTTCCCTGAAACACCAATTCACCAGGTCTGTAAGGATGGTCCCACACCACCCTTTTTCCTGCTGCTATCAGAGGCAATGCATGGTCACTGTTGACTTGAGTAGGGGGGTCAGAGTTAGCAAGTGGGCATAAAGGACTTATGCGGAATCCAATACAGTTGAGGGGGTGTGAGAAGACAAGAAACAGAGGAGTTGAGTGAGGTGGAGAGTGATTACGGAAAGTCCTGCTGAGGCTGAATGCAGCAGGAAGCAGAAATCCACGCTGTGGATGCTGGCAGGGAGTGGACGTGGTTACTGGACCACTCCTAGTAGACTTACCTAACATTCAAGGTAGATTCAGAGGGAAGGAATGGTGATCAAACAGATGACAGGAAAGAGAAGGAGGTGAAAGTGGCATCCTTGCCCACTGAGGGGCTTCTCTAGAGAGGGCAGAATGCCTGGCAGCACGGGGGGAGGGGCACACCGGAGAGGAGGGAAGAAGAAAGCCAGCACAGTACTGGGGGGGTGGGGAGGGGCCCACGTGGGCAGTATATTCCCTGCAGGAGCAGAACTCAGGCAGGAGAGGAACAGGAGTTTCTGTGCAGGGATTATTCTCGAGGCAGTCCTGATTTCCCCTGGGATTTCTCCTATGGCCTGTGCTTCTAGAAACTACTGGCTTCCTAGACAGCCTTGTGCATGAGCTCCCAGGCCTCATTCCCATCCCTTCACCTGGAGAGGGGTCCCTAGGGATGTCCCTCCATGCCATCCATGCCGATCCACCTTGCTCCAGCCGGGAGATCACATCAGGCTTGAAATCCTGGCACCCTGCTCAGAAAAGACAAGAGGTGCAAATGTTGGGACAGTGACAAGCATGTGCCCAGGGCCTTGCCCCTATTTCCCTGACTCCAGGACCTTTGCAGCATGAATGATGGGTGACCCCGGGGTGGGGGTGGGGGCAGCCTCAGCCTCCTGCTCCCTACCACGCAGAGGACTAGCAGTGGAAACACCCTGAGTCTGTGTCCTCTGAACATCAAAATATGGCCCCATGGGTCAGAGACCTCAGGGCCTTGGGACTCACGGTTTGGATAGAGAAGAGAAAGCAGACTCCTCATTCACCAACTCATATTGGCAGGGTAGGTACACACAGGCCTTCAAGGACTGTTAGTGGACTGTGCCTCTCAGAGTCTAAAACCCCTTCCCAGTCTCTGTTGCATCTTTTAAAATCATGCATATTTTCGGGGCACCTGGGTGGCTCAGTCGTTAAGCGTCTGCCTTCGGCTCAGGTCGTGATCCCGGGGTTCTGGGATCGAGCCCCACATCGGGCTCCCTGCTCCGTGGGGAAGCCTGCTTCTCCCCTCCTTCTCCCCCTGCTTGTGTTCCCTCTCTCGCTATGTCTCTCTCTGTCAAATAAATAAATAAAATCTTTAAAAAAAAAATCATGCATATTTTCATTATAATCTATTACATCTGTGTTTATTTAACATAAAAATAATCACTTGCCAAGTTAAATTACTTAACATCTCCCCTCTTCCCATCAGCTAAGCAGAACCTGAGCAGATGGCACCTGTGTCCCCTGCCCCTCCCAGGGTGCTGCCATGGTGGGCCCAGGGTGACTCTTACCCAGGGAGGCCAGGCTCCTGTAGTTCTCCAGCATGACCTCTCGGTACAGTGCCCTCTGAGCAGTGCCCAGGTGCTCCCACTCTTCCTGGGTGAACTCTACAGCCACGTCCTGGAATGTCACTGGGTCCTGAGACATTACCAGAGGCAGCGTTAGGCAGTGGGAATGCCATGCACAGCACATCACAGACGGCAGCATCCCGGCAGGCAGGGGAAGGTATATACAAAGAAACTGGCTTATATTGTGCTGAACACAAGACATTAATGCATCTGGTTCAAGCAAGAACAAGACACCAACACTGAATCTGCTACTCTGATATTCTCCTGGAAGTTCTCGTCTGTGCAGTAAGAAATTCCAGAAGAGTAATGACAGCTACAGACAGTTATGAGACTCCCTGGGGTGATGTCAAGGGCAAAGAAGCAAACTGTCATTGAATCCAGAATCCAAGGAATATGCATTTATTCAGGGTAACAGACTGAATTGTGCTCCTTCCCCACCCGTCATATGTTGAAGCCCCAACCCACAATGTGACTATATTTGTAGATATGGCCTTTAAAGAGACAGTTCAGGTTAAATGAGGCCATAAGGGTGGGGTCCTAATCTGACGGGTCCTTGTAAGAAGAGGAAGAGACACCGGGAGTGCATGTACATAGAGGAAAAGCCATGTGAGGACACAGAGAGAACGTGGCCCTCTACAAGCCAGGAGGAGACCTTTCACCTGATGGCACCTTTATCTTGGACCTCCTGCCTCTAGAACTGTGAGGAAATGAATTTCTGTTGTTTCAGCCATGCAGTTGGTGGTATTTTGTTAAGGCAGCCCTGGCAGATGAACAGAGATCAAACATGTGCATTTGAACAGTCTATTGTTTAGGGGTGTATGTGGTAAGACCATAAAGAAGAGCAAGAAGAAGATTCCTACAAATTCCAGGGTAGAGACTGTATTTGAAGGAGGAGGGAGAGGGATGTTGTTTTTAGGATGAAGAGATGGATAAAAAGGAAGTATATCTATTAAGTTATATGGAACAGGACAAAAGAGTTACCAGAAGCAAGGCTGGTCAGGGCAGCACAAACAACAGAGAACTAGGTGCTGTGATGTGCAGACCGACGCTGAGGGACAGCTTCTTGGTGGCTCTGCATCTCAATGGTGTGTGTCTTCCTTATTCTTCCACCCACATGCAGCACACTCTCCTGGCCCTTCCTGCTCAGACCCCTGGGTCCTCCCCATCTTTCTCCTCCTTAAATGACTGGGGTCCACAGTCCTCTGCACCAACCGCCCCCCCTTGAGGTCTCCCTAGGCTCATCCTCTCCTGGGACCTCAGGACCACTTTTTGTCCCAAACTCCCAATGTGAGCTTTCAGGTCTGAATACATGAGTTGTCAGAACAGAGTGAGAGGAGAAAAGGAAGTCAAGGGTGAAGTTGGGTGGAACAGTGTCATTTCCATCACTGAGGACATGCCCTCCCCCACAGAGGTGGAGACCCCATGGGCAGAAATTCTCCAGGTAATAGTGGGTTCGTCACCACAGCTGGAGACCCCGTGGGCAGTGGGGACTCTCTTCTCCATGAGACAGAGATTCTACAAGTGGTGGTGCCCACCTTGCCATGAATGGAGCCGCCTCACCAAAGAAGATCCACTGATGTCGCCCATGGCCCAGGGCAGCAGAGACCAGGGGACCAGACCTGTGAAGGCTGAGTCACATCATTGTAGGGCATCCTCACCAAAGCCGTGAGAGGACAAAGCCTGAGAGATCCGACCAGGGTAGCAGCTACTTCAGAGCCCCAGTCACTGAAGGAGACACCCACACAATCCCAAAATTCAAGATGGCAAAAGGACTAAAGCAGCCTGTTCACCAGCTGAGAACATGTCTCCCCAGTCTAGTCAGACAATGGCTGAGTAAACACCACGTTCTCCTTCATCTGGTTTAGTTCATCCAACAAGTACAAGCTGAAATGTAATCCCAGTAATGAGAAACTAAATACCGAAGCCTTTAAATTTTTGCAGATAATCAACTTGAGAATTTTAATTTAAATTAAATTAAAGATACTTTTAATTTATAATAAAATTTTACAACCTGATTTTTTGGAAAGTAAAAAGCTGCAAGTGCCTATTAATAGTTTTAAATGATTTTAATTAATAAGAATGAGTCAGGAAAGAATGAGTATGCAACATTATGTATTACAAAAAACCACCTGTTCTTCAAACAAAATCCTGACCCATGTGGGCAGCAGGCTTTGAAAGTTAATAAATCCATCTAAAGATTTAAATGTAGACACAGATACTTGGTTTGGCTGTAAACTGATTCTTTGCTTCTGGTTAAATATGTAAGACACATATGATAAGAAACTGTCTTATGTTCTTGATAATTCCTTTCAGAAGTTCAGTATCTAAAATAGAAAGGCACTTTTAAAGGTAGTGGTCACTTCCTTAACCATGTTCTTGAAGAATAAAGTCTTAAGGAAAGATCACAGAGGGAGAGGGACATTGTATATTTGTGTGTTGATT
Source organism: Leptonychotes weddellii (assembly GCF_054177405.1). Classification (NCBI taxonomy): domain Eukaryota; kingdom Metazoa; phylum Chordata; class Mammalia; order Carnivora; family Phocidae; genus Leptonychotes; species Leptonychotes weddellii. The sequence goes on from NC_138381.1 coordinate 53,749,793, forward strand.
TTTCATTAAGAAAAAATGGAATGACTCCCTCTGACCCTCCCCCCTCTCATGTGCTCTCTCTCTCTCATTCTCTCTCTCAAATAAATAAAATCTAAAAAAAAAGAAAAAATGGAATGAAAGAACAGAAACTTTCAGTAATTGGGTAATATAATGAAAAATATTTTGTTGAACATATATTTTTCTAAATATTTGATGATAGGCTCGTCTGGAGAATATTCATAATGGCGACCAGGAATAAATGTGAAAAAACTAAAATACTAAATGTGAAAAAAAAGATTTAAATGGGAACAAACCAAGATTTTTTTGTTGTTGTTATCGTTTGCTTTTTGTTTTTAATAGAAGAAGCCAAATGAGGGAAACTTGCCCAATTAGGCATTGGTCCAAAACTATGATTATTAAAACAACATTATATTTATGAAACCAGGCAGCCTAGATGGCCTGGAAATAGATGCCAATTTAGACACAAACATGGCCTTTTTAGGCAGCAAGAGGAGATGGATCATTCAAAAATGGTACTGGACAACTGGCTAATCACCTGGAAAAAATAAAAAGAAGATACCCACCTTATACCATTCTTTTTTTTTTTTTTTTTTCTTGAGAGAGTGTGTGTGCACGTGTGGTGGGGGAGGGGCAGAGGGAGAGGGAGAGAGAGAATCTTAAGCTGAGCATGCTGAGCCTGGAGCCTGACACGGGACTCGATCTCACAACCCTGAGATCATGACCTGAGTTGAAATCAGGAGTCAGACACTTAACTGACTGAGCCACCCAGGCACCCTCTTCACACCATTCTTAAGGACAAAATATATTAGTTTTTAAAGCTATGATAGTCACAATAGTCATATGGATTGAAAAGAATAACCTTGGGGAGGGCTGACACCAAGGCCAGGATCCATTCTAAAACCAGAGGCACACTTGAAAACAAAGAAATCAGATTTTCTGTACAACCTAAACAAGTTTGAATTTTCCCAACTAACTGGGAAAAGGAATTTGCAATATCTATTATTTTCAAAGGATTGATAATCTTCTATGTAAAAAGTTCTTATAAATCAATAAGAATAAAACAAATAAGAGAAAATGGACATAAGATATGAGTGATTCACAGAGGAAATTCAAATGGTTAAAAAATACATGAAAAGATGTGTGTGCCTGGATGGCTCAGTCAGTTAAGTGGATAATTCTTGATTTCAGCTCACATCATGATCTCAGGGTCCTGGAATTGAGCCCCATGCTGAGTGGGGAGTCTGCTTGAGGATTCTCTCTCTTTCTCTCCCTTTGCCCCTCCCCCTGCTCATACACTGTCTCTCTAAAATAAATTTTCTTTTTCTTTCTTTTCTTTCTTTCTTTCTTTTTCTTTCTTCTTTCTTTCTCTCTCTCTCTCTTTCTCTTAAAGATTTCCCTTATTTTTTTTGTCAGAGATAGAGAGAGAGCAAGCAGGGGGAGCAGCAAGCAGAGGGAGAAGCAGGCTCCCCGCTGTGGAAGGAGCCCGATGCGGGACTCGATCCCAGGACCTGGGATCATGACCTGAGCCAAAGGCAGATGCTTAACCGACTGAGCCACCCAGGCGTCCCTAAAATAAATAATCTTTAAAAAAAGAAAAAAATATATGAAAAGATGTTCAAACACACTAATGAAAATTTGAAATGGAAATTAAAGGAGTAACTTTTTTTCCCTTTACTGTTAAATTGGCAAAGATTAAAAACTTTGCTAGACTTTAGTTTCCAGTAATTGACTGATTGAGTATCCAAAAGTGATCTTCCAGCTGAGAACAAATAAAAATCCTGGATAAAATGTCTTTCAGGAAAAAACTATAAAACTTTACTGAGACATAAGAAGACTGATTACTAAAATGGCATACATTCTTTGCAAATTTATGATAAAATTAACTAAAATGCAAAATGAAATTTTTTACCTTGCTAAAAAAAGACACAAAAATTTATCTGGGAGGAAAATCAAGCCAAAAGAATTTTACAAAGCTAAAATTATTAAATTACCTTTGCTTCAGTTCAAAAACTGCTTTCATTTAAAAATAAATGACTGGCTGAACAGATAACCTCCAAACCTGGTTCTTGTATATTTACTAATTTAATATCATAAAGGTGATATTACAAATATCTGGAGGGCAAATTATTCAATAGATAGTGCTGAAGTCACTTGTATGCAACAAATTGGATAGCCCAGATGAACGAACAAATTTCTAGAAACACCCAAACTACTAAAACTCATTCAAGAAAAAATTAAAAAATCTGAATAACAGGGAAGGAAATTGAATCAGTAATCAAAAATCTCCCAACAAAGAAAAGCCCAGGATCAGATGGCCTCACTGGTGAATTCTACCAAACACTTGAAGAAGAATTAACACAAGTTCTTCCAAAAATTGAATAGAAGGCAACACTTCCTAACTCAATCTTTGAGGCTAGATTTACCCTGATACTGAACCAGACAAAGAAACTATAAGAAAGGTACAGATCAACATCCCTTATGAATAAATATACAAAAACCCTCAATAAAGTGCTAGAAAATCAAATTCAGCAGCATGTTACAAGGGCTATACAACATGACTAAGTGGGATTAATCCCAGGAATGTAAGGGTGGCTCAACATACAAAAAATCCAATCCACATAACACACCACATTAATGGAATGAAGGAAGAAAATTACATGAAATCTTAATTGATTCAGAGAAAGGATGTGACAAAATCTATCACCCTTTCATGATGAAAACACAACTAGGAATAGAAGGGAACTTCCTCAACATGGTAAAGGCCATATGTAAAAAAACCAACAGCTAACATCATACTTAATGGTAAAAGTCTGAAAGCTTTATCCTCCAAGATGAGGAATAAGACAAGAATGCCACTCTTGCCATTTCTATTCAACATACTACTACAAGTTCTAGAAAAAGCAATTAGGCAAGAAAAAGAAATAAAATGTATCCAAATTGGAAAGGAAGAAGTAAACCATCTGCAGGTGACATGATCTGATATGTAGAAACCCCTAATGATTCCATAAAAAAAACTCACCAAAGTTTTAGGATATAAAATTAACACCGAAAAACTGGTTATATTTCAGGTGCAGAAAAAGCATGTGACAAAATTCAACATCTGTTCATGATACAAATTCTCAACACATTGGTATAGAGGGAACACCATACTTAATGGTGAAAAGCTGAGAGCCTTTCCTCTAAGATCAGGAACAAGAGAAGGATGCCCATTCTTGCCACTTTATTCAACACAGTACTGGAAGTCCTAGCCAGAAAAACTGGGCAAGAAAAAGAAATAAAAGGCATCCAAATTGGAATAGAAGGAATAAAACTGTTGCTATTTGTAAACGACATGATATTATATATAGAAAACCCTGAGGATGCCATCAAAAAAACTGTTAGAATTAATAAACAAATTCCGTAAAGATGCACGATCAACACAAAAAAATCTCTTGTGTTTCTATACACTAATAATGTACTATCAGAAAGAGAAATTAAGAAAACAAGCCCATGTACAATTACATCAAAAAGAATAAAACATCTAGGAATCCATTTAACCAACAAGGTGAAAGATATGTGTATTGAAAACTACAAGACATTAAGGAAAGAAATTAAAGAAGACACAAATAAAAGGAAAGATATTTTGTGCTCATAGACTGGAAGAATTAATATTGTTAAAATGTCCATATTACCCAAAGCAATATACAGATTCAATGCAATCCCTACCAAAATTACAATGTGACAATTCTGTTTTCACAGAAATAGACCAATCCTAAAATTTCTATGACACCATAAAAGACCCCAAATAGCCAAAGCAATACTGAGAAAGAACAAGGCTGGAGGCATCGTATTCCTTGATTTCAAACTATATTACAAAGCTACAGTAATTAAAACAGTATGGTATCGGCATAAAAACAGACACAAAGATCAGTGGAACAGAATAGAGAGCACAGAAATAAGCCCATGCATATGTGGTCAATTAATTTATGACAGAGTAACCAAGAAAATACAATGGGGGAAAGGACAGTCTTTAATAAACGGTGCTGGGAAAATTGGACAGCCACACAAAAAGAATGAAATAGGACCACTATCTTACATCATACACAAAAATTAACTTAAAATGGATTAAAGACTTGAATTAACACCTGAAACCCTAAAACTCCTACAAGAAAACATTTGAATCTGACACCAAAAGCAAAAACTACAAAAGCAAAAATAAACAGGTGGGACTACATCAAAGTAAAGAGCTTCTGTATAGCAAAGGAAACCATCAACAAAATAAAAAGGCAACCTACTGAATGGGAGAAAATATTTGCAAATATATATTTGATAAGGGGCATTAATCCAAAATATATTAAAGAACTCCTACAATTCAATAGTAAAAAAAACAAACAAATAATCAGATTAAAACATGGGTAGATGATCTGAGTAGACATTTTTCCAAAAACATACAGATGGCCAACAGACACATGAAAAGATGCTCTACATCATTAATCATCAGGGAAATGCAAATCAAAACCACAAGGAGATATCACCTCACACCTGTTAGAATGGCTATTATCAGAAAGACTAGAAATAACGAGTGTGGGCGAGGATGTAGTAAAAAGGGAAACCCTCACACACTGTTGGTGGGAATGTAAATTGGTGCAGCCTCTGTGGAAAACAGTATGGAGGGTCCTCAGAAACCTAAAAGGAGAACTACCATAGGATCCAGCGATCCCACTTCTGGGTAGTTATACAAAGAAAACAAAAACACTAGCTCAAAAAGATATCCATACCCCTGTGTCCACTGCAGCATTATTTACAGTAGCCAAGATATGTAAGCAATACAAGTGTCCATTAATAGGTGAATGGATAAAGGTGTGGTGTACACATACAACGGAATATTACTCAGCCATCCCCACACAATGCCATTTGTGACAAAATGGATGGACCTTGAGGGAATTATGGTAGGTGAAATAAGTCTGGCAGAGACAAATACCAAATATCTGTCTCATATGTGGAAAATAAATAAATAAATAAATAAACAAACAAACAAACAACACCAAGCTCAGAGATACACAGAATAGGTCAGTGGTTGCCAGAGGTGGGGGAGTGAGGAGTGGGAGAAATGGGTGAACTATTTTTTGTTTGTTTGTTTTGTTTTAGTTTAACTAAATTAGCTTTCTTTTTTTAAATTTTTAAAATTTATTTGAGAGAGAGAGTGAGCATACATACATGCATGCGAGTGTGGGCGGGGGTGGGGAGGGACAGAGGGAGAGGGAGAGAATCTTCAAGCAGACTCCCGGCTGAGCCTGGAGCCTGGTGCCGGGCTCAATCCCAAGACCCTGAGATCATGACCTGAGCCGAAATCAAGAGTTGGCTGCTTAACCGACAGCTATCTAAGTGCCCCTAAATAAGTTAACTTTCTAAAAAAGAAAAATTGGTTGTATTTCAACATACCACTAATGAAAAATACCAAAAAGAAATTAACATGATTCCATTTAAAATAGCATCAAGGAATAAATACTTAGGAATAAATTTAACCAAGGAGGTGTAAGACTTGTACACTGAAAACTACAAAGCACTGTTGAAAGAAATTAAAGAAGACCAAAAGAAATGGAAAGACATCCTGTTCTCATGGACTGGAAGATTTAATATCACTAAGATGTCTATATTACCCAAAGCAATATAAGATTCAATGCAATCCCTATCAAATCCCCATGGTGTTTTTGCAAAAATGGAAAAACCTATCCTAAAATTCATACAGAATTTCAAGGAAACCAGAATAGCTAAAACAACCTTGAAAAAGAAAAACAAAGTTGGAGGACTCACACTTCCTGATTTAGAAAAGTACTGCACAACTATAGGGATCAAAACAGTGTGGTACTGGCATAAGGACAGACATTTAGACCAATGGAATGGCACTGAGAGCCCAGAAATAAACTCTCACCTTTCTGGCCAATTGATTTTTGAGAAAGGTGCCAAGACTATTCAATGGAGCAATAGGCAGTGCAGGATAAACTGGATATCCATGTGCAAAAGAATGAATATAGACCCTTACCTTACACCATACATAAATATTAACATAAAGCAAATGAAAGACATAAATTTAAGAGTGAAAATGATAAAATTCAGAAAAAACATAAAGGCAAATCTTCATGACTGTGGATCTGACAAATGGTTCCTTAAATATAACATCAGAAGCACAGGAAATAAAATTTAAAAAAATAAATAAATTGGACTTCACCAAAACTTAAAAGTTTTGTTCATCAAAGGATACTATCAGGAGAGCAAAATGGCAATCCACAGAATGGGAGAAAATATTTGCAAATCATATATCTAGTAAGTGCTTAATATCCACAATATATAAAGAACACATACAAATTAACAACCACCAAAAAAAAACAAAAAACAAAAAACAAAAAAACAACATAAAAATGGACAGGAGCACCTGAGTGGCTCAGTTGGTTAAGCATCTGACTCTTGATTTCGACTCAGGTCATGATCTCAGGGTCCTCAGCGTGGAGTCTGCTTGGGATTCTATCTCTCCCTCTGCCCCTCCCCCTGCTCATGCTCCCTCTCTCTCAAATAAATAAAATCTTTAAATAAAAATAGAAATGACAAAAGACTTAAATAGACATTTCTCCAAAGAATATATATATGTATATGTACATGTATACATACAGCCAATAAATACATGAAAAGATGCTCAACATCATTTGTTATTAGGGAAATACACATCAAAACCATAATGAAATTTTACTTCACATCTACCAGGATGGTTGTAACAAAAGCAACGGAAAATACCAAGTGTTGGTGAGACATGGAGAAACTGACACATTTATGCACAGCTGGTGGGAATGTATAATGGTACAGTTGTTGTAGAAAACAGTCTGGTGATTTCCTCAAAAAGTTAAACATGGCACTACCATATACCCCAACAATTCCACTCTTAGGTATATGCCTCAAAGAATGAAAAACAGGGACTCTGATAGATACCTGTACACCAATGTTCACAACACCATTTTCATAAGAGCTAACAAGTGGAAACAGTCCAAGTGTCCATTAACAGATGACTGGATAAACAAATGGGGGATATGCATACAATGAAATATTATCCCACCATAAAAAGGAGTTAAAGTCTGATACATGCTACAACATATATGTTAAGAGTGAGGAATTATCTCTTAGTTTATTTATTTTTTAAAAGATTTTTATTTATTTATTTATTTATTTATTTATTTATTTATTTATTTATTTATTTATATAGAGGAGCAGGCGGAGGGGCAGAGGGAGAGGGAGAGCTAAAGAATCTCAAGCAGACTCCATGCTAAACGCAGAGCCCAATGCAGGGCTCGATCCCATGACCCTGAGATCATGACCTGAGCCAAAACCAAGAGTTGGACACTTAACAGACTGAGCCACCCAGGCGCCCCTATTTCTTAGTTTATATAGTTTCTGTTTGGCTTGATGGTAACTGGGTCGTGATAATTGGTGACAAGTGTACAATACTGTGAATGTAATTCACAATGGAGTGTATGCTAAAAAATGGTTAAAATGGCAAATTTTATGTTATACATATCTTGCCACAATAGAAAAAAGCAAAGTGATAACCTGTGTGTGTAGCATTCTACCACTTGGGTGAAAAAGAAATGGGTGAAGGATACAAATTCAGACGGTTGCATATGTATAAATTATCCCTAAAAGAATACACAGGAGGGCGCCTGGGTGGCTCAGTTGGTTAAGCGACTGCCTTCGGCTCAGGTCATGATCCTGGAGTCCCGGGATCGAGTCCCGCATCGGGCTCCCTGCTCGGCAGGGAGTCTGCTTCTCCCTCTGACCCTCCTCCCTCTCATGCTCTCTGTCTTTCATTCTCTTTCTCAAAATAAATAAATAAATAAAATCTTAAAAAAAAAAAAAAAGAATACACAGGAGGTTGTCTGCAGAGGACAACTGAGGGGCTGGGGGCAGAAGTAGAAGACTTGCTGTTCACCCTTTTGTATGTTTGAATTCTCAATTATGTGCATGTATTACTTATTTAAAAATTTAATCACTTAAAAAATTCACAGAAGTGGGCTTTAAATAAACATTATGACCCCAATAAATAAACATGCAAAGGTCAGAAAGAATAAACACACCCTCCCTGACTCCCACCTGCACAGAAAGCAAAGTCCTCAGTGTCACCTGTGCCTTGGCCATGTCCTCTTTTCCAGGAAAAGCTGCAGAGAGAGAGAGAGAGAGGACACGTGAGTGCCTGCTCCTGTGGGCTCAGAACTGTCCAGAGAGGACCACTCACCTGTCCCCTGGCACCGCAACAGGGGCACAAAGGACACGATCACTTGTGCCCCTGGGGCTCCATACTGTGAAGAAAGAGTGGGGCTTTTTCCTTGGCTTTCTTGTCTTTTCTGACATCTGACGCACTGACAGCATAGATCGCTTCTCTCTCAGGACCAGCTCCTCCCATAAAGAAAATTCCAGGCCCCGATGGTTTTCAATGATGAATGAATGCTATCGAACACTTAAAGGCACAAAGTCCATCAGAAAATCGAAAAGAAGGGAATACTTCCGAACTCATTTCATGAGGCCAACACAACCTTGCTATTCAAACTTGACAAATCATTACAAGACAATTAAAGACCAACACCAGGAACATAGATACAAAAATCCTCACCACATATCAGCAAATCAAAAGTATATGTATATTTAAGTGTGCAGGTGTGTGTATATCTTCCAGTGGAGTTTATCCCAGAAAAAAAAATGCTGGTTTAAGATTAGGAATTTTATGTAACTAATCACATTAAGATCAAATTAAGAGAATGAAAGGGAAAATCATATCCTAATAGATGCAGAAAATCATTAGATAAAATTCTACACTACTTCATGATTAAAATGCTCAGCACACCAGTAATGAACTTATTCAGTTGATAAATGGCATCCACAAAAAGTACCTACAACTCACATCATAATAAATAATGACACATTCAATGTTTTAACCCTGATATTGGGAACTAGGCAAGGATGTCTGTTCTCACCATTTCTATTTTACCTTGTACTTGAGGTCCTAGTCAGTGAAATAAAACATGAAAACCTAAATAAAAAGCATAAATAGTAAAAGGGAAGAAGTAAAACTGTATTTGCAGTCAACATGATTTTCTCCATAGAAAAACCTAAGGAAGCCATAACATGCCTTTAAAAATGAATAAACTAAGCAAGGTCATAGGATGTGAGAGTCTCTTGATTTCTTACTAACCTTAATACTCCAATCCCATGCCATAGTTAAAATTCTTCATACTACATTTTCCCTGTTCATCTCACTGTGCAGTTTCTGTCTCCTGGTTGGATACTTACTGATACAACTGTCAGGGGAAAAAACTACTCTTGCCCTCTACTTCACTATATACAAGAAATTAATTTGAATTATATTGTAGATGTAAAGAGAAAAGCTAAAAATATAAAGTCTACAGAAGAAATTACTGGAGGAAATCACTGTGACCTTGTGGTGGGCAAAGAATTCTTATAACTAGGACACAAAAATCACTAACTAAAAGTTGGTAAATTAGACTTCACCAAAATTAAAAAATGCTCTGTAAAAGACATCATTAAGAAAATAAAAAGGCAAGCATGTAGGAAAGGGTTAACTCTACATGCCTGGTTTGCTCATGCCCTGCACATTCCCAAGAAAGGCATATTTTCAGAACTGGCCCCTGGATAGCTCCTGGGCACTGAGTTCCTAGAATGTTCTGTTGGATGAGAAGAGTGTTTTTGCAAGCCTGAGGCCTTGAGCCACCCTGTGCCAGATTGTCCAGATAGCTTACACTAACAGTGTGATTCATGGTGAACACCTACTTCCCGTCTGGGGGTCTGGAGCTTTAGTAACTGAGGTCAGCCATGCAGCACCATATGCCTACATGGCTGACCTCTGGTAAAAAAAACACTGGACACCTAGACTTGGGTAAGTTTCCATGGTTGGTGACACTTTGCACATGTTACACATTACTGCCCGGGAAATTAGGTACATGCCTTGCCACTCCACTGGGAGGGGACATGTGGAAGGTTGTGCATGGTTTCTTCTAGACTTTGCCCCATGCACCTTTCCTTGTGCTGATTTTACTGTGCATTCTTTTGGTGTAATAGGCACTAACCATGAGACAGTAACTTCTGAGTCCTGTGAGAGCCCTTCTAGTGGAACATCAAGCCTGACGGTGGCCCTGGGGATCCTTGAGACAGCAAGCCACAGACAGCAAGCCCTATATATATGGTAATGCAGACATAATACATATAGACATACAAATATAGCAATACAGAACACATACATGGTAACATAAGCATATACACATATAACACATACATGATAAGGTCTTATATCTAGAATATAGAAAGAGTTCTTATAGCTCAAAAACAAGAGATCAACCAACCCAGTAAAAAATGGGCAAGGGACTTAGTCCTTCATAAAATGAGATATAAAAATGATGAAAAGCATATGAAAATATGCTCACCATCATAGCCATTGGGAAAATCCAAATGAAAGACATCGTGAGTCAGCACCATACCATTAGAAGGGCTAAGATTAAAAAGACTGACAATACCAAATGTTGGCAAAGATCTGGAGCAAACACAACTCTTGCACATTGTTAGTGGGAATGTAAAATGGATCAGCAACTTTGGAAGTTTCAGAGTTTTTTTACAAAGTTAAATATATACCTGTCATATGAGCCACCAGCCGTTCCACTACTAGCTGTTTGCCCAAGAGAAATAAAATATATGTCCACAGAAAGGCTTGTACACAAATGACCACAGCAGCTTTACTCATAAAAGCTAAAAACTAGAAGTTACTCAAATGCACACTGGCAGGTGAACGAATATACAAACAGTGGTATGTTCATACAAGGAGTAACACAGAGCAATAAAAATGAATAAACTGCTAATACACACGTGATATGGAAGAATCTCGGAGACATTTAGTTCAATGAAAATTTTTAAAAAGCCAGATGAAAAATGGTACATATAATATGGTTGAATTTCATGAATTTTGTTTTCTTTCTTTTTTTTAAGATTTTATTATTTATTTGACAGCGAGCGAGCACAAGCAGGGGGAGTGGCAGGCAGAGGGAGAGGGAGAAGCAGGCTTCCTGCTGAGCAGGGAGCCCGATGCGGAGCTCGATCCCAGGACTCTGGGGTCATGACCTGAGCCAAAGGCAGCTGCTTAACCGACTGAACCACCCAGGCGCCCCTCTTTTTTTATTTTTTTCTTTTTAATTGAAGTATAGTTGACACACAATCTGTGAAGTTTTTTTTTTTTTTTTAAAGATTTTATTTATTTGACAGAGAGAGACATAGCGAGAGAGGGAACACAAGCAGGGGGAGTGGGAGAGGGAGAAGCTGGCTTCCCGGCAGAGCAGAGAGCCCGATGCAGGGCTCGATCCCAGGACCCTGGGATCATGACCTGAGCTGAAGGCAGACGCTTAACGACTGAGCCACCCAGGCGCCCCAATCTGTGAAGTTCTAAAGCAAGTTCTATGATGACAGAAATCAGGCCAGTGGTTGCTCGAAGTGAGAAAAACTAGAAATTGACTAGAGAGAGGCATAAAGGAACCTCTTAGGATGTTAAAAATGTTCCCTGTCTTAATTGGGGTGGTAGGTACACAGATTTATATGCCACATTCCATCACATCCCATTTTATTGTATCTAAGTTATATGGCATTAAGTTGATTAAAAAGAAACTAGCTCCATGGGGCACCTGGGTGGCTCAGTCAGTTAAGCATCCGACTCTTGGTTTCAGCTCAGGTCATGATCTCAGGGTCATGGGCTCTAGAGTCTGCTTGAGATTCTCTCTGTCCCTCTCCCCCCATTCATGCTTTCTTTCTCAAATAAATAAATCTTAAAAAAAAAAAGTGAGGAGACAAACCACTTGGGTACATGGGTATCTGGGAGAAAAGTGTTCCTGGCAGAGGGACTATCATGTGGAAGCATGCCTAGTGAGTTCCAGATACAGCAGAGAGGCGGGTGTGGCCAGAGCAGAGGGAGGGAGGGAGCGACCCCAGATGAGGTTGGAACTCAGAAC
>NC_138381.1:53762315-53797331 GCF_054177405.1 Leptonychotes weddellii
GGGGTTTTCCACATAAAGTATCATATCATCTGCAAAGAGTGAGAGTTTGACTTCTTTGCCGATTTGGATGCCTTTGATTTCTTTTTGTTGTCTGATTGCTGTGGCTAGGACTTCTAATACTCTGTTGAATAGCAGTGGTGATAGTGGACATCCCTGCCGCATTCCTGGCCTTAGGCGGAAAGCTCTGTTTTTCCCCATTGAGAATGATACTCGCTGTAGGTTTTTCATAGATGGCTTTTATGATATTGAGGTATGTACCCTCTATGCCTATACCCTGAAGAGTTTTGATCAAGAAAGGATGCTGTACTTTGTCAAATGCTTTTTCTGCATCTATTGAGAGGGTCATATGATTCTTGTTCTTTCTTTTGTTAATGTGTTGTATCACGTTGATTGATTTGTGGATGTTGAACCAACCTTGCAGCCCAGGGATAAAGCCCACTTGGTCGTGGTGAATAATCCTTTTAATGTACTGTTGGATCCTATTGGCTAGTATTTTGGTGAGAATTTTTGCATCCATGTTCATCAGGGATATTGGTCTGTAATTCTCCTTTTTGATGGGGTCTTTGTCTGGTTTTGGGATCAAGGTAATGGTGGCCTCATAAAATTAGTTTGGAAGTTTTAGTACCACATTCTTGATTACCATAGTTTTGTAAGTAAGTTTTAGTGAGTATTGAAGTCTGGAATTGTGAGTCCTACAAATTTGTTCTTCTTCTGGCTTGTCTGCATGTTCTGAGTTTCTGTAATTCCACTAAAATTATAAGATCATCTTTGACTGTGCAAAACAGGAATTTGGGGGTTTGATAGGGATTGAATTTAATCTGTCACTTGCTATGGAGAGTATAGCCTTCCTAACTATTTAGTTCTTTATTTTTTGCTAAGTTAATTAAGATAAAAAAACATTAATTACTAACCACAAGTTACTCTATTTTTGTCATATTACAGAGAAACCGTAGTGATAAATATGGGTTTGTTAGTAAACCTGGTTTGTGCTTTATTGAAATATGGTGTTATGTTTCTAAAAACTGTGAAATGTATTCATAAACTTGCTAATCTAAAGATTAGCATTGGCTAGCATTAGCAGTATTGGCATAAGGAGTGCCTGGGTGGCTCAGTTGGTTAAGCATCTGCCTTTGGCTCAGGTCATGATCTCAGGGTCCCGGGATCAGGCCCCACATCCTGCTGCCTGCTCAGTGGGGAGTCTGCTTCTCCCTCTCCCTCTGCCCTTCCTCCCTGCTTGTGCCCTCTATCTCTCTGTGTCTCAAATAAATAAATAAAATCTTTAAAAAAACCCCAAAAAACACTGGCATAAGAAACAGTTCACAATTGCTTCCTACTCAGTTTTCCCTCTCTTGACCCTGTGGAGGCAAGAGAAAATAGAAAATAAAGTTTCTAAGAGTTAGGAATTCTACTAAATACAAATTAGGCTCCTAGAAATAATAAGGAACACAATTCTGGGTGCCAGGAAAGTAAGACATGTGGTTTTTTGGGGACAAAAAAAAGATGAGGAATGTGAATATCTATTTTGTTGAGGGAAAAGAAATATAAATTTCTCCTAAAGTGAGGCTGGTTTTGTGAAGAAAGAAAATTTAGCTCAAAATCTAAGTGTATGAGAGAAAGTTGTAGTAAGTTTTTAGAAAAGGAATCTGGAAAGGAAATTTATGTGTGATCAATACTGGTTAAAATTAAGATAAATTTTAGTTAAATGAATGAATTTTAATATCAAAATATGTGGAAGTAAAATTAAAATTCTGTTTTCTATTTGTTAAAAGGATAAAGTTTTCTTGAACTATTGTTCTGCATTAAAAAAAAGTTTTTTTCAATTTTAAAGTTATCAGCCTAGACAGAAGTACTCTGTTTTGCCAAAATGTTTCTTATGTTTATCAGGACCTTAATTTGTAGTAAAAACTTGGTTTTTCAAAAAGATTTATTTATTTATTTGAGGGAGAGAGAGGAGAGAGAGAGAGCACGAGTGAGAGTGGCAGAGGGAGAGAGAGAGAGAGAATCTCAGTCAGAATCCACACTGAGCATGGAGTTTGATGTGGGGCTCGATCTCATGACCATGAGATCTGAGCTGAGCTGAAACCAAAAGTCAGATGCTAACCAACTGCCCCACGCAGATGCCCCAAGAAACTCAATTTTTAATATTAAAAACAACTCATTTTGCTTACAGCTATGTAACTTGGTGTATTTGCCTTTGATATGTGTTTGTGTTGTGTGTCACGGGAATTACCACATTTCCTTGTCAATTGCCTCGTAATGAACTCTAATCCCATCTTTAGCCATGGCCACCTTCATGTTTTGTCATGTACAGTTCCCATTCTACTCCGATGCTACTGCAAATGAATTTTAACTTCAAGGATATTCATGGGGAGGACTTTTGACAAATGTAAGTTTCTGACACCTTCAAGTTAGTCAAACTAAAGTAAAAATTTTGAGAACTAATAGAAAAACTGGATTCAAACAGAACAAAACCAACACATGAAATAATGTACAGAGGTGGATGATTATAATTTTTGACTTTTTGTTTGGCTGACTTTTCAAAATGTGTTCTTCCTTCATATTTAAGGAAACATCTCTTACACTAACTGATCTATAACAACCTGATAAAATACACATTTGTGAACAAATTAAATTATCTTTTCTCCCTGCCTGATCCCTCTAGAACTCAGAAATTGCCAGTGAGTATTCTCATATTTTTACGGCGGTATGTTTATTAGCATAAGTACAATAAGAATCTGTTTTCCTTGTAACAGCATATAATTGGAAACGTTGGTTGTATTATCAATAATTTGACAAGAATGTCATATTTGAAAGAAATATGCATACACATAATCTCAGATATGACCAGGCAGCTTTAAAGAACTAAGACTGACTTTAGTGAACTAATGCAGCCTTTTGGAAATATCGGCCTGTTAGCACCTGCTTCCACAGTTTCCAGCAGCTCTACCTGGTGAGTCAAGAAGGTTACTTCCTGGGGCGCCTGGGTGGCTCAGTCCATCAAGCATCTGCCTTTGGCTCAGGTCATGATCCCTAGGTCCTGGGATCGAGCCGGAGTCAGGCTCCCTGCTCAGTGGGGAGTCTGATTCTCCTTCTCTCTCTGCCTGCCACTCCCCTGCCTGTGCTCTCTTTCTCTGTCAAATAAATAAATAAATAAAATATTTTAAAAAAAGAAGTTTATTTCTGGCAGGTTCAGGAACCATAGATATTTTGGGTACCTCAAGAAGAGAGGAATTTACTCAAGTCTACAGATGTTGCAGGCAAAGTCTAACAGCAAGTATTTGGCACAAGTGTTGGCTCAGCCTCTGGCCTGGAGGGGCTGCTAAACATTCAATCCAGAGGTTTCTTATAAAAGTTCCACCAAAGCATGTTTTAAAGAGCCTATGTGGTCAACTACTATTCTTGTTGCACTTACGTAAATAATCAGACCAAGTTCTTTTTGAAACTAGACTTATTTTGCAAACAAATTAATGTTAATTTGGCTATATTTAGTAGAAATGAGGATGGTTGTGAAAAAAATACATGATGTTTTGATAACACTCATATTGTTACAGCCTGTTGTCACTCTATCTGAAGATGATTTGAACATAATATCTAGAAATCTTCTCCACTGGCTACTCTCAGAACTCAGGAACTGCTTTATAATTTGATTCAATCATTAACCATTGTTTGTGTTTGTTTCCATAAATATGCCTCTGTTCAAGACCTGATTTCTTGGGCTCCTGGGTGGCTCAATCAGTTAAGCATCTGCCTTTGGCTTAGGTCATGATCCCAGGGTCCTGGGATCGAGTCCCACATCAGGCTCCCTGCTCAGTGGGAAGCCTGCTTCTCCCTCTCACAATCCCCCTGCTTGTGTTCTCTTTCTCTCTCTCTCTGTCAAATAAATATAAAAAATAAAAACTCATGGTTAAAAAAAAAATACCTGATTTCTTGAACCACAGGCTTCACTTTGAGAACACACCTGCATCACCCCCTCCTGAAATGAGTTTAACTAAACCAGCCTATTATCAGGAGAAGTTCAAAAAAACTGAACAATCTACCAGCTGAACTTTTGACATGTGTAACTTTGGGAAGTTTCAGAGGAGGGAGGGAACTGGGGTCCCCTGTTAACCCCTCCAATGCTGCAGCACCACCCCAATGACCTCACCCCATTTCATGCTCCTGGGACACGGCTTTCCTTTACAAAATGTTTAGCTCCTGTGTCCTCTCTCTTTCCCCACACACCGTCTGCTCCCTGAGCATGGGGACACGTCCTATCATGTCCATCTGCATCCCACATCCCTAGGCTCACATTTGGCACATACTAGGTGTTTAGTAAGTGGTGTGGTTGCATATTATCTAGACAGTGTTCTATCCTTAGTCAGATACAGCTGGACTCTGTGCCTCTCTTTCTGTCCTGAGCTGTCACAGAGTCTGTCCCCAGGGCAGCCTGCCCCAGGGACCCAGGACTTTCTCCTTAATATGAGAAAATCCTAAAATGCATTCCTGCAAAGGATAGGCTTTGGGGCCTGAACTTAAGAGAATGTGGATGATTTTGTAGTCAAAGTTCACTGAGATTGGTCTCAGACGATAGTTTAGCACAAAAAAAGGAAGCAGCTGATTTGGACAAGAAGGGGGAGCTGCACAGGGAGACCCAGTGCTAGGGGAACAGCAGGTTTTTGTCTCACTTCCCCACAAGCCTGGGGCACTGTGTGAGCACTAAGACTGCTGTCTCATGTTGAGCAGTAATATTCAGCCTCGTCCTCAGCCTGGAGCCCAGTGATGGTCAGGGTGCCTGAGCTGCCAGACCTGGAGCCAGAGAACCTATCAGAGACCCCCGAGGGTCGACTGCTAGTACCATAGGTGACAGTTTTAGGGGCCTTTCCTGGGAGCTGTTGGATCCAGCTCACATAATTACCATGCCCAATGTTGGAGCTGCTTCCAGTGCAGGAGATGGTGACCCTCTGGCCTGGGGTCCCAGACATGGAGGATGGCTGAGTCAGCACAGACTGGGCTCAGGACCCTGCAAAGGGGGAAAGCACAGAGAGGGTGATGCTGGGGTTTTAAAACAAGAGGAGGAAGCCAAGGCCCATGTGTCCTCCAAAGGCCCCTTCCCTTGTCCTTGCATGAAGTCACCTGTGCAGTGAACAAGGAGGCTGAGGAGGAGAGGGGACCAGGCCATGGTGGAGGTCGTCACCAGTCCCGCCTTCTGTGGTCCAACAGCTGAGAAGAGCCTCCCCTAATCTCTCCCTTCCCCTCTTCATCCTCTGAGAGAAGGAGGGCCCATTCATGCAAATGAGACCCCAGGTCTCTGACCCCTCACTGACCCTGGATCAGGTCCCTCTGCCTGAGGAAATTGGGGGTGAGCAGGCAGTGGCTCTGAGCACCCTTGATCCTCAGAGACAGGCCATGAGTGCCCCCTAGTGTCCAGACATGGTGACCAGAGCCCATCAGACACATCTTCCCTACTGCTCTGTCCACTCTTCCCTGCATTAAGGCCAAGCCATATGCCCGTATCTGCTACCTCCCATGACTTCAGAGCTCACATTATGCTCTACTTAGTGACCCCACGGTGTGTTTACCCATGTACCCTTGTATGAGGTAGTGGGTCACAACTGACCTCATGTCTCTTATCCAAATTCCTCTTAGATCAGGATCAAGTCCAGAGTACTGACAGGTCCCAATGGGAGACATGGCCCCTTTTTTGCAGGATTCAGGGACTTTCCTCCTATGTGCCATTTGCCTGGTTTCCAGTCTCTCCTTCCTCTGAAGTTCCTGCAGCACTGAGGAGATGGGCAGCGCTTCACCCCAGGTTGTATTTAGAAGTCCTCATGTGCATTTCTTGAAGGGTTACACACTGAAAGTCTTTGTCATCTGTCACTCTTGTCACTCTTTCCACCTGCTCATAACAATAGTTCTCCATACACTGGCTACTCCTTGTATCTGTCCTCCAAGCACATAAAGACAAGTCTGCAGGATCCCTGCCCCATGAGGCCGTGGGGGGCATTGGTCTCAGAGCACAAAGGCAAACCTGCCAGAAGTTCTAGGAAGAAAGGAGTGAAAGATACAGATGCTGTGACAGGGACCTAGTGAGAGTTTATGTTTTAGTCACCAAACAGCCAACCATGTACTTTAAGTGAATGTGTGTTATTTATACAAAATTCCTTTCAGTAAGATTGATTTATACTCTAACAATGTCATTGTGAAGATGCAGATATAATCAGTAGTGTCCTTTCCCTAGATCTGTGCTTCTTGCAGAGAGAATATGGGTGGAAAGAGTGGCTAAAAACACGGATGGAAAACAGTGGAACTGGAATGCCTTCTGTTTTCAATAGAAGAGGGATTTATATACTTTTTCTAAAAATCACTTGTTTGTACAGGACGTCCAGTCTTCCAGGTAGGAAAGGTCAACGTGATGCCCAGGGAAACCCACTGAGGAGCTGTTCCTATGAACTCAGAACCATCCCGCTGACAAAATTACCAAACACAGACAGAGTTTCTAGGACAAATGGATTTGGGGTCACAGCACTCTCTGGGGTGAGAACAGCTATGGTCCTTCAACTTGATCCAGTCTGTTCAGGATAGAAGAGTTATTCATTCAGCCACCCATGACTAGAGAAATGAATCCCTACTCTCTAAGGCCAAATAGATCATAAATTTCTGTCAAAGGTCCTACATTTGAGTGGTGGAGAGGTGGAGATAAGGGGGCCTGTGTCCTTGAAGTCACATGCCTTGAGGGTGCTAGGTTGGGACAGATGATTTTCCATCAAAGTCCAGCCTAACTGGAGGTATTACTGGAGTGACTAAGGGAGTGGCAGCCCAGTCCTGAGAGCACAGGGAGGGTGTGTTTCTTGTCCCCAAAGATCTTGAGCTCCAGGGAGCAGCACTGAGGCTGCAGTCCCAGAATCAATGTAATGATCAGCCTTAGGTACTGACTGGAGCCCAGAGGTGGTGGGGGTCTGAGCTGCCCAGGGGGACAGAGACTCACCCTGGGATTCCTGAATATTGTCATCGTCCTAGGAGAGTGTGCATGACAGGGCGACTGCACTCAGTGTGGGGATACTGAGAAAGACAGAAAAGTGGTGGCCTTCTGCCTTTCCTGAGCAGGTTGGGGGCGGGGGGCACCAAAGGAGCCTTCACAGTCTGGCACACACAAAAGTGAAGACAGCTTGTCCATGAGGGTTTGCTGAAGAGAGGGGCTATGGGACTGAATATCAGGGTGCAGCCATTTTTGTTTCTATCCTCTAGAGATGCACAAAAGGCCTACAGGGAACAAAAGTCACACAGAAGAACCACTAGCATCTCACGCTGAGCCTGGCCCCCTGGCTGGGGCGGTGCAAGTCTGCCCAGGCAAAGACACTTGCGAATCAGTGTGGCAGGGCCCTCCCTCAGAAGACCAGCTGGAAGAACAGGCCAAAAAAAAAAAAAAAAAAACGGAGCACACGGAACTTCAAAACTCCAGTGCTATGGGAAAATAATATGTAGAATTCGAGTTTTTTTTTTTTTCCTCATGATTAACTTTCAGTTTAAAATTGTTCTTTATTTTTTCCTTTTCAATTAGTTTCTTATTTTATCTCTTTCTTTTTTAAGTCTTTGTTTAACTTTCACTTTTTTACATTTACATTTTATAGATATATTCTTCATTTTTGGCTTCATTTCACTGTATTCAATTTTATTTTTGTATGTATATAAGTTTTGCTTTCTTTACAATTTTGGAATTTAGTGTCTTCTAACAAACAGACCAAAATACACCCAGGACCAGGTGGATCACTCTGTTTTGTCCATGTGGGAGATTATATTATTCTATATACCCCTCCCCCCCCCTTTTTTTTTGTTGTTGTTGTTTCTGACCTCTTCAGATTTGCCTAGTGTTATTTCACTTGGGTCATGGTTGATATATATATTTTTTTATTTTGTTCACTCATTCATCCATTCTTCTCAGGGCAAATGACTAGAAGTGGGAATTCACAACAAAAGAAATAACCAGAAGTAATACTCTTTGCTGCAGACCTAATCAATATGGATAGAAGTAAAATGTCCTAACTGGAATTCAGGATAACAATTATGAACTCACTAGCTGGGCTTGAAAAAAGCACAAAAGACACTAGAGAATCTCTTAGGGCAGAAATGAAATCTAATCAGGGTGAAGTGAAAAATGCTCTAAATGAGATGTAGTCTAAATTAGATTCTCTAACACCTAGGGTAAATAAGGCAGAAGAGAGAGTAAGTGACATAAAAGACAAGTTGATGGGAAGGAGAGAAGCTGAGGAAAAGAGAGGAAAACAATGAATGAACCAGGAGGGGAGGCTTTGAGAAATCAGCAATGCCATAAAATGAAACAATATTAGAATTATTGGAGTCCCTCCCTGAGGGAGAAGAAAGAGAGAGAGAGAGGGCCAGAAGGTATATTTGAGCAACTCATAGCTGAGAACATTCCTAATCTGGGGAAAGAAACAGGCATTCAAATCCAAGAGGAGAGAGGACGCCTCCCAAAATCAGTAAAAATAGATCAACACCCTGACATATAAGAGTGAAATTTGCAAATTGCAGAGATAAAGAGAAAATCCTGAAAGCAGCTAGAGACAAGAGGTTCTGAACCTACAGGGGTGGACACATTAGCCTGTCAGCAAACCTATCCACAGAGCCCTGGCATGCCTGAAAGGGCTGACATGATATATTCAGGGTAATAAATGAGAAAAACATGCAGCCAAGAATACTTTATCCAGAAAGGCTGTCATTCAGAATGGAAGGAGGGAGAAAGAGCTTCCAGGACAGACAGAAACTGAGAGAATATGTGACCACTAAACCTGTCCCACTAGAAATATCAAGGGTAATTCTGTAAGCTAAGAGAGAGCTCAAAAGTAACATAGAAAAGAAAGAAACAGAGACAATCTACAGAAACAGGGACTTTATAGGTAATACAATAGCACTAAATTCACATCTTTCAATAGTTATTCTGAATGTAAGTAGGCTAAATGCTCCAATGAAGACACAGGGTATCAGATTGGATAAAAAAGCAAGACCCATCCATATGCTGTCTACACAAAAGTCATTTGAGATCTGAAATCACCTCCAGATTGAATGTGAGAGGGTGAAGAACTATTTAATATGCTAGTGGACATCAAAAGAAAGTTGTGATAGCAATGCACATATCACACAAATTAGATTCTAAACCAAAGCCTGTAGTAAGGTTTGAAGAGGGACACTATATCATATGTAAAGGTTCTATCCAACAAGATCTAACAATTATAGATATTTATGCACCTAAATTGGGAGTAGCCAATAATATCAGCCAATTAATAACCAAATTAAAGAAACACTTTGATAATAATACAATAATATCAGGGGGGCTTCAACACCGCACTGACAGCAATGTGCAGATCATCTGAGCAGAAGATCAACAAGGGAACAAGTGTGTTGAAAGAAACACTGGACCAGATGGACTTCACAGATATATACAGAACATTCAATCCTAAAGCAACAGAATACACATTCCTCTCAAGTGCACATGGAACATTCTCCAGAACAGATCACAAACTGGGTCACAAATCAGGTCTCAACCAAAACCTAAAGTTTGGGATTATTCCCTGCACATTTTCAGACCACAATGCTTTGTAACTTGAACTCAAACACAAGAGGAAATTTGGAAGGAACTAAAATCCTTGGGGTTAAAGAACATCCCACGAAAGAATGAATGGGTCAGCAAGAAAATTAAAGAATAATTTTTAAAAATCATGGAAACTAATGAAAATGAAAAAAAAAGAAACTATTCAAAACCTTTGGGATACAGCAAAGGTGGTCCTAAGAGGGAAGTACATAGCAATACAAGTTTCTCTCAAAAAATTAGAAACATCTCAAATACACAGACTAACTGTACACCTGAAGGACTTGGAGAAAAAACAGCAAATAAAGTCTAAACTAAGCAGGAGAAGAGAAATAATAAAGATCAGAGAAGAACTCAGTGAAATAGAAACCAGAAGAACAGTAGAACAGATCAATGATTCTAGAAGCTCTTTCTTTGAAAGAGTTAATAAGATAAAAAAAACTCTAACCAGACTTACCAAAAAGAAAAGAGAGGGGACCCAAATTAATAAAATCATGAATTAAAGAGAGATCATGACCAACACCGAGGAAATACAAACAATTTTAAGAACACATTATGAGCAACTATAGGCCAACAAATTAGGCAATCTGGAAGAAATGGATGCATTCCTGGAAACTTATAAACTGTCAAAACTGAAACAGGAAGAAATAGAAAATCTGAATAGACCCATAACCAGCAAGGAGACTGAAACAGTAGTCAAAAAACTCTGGAAAAACAAGAGTCCAGGGCCAGATGGCTTCCCAGGGGAATTCTACCAAACATTTAAAGAAGAATTAAGACCTATTCTTCTGAAGTTGTTTCAAAAAATAGAAATGGAAGGAAAACTTCCAAACTTGTTCTTTGAGGCCAAGATTACCTTGAATCCCAAACCAAAGACCCCATCAAAACTGAGAATTACAGACCAATATCCCTGATGAACATGGATGCCAAAATTTTTACCAAGATACTAGCCAATAGAATTCAACAGTACATTAAAGTAATTATTCAGCACAACCAAGTGGGATTTATTCCTTGGCTGCAAAGGTGGTGCAATATTTGCAAATCAATCAATGTAATACATCACATTAATAAAAGAAAGGACAAGAACCATATGATCCTCTCAAATGATGCAACAAAAAGCGCATTTAACAAAATACTGTGTCCTTTATTGATTAAAACTCGCTACAGTGTAGGGATAGAGGGAATATACCTTGAAACTATAAAATCCATCTATGAAAAGCCCAGAGTGAATAACATTCTCAATGGGGAACAACTGAGAGCTTTTCCCCAAAGGTCAGGAATGCGAAAGGGATGCCCACTCCACCACTGTTGTTCAACATCACACTAGAAGTTAAGCCCCAGCAATCAGACAACAAAAACAAATAAAAGGCATTTATATCAGCAAAGAAGTCAAACTCTCACTCTTCACAGATGACATGCTACTTTATGTGGAAAACCCAAAAGTTTCCACCCCAAAATTGCTAGAACTCATACTAGAATTCAGCAACATGGCATGTTATAAAATCAATGCACAGAAATCAGATGCACTTTTATGCACTAACAGTGTGACTGAAGAAAGAGAAATTAATGAATTGATCCCATTTACAATTGCATCGAAAGACATAAGATACCTAGGAATAAAACTAACCAAAGAGGTAAAGGATCTGTACTCTAGAAACTACAGAATACTTATGAAAGAAACTGAGGAAGACACAAACAGATGGAAAAACATTCTATGCTCATGGATTGGAAGAATAAGTATTGTTAAAATGTCTATGCTACCCAGGCAATCTACACATTCAATGCAATCCCTATCAAAATACAATCGGCATTTTTCACAGAACTGGAACAAACAATCCTAAAATTTATATGGAACCAGAAAAGACCCTGAAGAGCCAGTGTGTTGAAAAAGAAAACCAAAGTGGGGGCATCACAATACCTGACTTCAAGCTATATTACAAGGCTGTGATCATCAAGACAGTATGGTACTGGCACAAAAACAGACACATAGATCAATGGAATAGAATAGTGACCCCAGAAATGGACCCTCAACTCTATGGTCAACTAATCTTCCACAAAGCAGGCAAGAATATCTAATGGGAAAAGGACAGTCTCTTCAATAAATGGTGCTGGGAAAATTGGACAGCCACATGCAGAAGAATGAAACTGGACCTATTACTTACACCATACACAAAGATAAACTTTAAATGGATGAAAGACCTAAATATGATACAGGAATCCATCAAAATCCTAGGGGAGAACACAGGCAGCAATGTCTTCCAACTCAGCCAAAGCAACTTCTTACTAGACATGTCTCTAAAGGCAAGGGAAACAAAAGCAAAAATGAACTATTGGGACTTCATCAAGTTAAAAAGCTTTGCACAGCAAAGGAAACAGTCAACAAATCTAAAAGGCAACTTAGGAAATGGGAGAAAATATTTGCAAATGACATTATGGATAAAGGGCTGGTATCCAAGATCTATAAAGAACTTCTGAGACTCAATGCCCAAAAAACAACCCAGTCAAGAAATGGGCAGAAGACATGAAAAGACACTTCTCCAAGGAAAACATACAAATGGCTAACAGACACATAAAAAAATGGTCAACATAAATAGCCATCAGGGAAATACAAATCAATACCACAATGAGATACCACCTTACACCAGTTAGAATGACAAAAATTAATGAGACAGGAAACAACAAGTGTTGGCAAGGATGTGGAGAAATGGGAACCCTCTTACACTGTCGGTGGAAATGCAAGCTCGTACAGCCGCTCTGGAAAACAGTATGGGGGTTCTTCAAGACATTAAAAATAGAGCTACCCTACAACCCAGCAATGGCACTACTAGGTATTTACGCCAAAGATACAGATGTAGTGAAAAGAAGGGGCACCTTCACCCCAGTGTTCATAGCAGCAACGTTCATGGTAGCCAAACTGTGGAAGGAGCCAAGATGTCCTTCAACAAGTGAATGGAGAAAGATGTGTTTCATATATACAATGAAATATTACTCAGCCATCAGAAAGGATGAATACATACCATTTGCATTGACATGGACGGAACTGGTGGGGATTATTCTAAGTGAAATAAGTCAATCAGAGAGACAATTATCATATGGTTTCACCCATATGGAATATAAGGAATAGTGAAGAGAACCATAGGGGAAGGGAGAGTAAACTGAATGGGAAGAAATCAGAGAGGGAGACAAACCATGAGAGACTCTGGACTCCAAGAAAAAGAACTGAGGGTTACAGAAGGGAGAGGGTTGGGGAGATGGGGTAAACGGGTGATGGGTATTAAGGAGGGTATGTGTTGTGATGAGCACTGGGTGTTACATGCAACTAATGAATCGTTGAACACTGCATCAAAAACAACTGATGTACTACATGTTGGCTAACTGAACATAAAAAAAGATAAATGTAAGAAAATAGATAAATAAATAAATGTACTTCTGCATTTGCTTTCAACAACAGGCATATTTTAAAGAAATTAAGAGGTGAAAAAGTCTCTTTAGCCAGATCTGTACCCTTCCTGTTGGTTTTCACAAATTTCTCATGTTCTGACTTCCCTTCTGGTGTCACGCCCTTTCAACCAAAGATCTGCCTGTGGGATTTTTGTTCTTGAAGAAAATCCACTGGGGATGAATTCTCTTGGTTGGCCTTCCTATGAGAATATGGTAAATTTGCTCTCATTCCTGAAGAATATATTCTCCAGATGTAGGTTCCTGAACTGACCCTTCTTTCAACACTAATGACACCAATGGCCCTTGAGCAACATGGGTTTGAGTCGCACAACTCCAGTGATACATGGGGTTTTGTCATTAATATCAACAGTACTCTAAATGTGTTTTCTCTTCCTTATGATTTTCTTCATAACATTTTCTTTTCTCTATCTTACTTTATTGTAAGAACACAGTATATGAGACATATAACATACAAAACAGGTGTTAATTGACCGTCCATGTTATTGGTAAGGATTCAGGTCAACAGTAGGCTATTAGCAGTTACGTTTGGGGGGAATGTTAAAATTCCACCAAGTAATTTTGAAGATCTAACTGGCTTTATTAAAAGAAGTATGAATTGTGCAGCGCTATCTAGCAAGTAGAGGGCAGCTGCACTGCATTGTACAAAATGGAAGTTTTATATAGAAGGGGAGCAGGTGCAAGAAAATTATTAACAAAAGAAAAGGATTGTTCCAGACGATGCCATGTTCTAGGGGGTAAAGCAGGGTGTCTTTTCATGCAGAGGAAAAATCTTTCCTTGGGGACTGGAGAGGACCCTAGGGCAGCGTCCCTGGCACAGACTGGAAACTTCCTGGTGAACTGGTGAAGACTATATTTTGGGGGGTGATTGAAACTATTGAGTGGATGCTAAGCACCAGTTTGGGTGTCTAAGGGACACAATTTTGGCTGTGTGTGTGTGCTTGTGTTTCTTTTAATAGGAGTCAAATGTCATATGTGGATTTTCGACGGTGGGATGGGTAGGCACCCTTAACCCCTGTGTTGTTCAAGAGTGAATTCTATCTTCTTACAGAGGCCTGGCATCTGTGGTTTCTGATTAAAAACAGAAAAAGTATAGTCATTTCATTTTTGTTCCATTAGCTACACCATTTCATTTTCTTCTGGTTTCATTTTTTTTTTCTCTGTCTTTGGGTCTCAGCACTGTATCATTATTTATCTGGACATGACTTTCCTTAGTCTATCCTGTGCTGGGTTCCCTGGGATTCTTTTTTTTTTTTTTAAAGATTTTATTTATTTTTCAACAGAGGGAGAGAGACAGCGAGAGAGGGAACACAAGCAGGGGGAGTGGGAGAGGGAGAAGCAGGCTTCCCGCTGGGCAGGGAGCCTGATGTGGGACTCGATCCCAGGACCCTGGGATCATGACCCGAGCCGAAGGCAGTTGCTTAACGACTGAGCCACCCAGGCGCCCGGGTTCCCTGGGTTTCATAAATCTGTAAATTATGTCTTTCACCAAGTTATCAGCATACACACACACACACACACTTTTTCCTACCTAGCATGCTAACCCTTTCCCTCAAGGACTATTGTATTATAGTGTTGTGTTGTGTTGTGTTGTATTCTGTTGTGCTGTATTGTAGTGTATGGTATTTAGATGTGGCAGAAATAGCTGGCCTCATCCTCAGGCTGGAGCTAATAGGTGAAGAAGGCCATGGAGCCAAACCTGGAGCCTGAGAACTGGGTTGGGACACATGAAAGTCCACCACTGCTGTCCTAAGTCACAACACTGTGGCTCAGACTGAAAACTTCTGGTACCAGTTGCCATGGTAACCCTCAATGCTACAGCTGCTCCCTGGCAGGAGATCACCTGGGGGATCTAGTAAGCTCCACTGACTGCTGGTAATTCTGTCAGCACTGAGGAATCTCTGCCCCCTGATATCCCACAGTCCCACCCCTTCACCAGGGCTTGAAAAGTTCCACCTGGGATGAGAAGAGAGGAAGATGTAAGTCAATTCCTGCAGAACCAGAGGAGCCCACCGTGGGGTTTTCGATGGTCCTGAATACAATCAGTAGTAGGAAAGTGACATTTATGGGACCCACTTCACCCACCTTCCTGGGAGCAGGCTCAGTGTTTTCCCAGCAATGGTGGAACCTCCGCTCTACCCTAGCATGGCCCACAAGAGGTTTGCTGGCTTCAGGCCCCAAGTCCTCCCCTCCTTATGCCTAACACTCTTCTCCTGGACATCACAACTGAAGGTTCAGATGCCCAGCAAGTGTGCCAGGTTATCACTGGGCCTGTGTCTTTACATAGCCTCTCACATCTTATACCTTGTCCCTGAGACACAGTGAGCTTCAACCAGCTCTGAGCACAGGAGCCTGGGGAGGGAAGAGAAGGTCTCTGCTCTGACCCACAAAAGAGCACAGACCATGTGGTGGAGGACTGTCCACCTGCTGAGATCCCCAGGCTCTGACCAAGAATTTAGGAAAAGATGATTTGCCTTTTGAAAGAGGAAAAAAAGACAGCTCAACAGTCTCAGATTTATGCACCATAGATCTCCAGGCAGTTTCTGCACCGTAAGTTTTTCGTTGTTTTTTGTTGTTTTTATTTTTCCTGAGGTTTCTGAAATGTTGAACAGAAAACTGGAAGAAAATACAAGTGACCTGGAAGCTACTTCGAAGTATAGTCGGTGTACATTCAAGTTATTTTTTTAATGTTTAATTTTTTATTTAAATAAATAAGTGATTCATCAGTCTTATATAACACCCAATGCTCATTACATCATGTGCTCTCCTTAATGTCCATCACCCAGTTTCCCCATCCCTCACCACCCCCTTCAGCAACCCTCAGTTTTGTTTCCTATTAGTGGGAGTCTCCTACAGTTTGTATACCTCTCTGATTTCATCTTGTTTTATTTTCTCCTCTCTTTGCCTATGATCCTCTGTTTTGTTTCTTATATTCCCCATATTAGTGAGATCATATGATAATTGTCTTTCTATGATTGACATATTTTGCTTGGGATAATACCCTCTAGTTCCATCCATGTCATTGCAAATGGAAAGACTTCATTTTTTTTTTTTTTTATGTCTGAGTAATACTCCATTGTATATATGAACCACATCTTCTTTATCCATTCATCTGTCAATGGACATCTGGGCTCTTACCATAGCTTGGATATTGTGGATATTGTTGTTATACACATTGGGGTTCAGGTGCCCCTTCTTTTCACTACCTTTGTATCTTTGGGGTAAATCCCTAGTAGTGCAATGGCTGGGTCGTAGGGCAGCTCTATTTTCAACTACACTCAGAGTCCAGGTCCCTGAGCAAGTGAGGTATTTGTTCCACTTCCCCATCGGTGTGTGTCACCATAAGCAGCATTCTTGTGCCAGATTGCAGAGTAATATTCAGCCTCATCTCAGGCTGCAGCCCAGAGATGAGCAGAAGCCCCGCATTGGCTGAGGTGTCTTTGGAGCCCGAGAAGCGACTGGGGACCCCAGCGCCCTGGTGGCTTATCTGAGTCTGAGTAGTAGTACAGCAGACCCCGGGGAGGGCTCTCTGGCTGCTGCTGGAACCAAGTTATAGAATAACTACCAACACTGAAGCCAACCACTCAGGGTTCAGGTGAGTCTGGCCGTTGTTCCCGGAGATGCAGAGAGGGAGGGCAGCTGGGTCAGCACGGGCTGAGACAGGGAGCCTGCAAACACCGACACTCATGCTTGGTGACCAGGGATCAAAGAAAAAATTTTCTGGGCTCTGACCCACTGAGGCTGACATAAGTGGAGACCTGGTCTCTGAGCATGTCCCTACCTGTGCAATGAGAGAGGACCACGAGGAAGACAGGAGGCCAGGCCATGGTGACACAGACCCTGATCCCCACAGTAGGCTGGGCTGCCCCAGGCCTCCTTTTCTCCTCCACCTTCTGTCACAGGAGGGGCTGTCCATGCAAATGGGGTCCACCCAGTGACTGCCCAACCCCTCCCTGAGCCCTGTGCTGGAGCTCAGCTCACACCACACACTGAGGAAGATGGAGGTTAGCATCACCCCGGGGAGAGACCCGGGAGGAAGCACCTGCTGAAACGACACACAGGTCCCCGCTCAGGGGACTCTGCCGGGCAAGATGGGACACAGCTGCTGAGTCCCCGTCAGAGAGCACAGGGCCCATTCCCCAGGCCTAGGCTCCTTTGCTTGAATCTTCCTCCCTGAGCAGCTACTAGGGACCACAGGGCGGTCCCACAGCGCCCCCTGCAGGCTGCAGCGCTCACCTCAAGGTGGCATAAAGCTTCAAGAGCCCCGCTGGTTTCTGCAGCTCACCTGGTTCCTGTCTGTATTCACACATCCATGGTCACATTAATAGTTCCGGTTTCCCCCAATGTCTGAAAGTAGAGCATTGCAATGACACTTCTAGCCAAAAGGCCATAAAGAAAAGAAGCAGTTACCATCAATTTATATGGAAATAGTGTTCCCAGACTCAAGTTATAACCTCTCTTAGGCTTTACTGAAACTCTAGGGCACACCTTGCTAATGGATGCACAAAATACATGGAAATAAATTGCGCAAGCTCAAAGATTCAGTTCAAAGCTCTGGTGGCTGGGTGCTCAGAAGCTGAGGATACTTTCCAGGTTGGTGGTGCCATTCTGGGTGCTCAGGGTGCAGGCCGCCTCTCCACAGGCTGGCTGCAAAGCAAATGCTGAAAGCTAACTAGGGCACACCTGCCTCACACCTCTTACCCCATTCCACACCCTAAGGAAATTGGCTGTGGGCTGTGATGTTAAATCATGTATAGCTCATGTACACCAGGAGAGCCATGTGTTTGGTCGAACACAATTCTAGTGGTTTCTGTGAATATATATTTCAAATGAGATTAAGAATTAAATCAGTAGATGTTGATTAAAGCAAATTACCATCTGAAAGGTGGGTGGGCCTCATCTAATCAGGTGAAGGCCTTGAGGGAGAAAAGACTGACCTCTCCCAGAAGGTGAGGGAATTCTGGGATCACACGACGTTCAGAACCAAACTACATCTACTCTTCATCCCCTGAGTCTGTGGCCTGCCAGCCCACACTAATGATTTTAGACTTCTACAATCATGACTAACAATTCCTTAAAACAAGTCTCTCAGATGGATTGATAGATTACATCTATATCTACATACACATGCACATATATGTATATATTATATTAAGTATACACGTGCATACATACATATATACATCCATTCATACATACATCCTATTGGTTGGTTTCTCAGGAGATCCCTACCTCATACACACCATTTTATCCTAATCTCAGTCTATTCTATGTTATTTCCATCCCTTTGCAGAGTTCTGTTCTATACACCTATCATGATCAATGGTGGGGCAAAAGAAGTCTGTGCTCTGGGTCCTACAAAGACCTTGAGAAGTCACCTCCACGAGGAAGCCAAATCTAAGAACACAAGATTTTGCACTGGGCTCAAGCGCCCACTGTATAACCCGACCACCAGCACCCAGTCTGCAGTAGGGCATATTCACACCCTTTCTAGGACCAACGCAGCTATGGAAGTACTCCATGATTTTGTAAGAGTCTTGGGATTTTATACCCAGGACTTACAGATGCGGCGGGTTCTATATCTGAGCCTTGGAAATGCAGTCAGGACCCAGGAATCACATGGTGCCCTCTTCCGTTCAGACTTTCTGGGGCTCAGTTCCTACTGAGCAGGTTGGCATTCACGCAGCTGTTCCCTGGGGTGCACTGGTCATCAGAAGACCACCCCCCAGGGGCCTCCCGCAGGGGACAGCACAGGCTCAGTGCCCTGTGCTGCTGGCCCAGGCCCGGTGCAGCCACACTGTGTGCATCCGCCTCCAGATCAGTGTTTCCTCGCCTGGTCTGAGCCTCTGCCCAGACTGATGCCGCCCTCCCTGCCTTGCCTTGATCAACCAAACAAAATACGTGTTCCTGGATTTCAGAGGCTTGTCCCACAACCCCCTTCCTCAGAAAGGTCAGGTCACATGCAGCTAGAGAAGGACCATTCCAGGATGATTGTTCATGTGTGTCTGTTCCCACCTTCTCCGTTTTATTTGCTGAGACTTCCAACCTCACGTTTCACTGCGGGTGGATTTTCCCCAAAGACCTTGTGGTAAGTCTTTCAGTCAGTTTGGGAAGAGTCATTACCTTAGTGACGTTTGATATTTGAAGAAAAAAATAGGAATTTCTATTCATTGATTGGTTTAAAATCTTTTCTTGAAATATTTCGTAACATTCAGTGCATGAAACATTGAATTTTTCTCAGATTTATCCTTAAATGGTTCATATTGATGATATTATAAATGCTACTGTTTTTCTTTATAAACAAATGGAAGGTTCATTACCAGTCAATACAATACAACTCATTTCTTCATGTTGGTTTTATATCACAAACTCCAAGTTAAAGCACTCAGACCAGAAGCACGTCTCGGTCACTCCTCCACCCTGAGCTGGGCACACCTGAGTCACCCTCAACAGGCCTCCAGTGTCTCCCTGAGAGATTTTATTCCCTGATCAAGTAATGTTGTTTGAAAATAACCTGAACTAGATTAAAATACAGTAGTGATCTGAAAGTTGAACTGACGGAAGAGATAAGGCATTGTCAAATCTACCGGTTCAAGGAAAACCAGGTGCTTGTCTGAGACCTGACAACAGAAGTCACCCCCAGAGACAGACTCCATCCAAGTCTCCAGCAGGAGTGACTGCACCAAGCACGAGAGCGTAGGGAGGTTTTTGTCTCACTTCCTCGTGGGTTTGCAGCACTGTGTGAGAACTAGAACTGCTATCCCAAATATTGCAGTAATAGTCTTGCCCTCAGCCTGCAGCCCCGAGATGCACAGAAGCCCTGCATTGGCCGAGGCGTCTTTGGAGCCCGAGAAGCGGCCGGGGACCCCGGAGCCCTGGTGCTTATCGGAGTCTGAGGAGTAGTACAGCAGACCCCAGGGAGGGCTCCCTGTCCCTGCTGGATCCGGTACGTGCAGTAGCCGCCAACACTGATGTCCCTGCTCAGGGTGCAGGTGAGTCCATCAGTTGCTTCCAGAGCTGCAGAGAGGGAGGGCGGTTGGGTCAGCACAGGCCGAGAGAGGTGACCACGGACACAGATCTCATGGGTGATAGGGCAGGGACAAGTGTAAAGTTTCTCAGACTCTGTGACAGAGGAGCTGACACCAGCTGTAGGGCTGTCTTGTGTCCCTGAGGCCTGTCCCTACGGTGCCATGAGAAAGAAAAACCAGAAAGGCAGGAGTCCAGGCCATGGTGACACAGACACTGGACCCCACAGTGGGCCGGGCTGCCCCAGGCCTCCTTTTCTCCTCCAGCCTCTGCCACAGGAGGGGCTGTCCATGCAAATGGGGTCCACCCAGTGACTGCCCAGCCCCTCCCTGAGCCCTGGTGCTGGGGCTCAGCTCACAGACACACTGAGGAGGATGGGGTTGGCCTGACCCCTGGGGAGGGCTCTGGGAGGATGCACCTGCTGAGACCACACAGGTCCCTGCTCAGGGGACTCTGCCAGACCAGAGAAGACACAGTGGCTGAGTCCCCGTCAGGGAACACAAGACCCAGTCTCCTGTCCCAGGCTTCATGGAGTCAAACTCCTCCCTGAGCCTCTGCGGAGGGTCAGCCACAGTCTGGTCCCACAGCACCCCCTGCTGGTCACAGGGCGCACACCTCACAAGGCCCAAAGCCCTGGGAGCCCAGGGGTTTCTGCACCTCACCAGGTCCCTGTCTGTATTTACACATCCACGTTCTGATTTCTAGTACAGGTTTATTCTGCAATCTGACAGTTGAACGTTCCTCCGAATCCTTTCTTATTTTAACATGGCATAATGTGAAGGAGTATTTGCAATCAATTTATATGATTTTTTTTTTATTCCCAGACCTAAAAAATAACTTCTCTTTGGCTTTTCTGACACGTTAAGAAACATATTTCTAGCCGATGCAGAAAGTAAATGGAGATAAAGCACAGACACTCACAGATAGTTCAAACATCTGGCAGCTTGATGCTATGATGGTGAGTGAAGTTCTTTTTCTTTCATTATGATCAGACAGCCACCATATAGTACATCATAAGTTTTTGTTGTAGTGTTAAACGATTCATTAGTTGCGTATAACACCCAGTGCTCATCCCAACACTTGCCCTACTTAATACCCATCACCCAGTCACCCCCTCCCCCTCCCCCCTCTCCCCTCTGTAAGGGAACATTTTCAGGGGAAAATTAACCATACTAACATCAAATTAGGAGACTTATCCAAAGATCACACACATAAAAAATAAAGAAAAGAAAGCACGTGCTTCATACTCTGAAGTAAGAATGACACTATCTGAAAACATTTGTGTGAACGTTATAAAATACCCTTTCCCGGTGCAGTTGCTAGGGAGCAGAAAGAACGAGAAGGGTGGTTGTGGATGTGATGATGGATTTGGGAACAACATACAATTTCCAGAGTAACAGGTGAATGAGAAGCCACAAATTTGGAGTTCATTCCATTATTCAATAAAAAGGTGATTGAATGCTCATTTCTGAATTGTTAGTAAATTATTTAATGAAATTTGCATGATCATTTTTTCCCTTTATAATCATCTGTGTTCAGAGACTTAAGTGACATCAGACATAAATATTCATATTAAATTCAATGATATCTAATAGATAGTAGTTACTGTGTAACTATATGTATGAAATTTTGAGATGAAGAGGACCTAAAACTTAAGGGGAAATGGAACAATTAGAAAGGATAATTGAAACATCTGAAGATGTACGTACCTGTTCTCATCCATCACTACAAAGTGATGAAGCAAGTGAGAAGAAACAGAATAGTCATAAATACCATCTATGGGTATTGCTCATAAGGAAGCTGCATGTATTGCATGGCTCATCAAGGATAAGCAGGGACACTATGGTTTCCACAAGGATTCCTGACCACTAGGGGGAGCCCTGAGACAACCCTGCTGATTGTCCCAGTCTTTCTCATGGGTCTGCATTACTGAATTCCTGTCCCTGAGGACTGTCTAGGGGGCAAGTAGGAGCCAGCGCTGAATGGGAGAAGTAGGAAGCTGGATGAGGGAGAACCAGGGAACCAGGAGCCCCTCACAATGAGAAGGACAGACAGCAGCTGTCCAGATGTTCCATGGTGATGCTGCTTGATGCAGCCAAGAGCTGCCCTTGGGCTGTGCTTTCAATCCCTGAAGGACATGCCCATGCACCCCTCCTGCCCTGGGCTAAGGTAGCAGTGAGTCCCAAGGCAATTGTGCAGTGACCCCCCTTCCTCCCACCCCACTTTCTCATGGAACCAGAGCTGAGGGCTCAGGGGCTCTCTCGCTAACCGGGGCAGCTGACGTACTGTGCATATTACTTACCTCACATCTGCTGTCCCTGCAGGTTCATGCCCTCAAAATCTTTCCACTAGTGTCTTCATGGAACACCTTCCTATGGATTGAGACTTGTGAAAGGCAGAGGAATCCTGGCCGTGCTGAAGCCCCCAGACTCTGCTTGCAGAGGACAAGTATTTGGAAATCTGACACTCCCATCTGCAGGTGTCACTGATCCTATGACCATTTGCCCTCATAGGCCAGGTATCTTCATACAAATCTGTCCCTGTGTTTGACTGTCCATCTATCCCTGCCTGGACATAGGCCAGGATGACAACTCATGATGATGGAGGATGAAATTTGATGCAGGGGTGAGTCCGTGCTGAGTTCTCATGTGGTTTCTGGGGACCCAACATGCAGAAAGTCTCACTTCACTGAGGACACTGCTTGGTCAATTATGCAACACTCTAGAGTATTTTCCTAGTTGGCTCAGCCAGAGCCCTGTCCCTTCTGGATGAGCTCAGCAGTGCCCCCTGCTGAGCTCAGGGCCCCCCTGACACCACCCAGCTCTCCTGGACCATCCTGATGTCAGATGGATTTTTCTGATGGTACTACCCAGGTGCATAGAATGAGTAGGTCTCCTACACCATGATTGGGACTGTGACATTATTTTTTTCCAGTTCACTGATGAACTCCAGAAAGCTAAGCACAGAATGTATTGCACAGTGATTATGTTACCAGATATTCAGAATTACCTGGCATTTGGATTTCTTCAGCCCTGTACTGGAGCCATCACCAATCCATGACCAGCTTGAACTGGTCCTTAAGATTAAGGTTTTATCTTCCCCAGAGTTCCCCCATGTTCATAGCTGGAGTTGATTATACATGTGTTCCTCTTATCGGCTGTCTCATTG
Organism: Leptonychotes weddellii; assembly: GCF_054177405.1. NCBI lineage: Eukaryota > Metazoa > Chordata > Mammalia > Carnivora > Phocidae > Leptonychotes > Leptonychotes weddellii. The sequence continues at coordinate 53,785,549 of NC_138381.1, forward strand.
TGCTGCTGTTCTTTCTTTCTTTTTTTTTTTTTAAAGATTTTATTTATATGACAGAGAGAGACACAGCGAGAGAGGGAACACAAGCAGGGGGAGTGGGAGAGGGAGAAGCGGGCTTCCTGCTGAGCAGGGAGCCCGATGCGGGGCTCGATCCCAGGACCTGGGACCATGACCTGAGCCGAAGGCAGACGCTTAATGACTGAGCCACCCAGGCGCCCCTGTGCTGCTGTTCTTGCTGGTCTAAGCGTGTCCTGTTAGGTTACCCCAGTCCACATTGTACAGGACTTGACCTTTGATGTCTGTATTGGTCATGAGACTATAACATTGTTGGGAAAAGTGTCTTCCGCTCATTCATACCTCTCTTGGTTTCCATTTGCCCTGTAAACCTGGAAATTCCTTATTTTCTTTTGCTTCTCTGATATACTTAACATATTTTTAGTGGAGTTTTGTAATTGTTCTTAGTAAGACAATTGGTATTAAAAAATCATTGCTTTAGTGGAACCTCCTCTGAATTAGAGGTCCTCCTTCCACTTCTGAACTGCAGGACCCTCGTGGCCTGTTACTCACCAGCACAGGGTCTGATCAAGTTTGTTGAGAGCTCCATGGACCATCACTTAGAAAAATAAGACTATCTAGAAATTTTCCTATAATAAAAGTTTATCTGATAATGGGATTTAGGTCCACAGGATCTAGACTGCAATAACAGATTTATTTAACATCATTCCAACTAAAGAACCTGAGAGAGAAAGTATGTGAACTCTGGATTAAACAGGGAGAACTGAGCATGTCTGAGGGCCCTGTCCTCCAAGGGGAGGGGTCATCTCCTGCCCCAGGGCATTCCCATGATCCCCAGGGCACCATTGGAAGAGACAGAGAAACACAGACCAGACAGTTTTACAGTCAGAAAATGATCAGCTAATCCTGGGACAGGACCATGGGACATGTAGGGAGCTTGGCAGAGGGGACTTGGGTCTCTCAGGTCACAGTCCCATGTTATTGCTTTCCTTACCATCCCCACCCAACAAGTGTGGGGGATACTTTTGCTTCTTGAGACAAAGTGAGTTTGTTTGGACTGGGACACAGTAATAGAGATTATTTTCTTTTTTAAATAAAGATTTTCTTTATTTAAGAGAGAGAAAGAGAGAGAGCATGATGGAGGGTGCAGAGGGAGAGGGAGAGGCAAACTCCCCACTGAGCAGAGAGCCTGATGCTGGGCTTGATCCCAGGGCTCCGGGATCATGACCTAATCCTAAGGCAGATGCTTAACTGGCTGAGCCATCCAGGAGCCCTGAAAGTAAGTTATTTTCATGGAGCCCGTAAGACAGACAGAGTCAATTATGTGGAGTTTTCTGGTTTCTGAAGCACAAGCTACACCAGAGAAGCAGAGCTGCTGTTGGTCACAGGCAAGGATGGGGGGAAGATGGATCAGAGCATCTAATGGGGGGCAGATGTTTTTCCTACTTCCCTGGGGAAGGGTAGCTCTTGGTGGCACAGGGGCTGTGCTCAGCTCTGTGATGCTGGGAGTCAGTCTCACCCTCAGGCTGCAGGCCAGGGGTGAACAAGGAGGTCATGATGATAAACCAGGAGCAGGAATGTTGGCCTGGGATTCCTGAAGACCCATCACTGGTGTCCTAGGTCACAGCCTCAGGGGCTTTGCCTGGGACACCTTGCTACCAGGCATCATGATAACCTCCAAAGTGTCTGCTGTACTCCGTGTGACCAAAGTGACTCATCACTGGGACCCTATTGAGAGCTTCAGAGGAGTGTTGTTGCACATATTAGGGGTTTTTTGATACTTCACAACCCTGGCTGACACCTGCGTGCGTAAAAGCTCCTACAGGGCAGAAAAGGAGAGGAGGACACACGTCACTTCCCATGGGCTCTGGAAACCCAGCCATGGGAGCTCATGAGGGGCAAGCGGTATCACCTGTGGGGAAGTCACATATGGGACTCAGTGGTTTCCTAGGAATGCTGGATTCTCTCCCCTTCACCTTCCCCAGCCCCTAAAATAGGTTTGCTGGCCTCCGGTAGCAAATGTCCCCCATGCCTAACCCCCGTCTCCTTGACATGACAGTGGAAGACACAGACAGCACAGCAGTGAGCCAGGCTGGCTCTGAGCCCTGACCTCCCCCAGGTCTGCACTTGCCATCTTCCTGACTCATTTCAGGAGCACAGTATGCCTCGGCCAGCCTCTCAGATGGGACCTGGACGGAGGGTCTCTCTGGGGCTTCGGGAGCAGAAGCCATGTCTACGGACTGTCCACCTGCTGGGATGGTCCCTCGCTCTGACCAAGAAAGCTAGCAGCCATTGTTCGTCTCTTTCGCTGGGCATAAGTTCAGTTTTGCTGTGATTTTGTTTGTTTCTTATTTGCTTTGTTTGCTTCATTTTTATCTAAGACTAGAGTTTTGTTGATGGGAACTTGGCAGAGAAGGGTTCTAGCTCCTGGCAGAGGCTCCTGGACAAGGTCCTGTGGGTGTCCCCACAGCTGCTCCCTCCACCCCCTCCTGGGTCCCACTCACAGCAGCCATAACTCAGAGCAGGTCAGGGATTTTGTCTACTTCCCCTTCGGCCTGTGTCACTGTGAGAAGCACCACAGTCTCCAACAAGACAGTGATAGTCCGCCTCGCCCTCAGCCTGCAGCCCCAAGATGCGCAGAAGCCCTGCATTGGCCAAGGCATCTTTGGAGCCTAAGAAGCGGCCGGGGACCCCGGGGCCCTGGTGCTTACTGGAGTCTGAGGAGTAGTACAGCAGACCCCGGGGAGGGCTCCCTGGCTGCTGCTGGATCCAGTAGATGTTGGAGCCGCCAACACTGATGTCCCTGCTCAGGTGCAGGTGAGTCTGGCCGTCGTTCCTGGAGATGCAGAGAGGGAGGGCGGCTGGGTCAGCACAGGCTGGGACAGGGAACCTGCAAACACACTCACTCATGGGTGATGGGGCATTTCCACTGGGAGTTTCTCAGTCTTAGGGGCTGATGATATCTGGGAAGATCCCAAGAAGTCAGATGATGTCCTAACCTGAGCAGAGAGAGAGGAACAGGAAGAGGAGAGGAGTCCAGGCCATGATGACACAGCCCTTGGTCCCCACAGTGGAACTGGGCTGTCCCAGGCTTGTCTTATCCTCCCTACTGTCCCCACGCAAATGAGGGTGCTCTTTATGCAAATTTGCACCCCCTTTCAGACTCGCTCAGACCACCTGATCAGTGAATCAGGATCCTGAGAAGGGACTGAGGGCAAGGCCTGCTCTGAATGGGACCCAGGAGGGGGTGGAGGGAGCAGCTGTGGGAAGCCCCATGCTGGGTCTGATTTAGAGAACATGGATACATGTCTGTGATTTGAGATGCTTATAACATAGAGAGGAAGGTCATGAAGAAATAAACACTCCTGTGGAAATGAGAAGTCTACAAAACATAAATCATATAAAAGAGTGAGGTTATCCCACCCCTTGGGACATTTGGGCAGCTCCTCTTCTGAGGGGACTTTCAAGCATGTCTCAGGGGAGGGGTGACCATGTTCCCCATACGAGCTCATAGAAGAGAAAATCAAAACAGGGTGTGAAGATGCTCAAACCATGAAGGGACACCGCAATTTCAGAGTGACAAAATGATCTGGTGACATTGTGCACAGGGGAATAGAGGGTGGACACAGCAGGGTAGGACTGAAGAACCTACGTGGTTGGGGAAGAGCAACTGAGGCAGGGAAACAGGAGGCAGGGATGCAGGCGGCTGTGCTCACAGGAGACACACGAGCTGTGGAGCAGAAGGAACGCGGGGAGAGAAGGAGGAAGGGTAGAGTGGGAACTGGGGGTTTCTGCTCTGACTGCCCCGTCCGACGGCACTGCTGTTCACTGCAGTGGAGCATGAGATAAGGAGATGCTTCTCTGTTCATAAAAGAGTTGAAGATCTGAGAAATAAGTAGAAACCCTGAATTCCAAGCTCAGAAATGGTGGGCCCTGACCTTGAGTGGCAGCAAGCAGGGACCACGGCCTGCAGCTGGTGTCCAGGTGTGGGGAGCAGTCCCTGGTGTGGGTGTGGACATGAGGGAGGGACAGGAGGCTGGGATAGAAACACACCATCTGCATGTCCAGAACAGGTGAGAGGAGTCCTGCAAGCAGAGTCGCTCAGTCCAGGCTGGCTCCCATAGCAGAACCTTCACCATTCCTGCACCGTGTGTGTTAGTGATGTCCTACCTTCTGCTCAGGATACCGAATGGTGTGAGCTGGCTGTCAGTTTAGGGGATACCAGCCCCTCTCTGTCTTTCCCATGTAAATGTCCCAGGGAGGACTGAAGACAGTGAAGATGTGTTTGGTGGTGATGTTTGCAGACCTTCACACCCCATGTGTAGCTCAGGAGGAGTCACGAGGATGCATAAGTGTGGAGCATCCAAGGTCAGGCTGAAGATCCTGGGTCACTGGGGATCAGAAAGAAGTGGGGATGGAGAAAAACCCAAACTTTTTGCGCCCTCCTACCCCACACATCTCCAGGACCTCCAGCCACAGAGAGCCACAGCTGCAGGCTCTCTCTCATCCCCCTCAGCTTCTGGAGGAAGGAGCACTGCATTCTGGTCCCTGCTCCTCAACTCCATTTCCTCTACTTGGTATCTGTCATGGTGAGTGGGCTAGGAGGACCCACCTGAGCACTGAAGTCTTGGAAATGAAGTCAGCTAGACACTGGGCCCAGACTCAGGCAGGGGCTGCTTTCCCAGCTGCCATCACCCCATGGACCCCGAGGACAGGCTCACAGTGCCCCTCTGCCCCATTCCTGTTCCCCCACTGACTGAGCTGAGGGGCCTGGAGCCCAGAACAGAGCTCCTCCGGCCTCCATTGCTGTGGATCCCCTGGCCACTATCCGTGGAGGACAGACCATGCATGGGCCTTCCTTAGGCCTCAGACTCATGGCCACACTTGGTCATAATCCCCTGCTGTGGCTCCTCACTGAGGTCTGTCTCCCACTGTCTCCACTATTGGGGTGAGGAAGGGTGTCAGCGGCATCCCCAGTGCAGGAGCCAAAGGACAATGCCACACTGCACCTGCCCAACATGGGACCCGATCCCATGACCCTGAAATCATGACGTGAGGTGAAATTGAGTTGGACATTCAACCAACTGAGCCCCAGGCGCCCCTAGATTGTTTTGTTTTGTTGTTGTTGTTGTTTTTTGAGAATGTTATATCCTTGGAGTCATATGGAGTGCAGCCATTTCAGGTTGGCTTCTTTCACTGAACAATATGCATCTAAATGTCCTCCATGTCTTTCCATGGCTTGATGGCTCAGATCTTCTTATCGCTGATCAATATTCCACTGTTTGGGTACACCCCAGTTTATTCATCCATCACCTCTGGAAAGTCATCTCAGTTGGCTGCTTCCAGGTTTGGACAATTATGAATAAAGCCACCATCAACATCCCTGTGCAGGTTTTTTTGTTCACGTTGTTTTCAGCTCCTTTAGGTAAATACCAACGGGTATGATCCATGGATTGTTCAGGCGAGACAACGTTTACTTTTAAAGAAATGGCCAAGCCCTTTTCCAAAGTGACTGTACCAAGCTGCGTTCTGCCCAGCAATAAAGAGAGTTCCTGTTGCTCCAAGTCCTGGGCAGCCTTTGATGTCATCTGTGTTTTGGATTTAGGCCATTCTCATGGGAATGTAACACTATCGCATTGCTGTATTATTTTACAATTCCCCACTGACATATGATGTTGAACATCTTTTCTCAAGTGTGTTTGCCATCTGTGTATCATCTTTGACTGTTCAGATCGTTTGCATTTTTAATTAGATTCTTTATTATCGAGAAGACTTCTTTTTTAAGTTAAAAAATAGATACTTCCTTAAATCATTTGCAATTTGCAGTAGAAACAAATATGCATAAAGAAGCCTCTGTCTCACATTTCCTCGTTATTCCAATCCTTTACTACAGGCTGATATGTGTCACAGGTATATTGTGACTTCCCTGAAATAAGGAGAGACATATCCAAACTGAGTGTTTACTCCCCACAGCTACAGGGATGGTGAACACCCCTCTCCTTGCCCCTAAGGACTCTTGTAACAATCTCACCAGAGCTTCATGGGTCATGGAGGAGCCATCTCCAGGCTACATTCCTGTAAGTGTCATATGTTCCTTGTCCCCATCATTTCCCCAGCAGCAGTTACTGAAATGGAGATTGTGTCCACAGAGATGATGGGGAGAGCTCTCAGGGTCCCCAGCTGGTCAGGAGTGAGGGATGCATCATGGGTCAGAGGAAGGACTTGCACTGTGATACAGTTGCAACAAGCTCAGCCCCTTCTGTGGTGAGTCTGGAGCTGGGATGGCTTTTTAGAGTCCTGAGGGGGGAAATCCGAGGACTAACTCATGGTACCATGCATCAGTCAGTCACTGCATGCAGGCTGCCTTTGGAAGAGTTATTGACCTTGAGTGATCCCTTACCCAAGGACGAGACCCATAAAGGGGCTCAGTTGAGACATGTTGGTGAATGACACAGCCACTAGGAGGCCACCACTATATGATGACAGCGCAGCCCTTGCATTGCTCAGGTCCCCTGGCTTCATAGCATGAGTCCCGAGAACAGCTCCTCCTGGATGCTTTTTAATCACTTTCACTGTAGGAAACTTGCAAGACATTGTTCAATGGTGTGAACAACAGGCCTTGCTGCTGATGTTAATCTGAAGGAGACAGACAAAGCAAATTGGCCTTCTCCTGCACTACCCATTCTAGAGTCACCTCCCATTTAGTGAAGAGCTCGGCTGGTCCAGGTGGCACATCTGGTGTGCTTCCTCAACCCCCATTCCTGAGAAGACCGAGCCCATTCACCTTATCTTCTTAGAGCTGTGTTGTCGGCTCCCATGGAGGCCAACCACAACATTTCACTGGCCTCATAAAGCCTGTCTCCAGGCTTCCTGATGTCAGTAGCACAAGCAACAGTGGAAGCTCAACACGAGCAGGTGTGGGTCACAGACAGGGACAGGCAACAGATGGATCTTAGGGGTAGTGGAGGACAGAATAGTCTCTCACATCTTCATTAAAAAGAAGCTCATGATGGCATAGGGTTGTATTCAGCTATGGAGATTTTTGTGAGTATAACTTTTACATATAGTTTGGACTTTGAACTAGTAATTTTCTAATTACGGCAAAATATGCATAAATGCAAAATTCAAAACTTTAATCACTTTAACTGTACAATTCAGCAGCACTATGCACACTCATAATGCTGTGCACAACCCCCACTATCCATTTTCAGACACTTTTCATAATTCCAAACAGGAACTGTGTACTCCTTAAACAATCCCCCCATTCCCCCTTACCCAGAAGTGAATAGTAGAACCGGCAAACCGGGTATTACAGAAAAATCCAAGGATCCAGGAGCCCATGACAATGCAGGAAGCAGCAGACAGCAGCTCCACTGGTGGCCCTTGGGAGATGCGGCTCAACCCAAGTAAGAGGTCTGTTTGATCTAAGAATGACCACGTTGTATGCTGCCCACCACGGGCTAGAAGAGCACTGTGTCTTTTGTCATTGTGTTCAATATCGCCATCTTTCTTTCCCAAAGTGTTTAAGGAATCGACACTGAGAGCCTGAGACTCTTACTGGGACATTGGACACGACTCATTACCTCTTGCTATCTGCAGCCGCCTTCACAATCCCTGTAAGCTCACCTCCAGAGACCACACAAAGGCCATGCTTTCAGCCCGTTCTTCCCTGGAGGTCATGGGGAATTGTACCAATCGATGTTGGATTCTTCTAGCTAATATGCTCAAGATTGTGTGTCTATATTAACACATGGAATTGTCCTAAAACTTTCATATCTAACACTGTTCATGTTGGGTTGTGTGCCATGGATTTTCTAGGATTAGAAATGAGTTTGGGCCACTTGCTCTCTATTTAAAAGTTCTTGGAAGTTGTCTTGCATATTCGTTAGCATTCTCTCATGATGCCTTCTGCTTAGCTTTTTGTTTGAGTGAAGGTATTTTATTACTGTTTATATACTACACATTATAGGTGATTTATATATATGTTATATAAGCGTATAAATATATTAACATACAATATTATAAATATTATATATGCTCATTCATATGTATATACATGCACACATATAGTCATTTTTTAAATTTTGTACACAGACACCCAAACTCTGTAAATGGTGAGACCAGCACAGTCTGATCTGGATCCCGGAAGTAGAGAGAGAAGGTGGTAGAAAGAATGGGATGCCTGAACACTCGTGCTGGATTCCAGGAGAAAAGGTAGCAAAAATTTGTCTCGCACGTCCTTTCATTTGTCCCAAAGGACCTCCCTGGCCAATGATCGAAAAAGAAGAAGAGGAGAAATGTCCAGGCCAGGGGGAGATGCCTCCAGAACTCAGCTGCTGAGGCCTCACTTTTAGCCTCAAGACCCCTCTTCCCCAGTTTTTTACTATTCTCTTCCCTGAGGGCCTTCCTGCTCAAGATTCTTCATGCAAATGTATTCATTCTGTGCGATGGTCCATCTGCCCGTGCCTGGCCTCAGGTGTGGAGAAGGTCGCCATGGGGGTGGAGGGAGAAACTCGATGTGGGGGAGTGAGACAGTCCGAGGGCTCCCGTGGCTCCTGGGGTGCAGGTGTGGGACAGTCACACTGCAGTGAGGACCCTGCTTGCCTTAGTATATGAGAGCCAGTCGAGTATTTTCCTGTTGGTCCAGCCCAGAACCCTGCCCTCTGAGAGCTGAGTATTTACACCCGTTCTTTGAAAGCTCTGCATGAGAATGTGTCTCTTTTCCTTCCATTTATTCATTATACAACCAGGGAACAACATGGATCATAGACATCTGGTTAAACTTGATACAGCCCTATACTCTTACATTTATTGGGTCCTCAAATCTTTCCAGTTTTTCCCAATGGGAGACCTTTAAGTGGACTCATGAGTTCCTTGACACACCCTGTCATTGTGTGTGTGTGCATGTGCATGTGTCTGGTGGGTTTGCATTCACATGCTTGTGTTTGTTTGGAAGAATTCTTTACTTTCTGACACTACATGTGCTCCATGCTCATCCTGTGTAATTCCTGATCTGGGGATTACACATTTCTCCAAAGAAGTCTGCATTTCTTCTCCTGAAGAATGGTATTAGGAAGCAAAATCTGGGAAAATGCATCTCATGGCTAGGGGGAAACTTGCTTCCAGTCCCACTCAGCTAATAAGCGAGATAATATCTACCTATGAGTCAACTAACCCAGGAAATTGCACACATTGGTAACTGTTTCCCCATGCAATTACCGGTCTCCATCAATCTAAACATAATTCCAAACCACTGTCTCCAGCTCTAATCCATGACCACACACTTCACCCAAGCCTCCTCCCTTGGTTACATCTGTGAATTTCCCTTTCCGAAAGTGAGTCATCTGGCTCCTCCACCACCCATCAATTTACTTAATTGTTCAATTCCAGGACACTGTGCAGCCCCATCAAAACATCCACCTGTTCCCAAGCGGGACACAACCTTGTCTACTAGAGCACAGAGCTCACGTGTGGTCTCTTACGTCTTTGCACTGAAAGGCTCGGCTCATTTTCAAAGTCACTCGGCTCAGCAGCTTTCTCCCAACCCCTGCACTGAGCTGGGTTCACGTGTTTGTACCGAAAGTAGATGGATTTTTTAAATTCTGCATTCCATCATGTGCTCAATTCCTCAATGTCTGAAAGGATTTTCACGCCCCTCCCCTCTAAAACCCTGTTTGTTTCTGTTTTTTTTTTTTTTCCTCACTTCCCCACAGCCCTAGCAGCACTGTGTGAGCATTGAGACTCTTGTCCCACGTTGCACAGTAATAATCAGTCTCATCTTCAGCCTGGAGCCCAGTGATGGTCAGGGTGCCCAAGCTGTCAGACGTGATTGCTATTAGCATAGATGATGGCTTTGGGAGCCTTGCCTGGGAGCTGTTAGTATCACTGCAAATATTCACGACCCTTGATGTTGGAGATGCTTCTGGTGCAGGTGATGGTGACACCCTGGCCCGGGGACCCAGACACTGAGGGCAGCTGAGTCAGTACAGACTGGGCTCAGGACCCTGCAAGGGGAAGAGACACAGAGAGGGTGATGCTGGGGTCTAGAGAGAGGAGGAGGAAGCAGGGTCCCACATGTCCTCCCAGGGCCCCTTCCCCTGTCCTTGCATCTGGTGTTGCATGGGTAGTTGAGTTTGGGAGCAAGAGTGCAAGGCAGAAGTCTGACTTCATTCCCTGAACATTGTGTTCCTCTCTTCCTCCATGGTCAGAGGCCAGAGGCAGGCAGAGTCCCTGGCAGGGGCAGGCTGACCAGCAGTCCCCTGTAGGGCCCCCAAACATTCAGGGTCCAGGGTTCCTACTGGCGTGAGCCATCTTCCAATCCCACCACAGCCCCTGAGTAACTGATAGTCATGAGACAGGGTGACCGACACCTTGTTGGAAGGTTTGCTCTGTGTGCTCTGCTCTGTATCTTCTTCTTCATCATGGGCCCAAACCAGGTAGCCTGATCCCAGCTCTCATTTTCTAGAAGAAAGCCCTTTCTGCTCAAACTTAAAATTCAACCCAGTGATTCAGAGAGGAAATATTTAAGATCCTGACATCCTGAACTGAGATGGTAAATCCGGCTGGCTTAGCAGGGGCTTGAGGGATGGGACTCCTATGGGCTGAATGGCGCCCTCAACGAAGTCACACTTTGTAGCCTCAGAAGGGACTGTATCTGCAGGTGGGGCGATGAGAAAGGTCATTAAAGTAAACCGAGGTCACCAGGGTTGGCCCTAATCCAGGCTGACACATGTTCTTTATTTTATTTTATTTTTATTTTATTATGTTATGTTAGTCACCATACAATACATCACTGGTTTTTGATGTGGTGATCCATGATCCATTGTTTTCGTATAACACCCAGTGCTCCATGAACTACATGCCCTCCTTAATACCCATCACCGGGCTAACCAATCCCCCCACGCTCCTCCCCTCTAAAACCCTGTTTGTTTCTCAGAGTCCATAGTCTTTCAAGGTTCATCTCTCCCTCCAATTCTGCCCTCCCATTTTTCCCTTCCTTCTCCTAATGTCCTCCATGTTATTCCTTATGTTCCACAAATAAGTAAAACCATATGATAATTGACTTTGTCTGCTTGACTTATTTCACTTAGCATAATCTTCTCCAGTCCAACCATGTTGATGTAAAGTTGGGTATTCATCTTTTCTGACGGCTGAGTAATATTCCATTGTATATATGGACCACATCTTCTTTATCCATTCATCTATTGAAGGGCATCTCAGCTCTTTCCACAGTTTGGCTATTGCGGACATTGCTACTATGAAGGCCCTTCTTTTCACTACATCTGGGACTTTGGTAAATACCCAGGTCCTGGTAAATACCCAGGAGTGAAATTGCTGGATCATAGGGTAGCTCTATTTTTAATTTTTTGAGGCACCTCCACACTGTTTTCCAAAGTGGCTGTACCAACTTGCATTCCCACCAACAGGGTAAAAGGGTTCCCCTTTCTCCACAACCTCTCCAACATTTGTTGTTTCTTTCCCTGTCCATTTTTGTCATTCTAACTGGTGTAAGGTGGTATCTCAATGTGGTTTTGATTTGAATTTCCCTGATGGCTAATGACGATGAACATTTTTTCATGTGTCTGTTAGCCATTTGTATGTCTTCTTCAGAGAAGTGTCTGTTCATCTCTTCTGCCCACTTTTTGACTTGATTATTTGTTTTTTGGGTGTTGAGTTTGAGAAGTTCTCTATAGATCTTGGATACCAGCCCTTTATCTGTAGTGTCATTTGCAAATATCTTCTCCTATTCTGTGGGTTGCCTCTTTGTTTTG
>NC_138381.1:53797831-53817371 GCF_054177405.1 Leptonychotes weddellii
AAAAAAAAAGAAGAAGAAGAAGAAGGTAGCAGGAGGGGAAGAATGAAGCGGGGGAAATCGGAGGGGTAGACGAACCATGAGAGACGATGGACTCTGAAAAACAAACTGAGGGTTCTAGAGAGGAGGGGGGTGGGAGGATGGGTTAGCCTGGTGATGGGTATTGAGGAAGGCACATTCTGCATGGAGCACTGGGTGTTATGCACAAACAATGAATCATGGAACACTACATCTAAAACTAATGATGTAATGTATGGGGATAATATAAGAATAAAAAAAAAAAGAATTTGGCTGTGAAAGTAGGGGGAGAAGTAGGGTGGTAGCTGGAGGGAGATGTAAGGTTCAGGAAGATTTTTTTTTTTCTTTAAGCTAGGAACATCTAGGTCATTAGAGATTTAGCTAAGGAACCAAGAGGTAGTAGCCAAGAGTGGGCAAGTCTGGCCAAAAGCTCATTCCTCAGTAATGAAGCCAAAGGACCAGGAGGTTTGTAAGTGGCAGCAGTGAAGAAGAGGTGAAGGTGAACTACCTAGATGACACAAGCTTCAAAGGAGGAAGGGTTTTGCAAGATGCAGGAGGAGCAAAGGTCTGCAAGTTACAATGGGAAACAAGAAGGACTCCAGGCCTACCCTCTTGCCCTGGTGTACCTGGGGTGGGGGAGAATGAGCAGCCACTGAGTTTGCAGTTCTTGAACTCATGCTCTGCAGGCACTATGGGAACACAATGTTAAATAAGACATGGCCTCATCCTCAAGGAGCTCACTATCTAGTAGAGAAGAAGAGAAGCACACATGAAATGCCAGAACTTAAGACTGACTACAAAGGCTGTGGGAGGAGAGAGGAAATAGGCAATGTGGTGTGATGTGATTAGGTGATTAGGGAGATCACCCTGGAAGGAGTAGGGCTTAAAAATGGATCACTCAGGATGATTGGGATTTGGATAGCCAAGAGATGCGATGGGAAGAGCTTGCAAATGGTGCACCAGTGAGGAAAAAGTGCCTGGTGACTTCAAGGGGGTGGGAAAGGCAACAAGGACTTGAATTGAGGCATTGAAGGAGAATCAACTAAGAATAAGATTTTGGAAGGAGTAAGGACAGGACTTGGCTTCTGTTTGGATGTGGTGTGAGGAAGATAAGAGACAGATTTTAGAAAGCCATCTGTGGAGAAGGTAGCCTCTCCAGATGCCTCTTGTAGGTTGGCCAGAAAGGCCCTGATGGACCATCTCTTGTTTTCTCAGAGCAAGTACCAGGGCTTTGTCTTTGACATTGTGATCAGGCAAGCTTTTGACATTATCATCATGGTCGTCATCTGCCTCAACATGATCACCATGATGGTGGAGACTGATGAGCAGTGTGAAGACAAAAATCCTTAACAAAATCAGTCAGTTCTTTGTGGCTGTCTTCACGGGTGAGTATGTCATGAAGTTGTTCGCCTTGCGGCATCACTACTTCACCAACGGCCGGAATGTGTTTGACTTCATTGTCGTGGTCCTCTCCATTTGGAGTAAGTGGGCTCGCAGGTAGTGGGGAAGCCCAGACTCTGCTTGGGGTTGTTTGGGCTGTTTTTTTTTTTTTTTCAAAACCAAGAGGGCAACCAACAAACTTTTTCAATATACATTATATGTTAGAGGAGCCCACTATTTGCTGCTTTCCAAGAGCAGCAGATTTAAAATGCCCCTGTCCTCTCTGTGAAATGGAGAGTTTCCATTGGCCTTCTCCATGTTGTCACAAAGTGTTTTTAGACACCTACTGTGTGCATAGCCCATTGCCTGAACTTTGGGGCCGATGGGGACAGTCAGTCACTCCTCCAGAGAATATAAGATGATGGAACTTCCAGTGGGCCTTATCTTGATGGTCTTCAAAGAGGAGAATGGGTGGTATGATGTGAGGTGAGTCAGTAAATACTTTCTGGAAAAGGAGGTGGTTGCCAGAAGAGTGAGCAAAGACTAAGAGTGTTCAAAGGAAATTCTTAAGTCAAGGATCTGCAGTTAAATCTTTATATAACTGTCTGCTTAGGGAATGTGCGTGATAGACAAGTCCAAGATCAATGCCAAGAGATCAACGCTCTTATGCATAGTCTGGGTGTTTGAATAATAGGCCCAGTATCTGGGGGCCAATGAGTGTTCAGAGAAAACTCATAAGGTCAGAAGCTAAAGTGGGGAATGGAGCCACTACAGTTGAGTGCTTGCTGACTTCTGAGAACTGGGCTGGGCTCCTTGGATCTTCACAACAGCTCTCTGAAGGAGTATTATTATCTTCATTTTATACATTTAAAATTGAGCCTTACAGATTAAGAAAGTTATGCAAAGTCATACAGTTTGTAAAGGGTAGAGCTGAATTTTGACCAGGCTAATGTCCTTCAAATGAACTAGCTGCCTTCTACCAACAACCAAGAGAATGTCCTTAGCCTTCTTGTGGTTTAGGCAAAGTTTAGCCCTACAAAGGCCAAATGACAGTGCATCAGCTTTACTTTGCATTATAAATATATCCTGACCTGTTATATCATGACCTGCTTACTTTTCACATCAGAGCATAGCTGTAGATTTAATTTTCCATTGATTTACCTTCAAGAGCTAACAGCATCTAAATATAACTTGGCAGCACTTCATCAATCTCCCCACCCTGGTGCTGAAACACAGCCTTGGGTTGTATTTTTTTTGTTTGGGAGGTTAACATTTATTTTTGTTTTTGTTTTGTTTTATTTTCCTGTTGCTCCTCGTTTTTTGTGGGAGGTTTGTTTTGTTTGTTTTCTTTCCAAAGTGAGAAACTCTAAAGGTCATTTTGACATTACAGTAGAGAAAAGAGCTTGCTTATGTGACTTCCCATAACAACACTATAGAAATAAAATATACTCAAAGTACTCCATTCTATGATGGGGACACCTTAACTACCAGTTCCTATGACCTACACAGCAACATCATCCCCTGGTTAGAAATCAGTCATAGAGACACCTGGAAAACAAGCGAAAGAACCCACCTCTTCATCCTTCTGCCCTCCCTCTCTCCCTTTCTTCCTTCCCACTAGCAAGACATGAATTGAGTATCTAATTGTTACAAGTATGAAGACTCATACTCCCTTGAAGTATTATGTAGACTTGTTGGCTGGCAGAATCTTAGTAGGTTATATAGACACATACCCCACGCTGTGGAAAAATATCCCAGTTAAGAGATTTGTCTGGGAGTGTGCAATTTTCATTTGCCATGAAGTGCAAAATGAAGAGAGGGACTTTCATAAACATTTTATAATACAATATTATAATTACTTCCCAGACGTCGTCCCATTTCCTTCCGCCTTCCAACACAATACTGTGACCATCTATATTCATATGACAAAAGGCAAGTAGGGGAAGAGGGTCAAGGGAACCCTGGCAAGGAGAGAGAGCTTGCCACCACACTCCTCACCATTTGTCCTGAAAGACTTTGAATCCTGTCTGACCTAAAGGCTTCATCTTATCTTTCGTGGTCCCAATAGGCATCCGCGGCCCCAAGATCAAGCTTCACAAATCTTCAAGTTAGATATCATATAGGAAGACATATACATTCTTCATCTTTCCAACTTTGTTCATAGTTGGGGGGTGGGAGGGCCATAACTGACCCTAAACAAGCCCATCCCCAGGCCCTAACATAGAATTCAAATGCAGCTAGAGATGAATGAAACAAATAAAAGCCATTATGCAGACAGCTGGCCATTCAAAGCCTGTGTACTTTAGCTGTCAGCAAGTTGCCTGACTCTTCAGGCCCCCTTATAATTAAGACCAGGCTCTGTACAGTTATCCACAGGACCATGTGCCAGGAACTGAGTCAATCTTCACAATAGGAGATGGGGAGATGAATCACAGGGGATCCTGGCCTTCACAGAGCACAGGACCAGGAAAAGGCGGAGGAAAAAGCATGTCCCAAGGCTGAATTCTCAGGGAAGAGTAGGGCCTGTGTCATAGACAGTACCAGACAAGGGCTGTGTACATGTGGAAAAAGGTGCACTCCCTTCCACTTAAACTAGGCTGCAGAAGATGGGGCTTTGACCATGGAGGCTGACAAAGAAGGCTCATGCTTGCAAATACTAGTTAGATCATTTCCCCCTCTTCTAAGCGCCTGGCATTTTCTGCAGTTCTTACATCACTTGAAAATTACTTCTCCCCAACACTCTTCTGAGTCACCCACCAGGCCTGAATTGGTTGCATCCTCAGGCTGATACAAGCAGCCAAGGGAATCCACACACTGCTCTTTGCCCTCACGATGCCCCTGCCTGTCCTCTTCAACATAGGGCTGCTATTCTTCCTTGTCATGTTCATCTACTCCATCTTCGGCATTGCCAGCTTCCCCCATGTAAGCGGGGAGGCTGGCATCGATGACATGTTCAACTTCCAGACCTTCGCCAACAGCATGCTGTGCCTCTTCCAGATCACCACACAAGCTGGCTGGGATGGTCTCCTCAGCCTTATCTTCAACACAGGACCCCCTTTCTGTGACCCCAATCTGCCCAACAGCAATGGCTCCTGGGGGAACTGTGGGAACCCAGCGATGGGCATCCTCTTCTTCGCCATGTACATCATCATCTCCTTCCTCATCGTGGTCAACATGTACACTGCTGTGATTCTGGAGAACTTCAATGTGGCCACGCAAGAGAGCAGTGAACCTTTGAGTGAGGATGACTTTGACATGTTCTATGAGACCCGGGAGAAGTTCGACCCAGAGGCCCCTCAGTTTATTACCTTTTCTGCCTCTCAGCCTTTGCAGACACCCTTTCAGGCCCCCTGCGAATCCCAAAACCCAATCGGAATCTATTAATCCAGATAGACCTACCCTTGGTCCCTGGAGATAAGATTCACTGTTTGGACATTCTTTTTGCCTTCACTAAGAATGTTCTGGGAGAATCTGGGGAGTTGGATTCTCTGAAGGCAAATATTGAAGAGACGTTTATGGCAAATAATGTTTCAAAAACATCTTATGAACCAACAGCAACCATCCTCTGGTGGAAGCAGGAAGACATTTCAGCTACTGTCATTCAAAAGGCCTATCGGAGCTATGTGTTACACCACTCCATGACAATCTCCAACCCCCCAGGTGTGCCCAGGGCTGAGGAGGAGGCTGTGTCACCCCCAGGTGCAGCCTTTGTTGTATTCATGGCAAATGAAAATTGCACACTCCCAGACAAATCTGAAACTGCATCTACCACATCTTTCCCACCATCCTACGACAGTGTCACTAGAGGCCTTAGTGATCGAGTCAACATGAGCACATCCAGCTCAATGCAGAATGAAGATGAAGCTACCAGTAAGAAAGCAACTGTCCCTGGGCCCTAGTGAGGACACTCCAGCATGGACCTAACCAGTTCTGATGTGACCTTCTGCTCTGTGGTAACTCTTTCCCACTAAAGGTGGCACCCAGTTACCACCTCATCAATGCATGCCACCGGTCACAGTGTCAGAACTAGGCAGAGAATGCATTTGGTGCCCACCTTTGGAGAAGCCCTCAAAACCAACAGGAGTCAGAAGCCAAGAGCATCTCCACTGTGACAACCCTTTTGAATTTCAATATCCAGCGATGTATTCTCTTACTTTCCAGAAAATGTCTCTGGTCCTTTTATTTTAATTGTGACCAGAGTCTCCATTTATTGTGATAAACTTCTCAGGACCAGAACTTCCAAAGATACATGGCAAGGATGTTGCTGAAGGTCCAAGTTAGTCCTCTGTGAAACACCACACTGAGATTGACAATGTTATTTAGGATTCTGCATGACTGCATGTTGAGAGCTGCCAGACAATTGTTCCTGCCCAAGGTAACCTGTGGTCTATGTCATGAAAGGCTTTTGAGATATCCATTAAAATTAATATTTGTAAAGGTATATCAAGACCAATGTAACATCTTAAAGAATCATTTTTAAAAGTTGTGTGATGCTGACATTGTGTCATAAATCACTTCTTCATTTCCAGCATTACTGATATTATTTTGCAGTTTGAGCTTGAATCTGGATGGAGCAGGAAGGAGCACTGTCCTGAAAGTTTGTTCTAATCCTAAGTATTCCACCAACTGCCATGCTGCCTGCACCACACTCTTTCCCCTCTGAACCTCAGTTTCCCCACTTGTGAAAGTGGTGGGAGGTGGGAGACAAAACGGACACTCTCTATAGCCCTTCCATTTCTTGTTTTAGAACAACTCTTCGGTGCTCTGCACCAATTTAGATAAGGAAAACACTCTCTCCTGAAGTTACAATGGCCAGACTTTCCTGCTATGTAGCTAAAGAGGTAGCTTTTGGATACATTCCAGAACCTGTTTCACATCTCATAGTCAGGCTTTAAGAAGGATGGTTTTCACATTCTCCTTGGGCCAAGATTCCAAAATTAGTATAATCAAAAGAAAAGGGACATTATGAAAAAGATGATCTGAAAGATAAAATGGATTTCAATATTTTCTTAAATACATCCTGCAAATGTTATTAAGTACCTATTATATGACAGGCACACTCTAAGCACAAGAGATAATGGAAACTAAGCCCCAAATGATTAATTGGATTTATGCAGTGAGTGGAGAAAGGGTTGTCAGAAAAGAATATTCAGGCCGAAGAATGTGGTGGGTTGTAAGATGAAGGAGAGCAAGGAGTTTGTGTGACAACATAGGACGTAAAAGATCATAATGACAGCCATGATCTTCTATCAGCCCTTGGGACATTTCCTGCCACAATAACAAGGATCGGGTCAATTTGTTGACATATATTTGATCACTTCATAAGATTTCCCATTTGTATAATGACAAAGCCTAGTGACTAGTCCACCACACATGCCTCATGGGTACAGATTTTCTGAGGTCTTGGTCTCCTTTCTCTGTCATTGTTGGCCCATCAGAGGCTGAAAGGCTGTCAAGATGTTTGTTGGGGTTTGTCAGCACCCAAAGATGTAGGTTAATAAGACAATGATGGAACAGCTGAGGGCTGGGCTGTCCCAGTACAAGTCAGATGTTCTCCAGGTGTGTGGTTTGTATCTTAAGGATGAGTTCAACAAAATGGCTCTTCCTCATGGGTTGCACTGAACAAAGGAGCACAGATATCGATGGTGCTGCTTCTTCAACATCAAAATCCCATGCAGTCAATGAAAATGCCATCTAAGACAGCTGGATGGACAGAGAGCTTGGGGACTGGCTTATTTTTATGTTATGTGGAAGAATTAAATGTACCCAATCATCAGACTAGTTTTATTAAGTAGATGATATTATTCTCAAAGAGATTCTTGATACATTTTTTGTCCCAGGCTGTAAGTTGAATTGTGCACCACCCCCCGCCCCCACCAAAGAAAAAGTTCTGTTGAAGTTCTAAACCATGCTAATAATGGTCACATGCAAATGGGACCTTATTTGGAAATAGAGTGCAGATGAATCAATCAAATAAAACACAGTCATACAGGATTTAAGTGGAGTAAGTGGGCCCTAATCCAATGATAAATGTCTTTAAAACATGAGGGAAATTTGGACATAAACACACGGGGAGAAGAATGCCATGTGAACACACACGCAGAGTGAGAAGGCAGCTTTGTGAAGACAGAGGCAGAAGTTGGAGTGATGTGGTTGCAAGCCAAGGAATGCCAAGTATTGCTGGCAAGTAAAAAAACTAGAAAAGAGCAAAGAAGGATTCTTCTCTGGAACCTTCAGAGACAGCATAGCCCTATCAATACCCTGATTTCAGACTCTGGCCTCCAGAACTGGGATAGAATACATTCCTATTATTTTAAGCCACCTAGTTTGTAGTACTTGGTTATAGCAGCTAGCAAACTAACATGCCCCACATTTACTTCCATACAGATGCATTTCCCAAATTATGATGGCAGCCACTGGAAAAGTGACGCAATATGCACAGCTTGCATTGCCCAGAGTTTTCAGAAATTTATTTAGTGCAAATGCAGGCTTAGCCCTTGAAAATTTCACTAGATCTAGTTTCAAAGTTCAGCTGGTGGTCCAATTACAAGAGAGGAGCAAATCTGAGAGGTCCAGGGCAGATGGAGGGTCAGAGCTAGCTTCTCAGCCTCACCGCTAGGAGATGGCACTGGAATCTCTCTGACCCAGATTATATGAGTCTACCTGAATGCTGAAGGCAAACAAGAGGCAGAACAGTTGTCTGACTGTATAAATATCTGGAACCTGCAGGATCCTTAAAATGTCTCCACCATAAACACTACCCTGACTTTTTTTTGTTAAGATTTTATTTATTTATTTGACAGAGAGAGAGAGAGCACAAGCAGGGGGAGTGGCATGAAATACCTTATCCTTCTAATGGGTTTAGGGCATGAAAATTTCCCAAGGACACCCCACTCCAGCTCAGGAAGCGGAGGAGGCCACGTCCTGTAAGGTCACCGCCATGGCCCGGACTGTGGTTCTTCTCAGGTGCCTCACTAAAGGCTCTGGTCAGATGAAGGGACTCTGCAACTGTGGTGGGACACATAACAACAGTGTCTCAGGGTGACGCTTGTCTCCCATAACAGCGCTCGTCTCCCTTTGGTTTTAGGGGAAGGTTGTCAGATTGTGGTGACCCAGGAGCCATCACTGGTAGTGTCTCTAAGAGGGATGGTCATACTCACTTGTGGTCCTAGGCTTGGGTAAGTCTCTACCAGTAACTGCCTTGACTGGTACTAGCAGACCCCAGGCTGGTTTCCCCAGCCCCTTATCTACCGGATAAAGAACCATCCCTTTGAGGTCCCTGATCACTTCTCTGGATCCATCTCTGGGAACAAAACCACCCTTACCATGGCTGGGGCTCAGCCTGAGGATGAGGCCAACTATCACTGTGCTATGTGGGTAGTTGTGTGTACGGAGAGATTCAAATCTATGGGAGAGTGCAGCCAGAACTTCTCACGGGCTCAGAATGGCTCAGCCCTTAGAGGCAGGAGAGAACATGACAGGGCGGATAGTTAATACCACCATGGGAAGTGAGACTCTCTGGCCCCATTTTCCTGTCCAGTGGTCCATCACCATGTGCCCCATTCCATCTCTCCCAGGGTGTGTCCATCTCTCCAGTGTGATCCTCCAAGACTGGGATTCCTCTCTCATTGCTTAGATTGATGGGGAGGGGGCTCAGATCCAAAATATATCCCCAGACAATGAGACTCATTTACCTCACTGCTCCTTGTGAGATGCTCCTTATTCAAGTGCATCAACAAACATGCCTTCAGAAGTATATTGCAATGTGGGCCTCAAGAAGCAAGAAACGTCTCATATACACAACCTGAAATTATACCTAAAGAACCTTGAAAAAGACCAGCAAATGAAGCCTAAATCAAGCAGGAAAGGGGAAATAATAAAGTTTAGAGCAGAAATCAAGATATAGAAATAAAAATAAAATAAGTAGAACAGATCAATGGAACAGGAGCTTGTTCTATGAAAGAATTAACAGACTTGATAAACCCCTGGCCAAACTTATCAAAAAGAAAAGAGAAAGGACCCAAATAAATAAGATCATGAATTTGGGTAATGTCCAGAGCAGAAGGGCGAGCTGGGCTGTGTGCTGTGAGGTGGTAATGATTTCCTCAACTGCTGGGGGGGCCTGAAGGCTGGCCTCGCAGGTAAGTGGCTTGGCCTGGTGTTAAGTCCTGTTTTACCAGGCTGGTTAATGGGCCCGAGGAGCGTGACCGGGCTAATGGAATGTGCGGGTGGCTGCTGGTGGGTTAGGGACCGCTAAGGCAACAGTGACCCCAGGAAATAAAATAGCAAGCAGGCGGGAAGGTCCTGCACGTGAGAGTCCCCGCTTCCATCTGGATACGAGGAAACCACTGGCTGCCAATTCATTCAAGGAGACTCATGAGCACTGATGACACGCCGTGCTTCCCGGGAGACTCCTGGTAGTTAGAGCCAATATCCCTGAAGATATTGGCCCATGTCTGCCCCCCGTGGCCCCCACCTCCACCGACCTCTTCTGCTCACGTGCACCCCAGGCTTTGAAAGCAGGTCTTTTCTTGGTCATTAGCAGCAGCGTGGGAAGTGCTCCACACCCTTGCTCAGCGGCAGCACTCCGTGGCTCCCTGGCTCCCCTCCAAGTCCCACCACTTCTGGAAAGGCCTCTGCTCTCCTCCATCCTCCTGTCTCAGAAGGGGGTCAGAGGGCATCCCCCAAACGGTGTCACAGAAGATCCTTCTTGCCCCTCGACATCCTTGCGGCTTCAGAATGTGTGGCTCAGGGACCGCATCCCTGCTCTCTCCACCTCCCACCACAGAGCAGGCTGTGCCTGGGGCCTGCTGGGGTCACGGGGCAGCAGACGGGCAGCAGCTTGACCCGGCCTATCCCAGGAGTGGTGCTGACCAGAACAAGTGGCTCATTTGCTCCCATGCTCTTGGCCGCACACCCCCAACCACACCCCAGAGGTACCTCCTTGTGCTTTGTAGCAAAATCAAAACAACAAAATAGAAGGACCCAAAATGCAGTTGGGCCCATTTACCTGCACAGATGCTTTTGGTCTGTGGCTTGCTTGTCCCTGTCAGAGCAGGGCTCTTACCTGAGCACAGGTAGGCCGACGACCATGTCTGCCACAGGGTATCTGGAAAAGTTGCCGCCCCATTTCCTGTCCTCTCCAGTGTTACTTGCGCTGTTGTGCCGGATATTGGTCTGATCTGCTTAATCGGAGGGTGAGTGCAGACCCCACCTGTCTCTGGCCGGGGTGCCTGGCTGTCCCAGGAAGCAGTGCAGGAACCCCAGTGAGTCACCCCTCCCCCACCTGGCCCCAGGTCCCCACCCTCTCCTTTCTGTCTCTGCCTCTGAGTCCTCCAGGTGCCTTTGAAGGTTTGCTGCCTGCAGAGCGCATGCCTCCTGCAGGAGGGGAGCGCCCCCAGGGCATTAGGGGACAGAGCCTTGGCTTGGGACTGGCGCTTGAAGATGGCACTCTTCCTGGGGAGTAGCTACTAGGCTGTAGGCATGTGATAGACCACATCTCTTGAGCAAAGGCTGGTATCCCAGGAGTTTCTAACTCAGCCGGCTGAGACTTTTCCCCAGGCAAGATCCCAGTCCTGGTGCCTTTCCTAGGTGCCCGGCTCACTTGCCCCCATGCGACGGGGCTGTCCCGAGGATGCAAAGGAAGGGTCAGGAGTGCCTCGTGGACATGCTGCCTTCCTTTTGGCTTGGAGTGCATGTGTCTGAGAAAAGGGATTTGCTTCAAAGGCCGAGAGAGCCCGAGGTGCAGACCCATCACTGCCTGCATCCAAGGAGTGCAGCGTTTCCCTGTGGCTCGTGGCCACCCTCGGGGACCCACATCCACGTGTCTCACCCGGAAGGAATGCATGCGACCACCTTGCACCTTACCGCACTGGCCTCTGCTGGGGCTGGCAGGACTGCAGGCTCTGAGGTGTGGGAGGATGGTGACCCCAAGGCCTTCTCTTTGCAGGTGGGGAAGAGAGACCCAGAGAGAGTGAAGGAATGGTTCCGCTGGTTGGCTTAAGCAAGAGGGGCTATATTTACATCCCTGCGGGCAGGACAGACTCCTCAGGCTCTGTTTAGAGAAATCCCGAACTCAGGAACAATTCAGAACTGTGTTTGCACTATCCGGTGTTCCTTTTCCCGAGACCTTTGGCAAACCGTCCCATTGAGGTTCAGATTTTTTTCTGCTCAATTCCACTAGCAGGTGAATTTTCTCAATTTTCTGGGAAGTCTGAATAAGATGTACTCAGCTGCTAGATGTTACTGAGAATAAAAACAAAGCGTCTTTTCACCATCAGTGTCTGCCCACAACAGCTCTTGACAGCCTGGGTTCTGAATATTAAGTTTTCCCAGCATTTCAGTTCTTGTTAAAATAGCATTTCCTGGTTCATCTCCACCTTGAACCTGAGGTTTGTGCAGAGATTCATCTTAGCCGACATTCAGAACTCCTTTTAGAGGCAAGAGATCTTGAAACTATTTGAATTCAACTGTTGGAAGCCTTCAAAGAAACAAAAAAGAAAGTTCAGTGCATTCTACTTTGCAGGAGAGAGAGGAAAAGCATGAGGAACAGAATTTACCCCGAGGATTCATTAAAAGATGGCAATGCATTCAGCCGGATGTTCCCTCCTTAGGCAGCTACCTGCACAGTGCTGGGATGTCCATCCCCCTAACTCCTTTGGGCTCGCTCCAGAAGCATGGTTATCTTATAAAGCTTCAGTGACCTTTTCCCTATACAAATTAAGGCAAAGAAGTGAACTAAAATATTTAAATGAGAAAGTTGAAAAGGAGAATTCTCTGGGTAGCTCCACTTTTCCAGAAGATTCTACCCATCCAGATTGTGCTGTCATCGTGTGTCCCCACACACTGTGGTTTCAAGGTGAAGTCTGGCCTCACAGTTTCGTGGTCAGCTCAGCACCACAAGTCTAAGGAAGTGGAACAGAATGCTTTTGGGTTCCTTATTGAACTGGTGATCTTTGGTGCTGTGGTGCTGTGACTGATGGGTCCAAACTTCGAATCCTTACTGGAACTGGTACAGAGGAAAGCTGACTCCCAGGAACCAGCCCCCTTAGATTGCCCTTCAGATGACACCGTCCCAACAAAATGCCATAAAGACAGGTATTTCTGGAGAGCTGAGAAGCATGGTTTGCTCTTTGTGATCAAGCTGGTTCTGGTGGGTCACCTCATGCTAAGTATCAGATATTAAAGTACCTGGTTTTGTCAATACCTGTACCATTTAAAGAAATTCTCAGAAAACAAGGACACATGCAACATCTCAGGAAATTCATTAATTCACCTCAAATCTTCCTCCTTCCATTCCTATGTAATGCTGACAGCCAATTGCTAAAAATCAAACAAATGGACATGTTGAAGATATCAACCAGTAGGAGACAACTTTGGGGGGAACTTTTAAATAAAGTGTATTCAGATGTGTTTGAATTATGCATTGGTGAAGACATTCAGAGTTTCCATGACTGTAGCAACAATGATTACTGTTTGTTCTTAAGGGCAACACAGGTTTCCAAGATTTTGTTTTGTTTTGTTTGTTTTTCCTACGAAGCTAGGCTTTGCAAGACAAACATGCTTATCCTTTAGAGACATGGGATTTAAAAATCTCTAAATAAAATGCCAACTTCACAAAGAATTTGTGAGTGTATTTTTATTTTTCCTGATTTTGTGATCTTTCCCATTGCCGTGGGAAGAATGCCCGAGGTTGCTGCATTTCTGGGAATGAAAAATCCTAAGCGACTCCTATTCAGGAAACTTGGGGTGTGGGCAAGCTCCCTTACTTGAATGAAAAGAAGTTCCAGTTTTGAATCCTGGGTCTGCAGTTAACTAGCTGTAGACTTTAGGGAGGTCATTGTCTTCATCTGTAAAATACTGGAAAGGAACACCTGTCTCATGGGGTTCTGGCACTGTGAAATCCAACGATGCAACTTATTTCTTTCAACTGTGGCCACACCACATGTAGGATCCTACAGCACCCTAAAATCTCTTTGAATCAGAAAGTAAAGAAGAAGAGGAAAATAAAAGATCACCCTTCTCCTGCCCGTCCTATGGCCAATGACCAATAAGTGATATGCTTGATGCTGAAAGATGCAGACCAGCCTTCAAGGTTCAGATGGGCCCTTTGGACAATAATCCTTCATCAGTGGATGTGTATTCATCCATCACAGGCACATCCTGCCTGGTTGTCTCTCTGTGATGCTAGCAGGCATTGATGATCATTGCTACAGCTGTTACTTCATGAGGGAGTGATGTGGTCATAGTCTTTTTCTATAATTTCTTTACTTAATTAGTTGGAGTATCTTCATAAAAAGAAACTTCCCCTCAGTTACTATGAAAAAGCAGGGTAGATGCTTGATTCTTTCCCTCCTTTTGCAGTTTGCAAAGTAATGCATTGATTTGCTAGCCTCCTCAAAAGCTGACTGATAATTTTTTAAAGGTGTCGTCATAAACTCATAGATGTAAATATTCCTGGTGGGTTCCAATCCATTGCAGCTTTGCCTTGATCAATGATCCAGTTGTCTCATCTTTGGGCAGTGGGAGCCTCTCCTGGCCCCTTTGATCCCACACAAGTGGTCTTGAGATCTTCTTTGCTTCTGGCTGCCAGAAGACATTCCAGGCTCATCCTGTACATTTCCCTCTCCACACCTGGACTCGGCCATTTCCCCAAGTAATCCTGGTTTCTTTCAGT
Source organism: Leptonychotes weddellii (assembly GCF_054177405.1). Classification (NCBI taxonomy): domain Eukaryota; kingdom Metazoa; phylum Chordata; class Mammalia; order Carnivora; family Phocidae; genus Leptonychotes; species Leptonychotes weddellii. Next base: position 53,811,903 of record NC_138381.1, read on the forward strand.
GGGAAATGGTGTTGGGAGATCAATGGGCCCTTGGCGTGCTCAGTGCTGCTGGATGGTCTTTGTGTCTAGGATTTTCAGCAGAGCCCATAATTTTTTATGTTGCTGTTGTTTTTAAAGATGAAATGCATCATGAATCCATTCTGTTATTTCCAATTTAAGTTCAGGACCAATTCAGGTTTATTTAAACAGATTGATCTTAGATTCCTCTTTGCTAGTATTATATTTAGGGCGTTTGCATTGATACTCACAAGTGAGGTTGGTCTGTAGTTTGCTCTTTGGAGTATTCTTTATCAGGTTTGGGAATAAATGTTATGCTTGCTTAATGGAAAGACTTTAGAATTTTCTTTATTGCTTAGAATCTAGACTAATTTATGTGGCAGTGGGATTATCTAATCTCTAAAGGTTTGTTAGAATACATGGTTTCAAGGGACGCCTGGGTGGCTCAGTGGTTAAGCGTCTGCCTTCAGCTCAGGTCATGATCCCAGGGTCCTGGGATCGAGTCCCGCATCGGGCTCCCTGCTCCGCAGGGAGCCTGCTTCTCCCTCTGCCTCTTTCTCTCTCTCTCTCTCTATCTCTCATGAATGAATAAATAAATAAAAAATCTTAAAAAAAAAAAAAAGAAAGAAACCATGTTTCGGCAATGCTTCTTGACGGGGACACCTTAATTGCCCTGCTTCTTCTGTGGTCATTGGCTTGGCTAAGCTTTCTGGCTCTACTAAGGTCGATTATGATATATTGTGCTTTTCTGGAAAAGTAGTTATTTCACCTAGGTTCTCAAATATGTTTGCACAGAATTTCAGATTTGTGCTTTGTCTCTTCCATTGTCTTCTTAATTAGGATAGCTAGTGACTTACCTATTTTGTTCAGATTTTAAAAGAACCAGCTTTTAGTTTTAACACTAGTCCCACTGCATTTCCCCCCTAACTTATTAATTTCTGATTTTGTCATCGCCTAATTTTGGGGGCTTATTTTATGCTTCTTTTTCTCTTTAAAACTTTTTGAATTGGGTGCTTATTTCATTTATTTTCATTTCTATCGATAGATACGTAAATAGATTTTATACTGTACATTTTATTTGGGAATGGTTTTAGCCATATGCCAATGGATTCAGATATGCCACGTTTTCATTATTCTTCTCCAGAAAACCTACAATATTGGTCTGTGTTTTCTACTTGATTCAATAATTTTTAAATCGCATTTAAAATTTTTTTCTGGATAGCAGGGTATTTTCTTTTTGATTTTGTTATTAGTTTATAGTTTTGCTGATAGTAGTCAGAGAATACCTATTTGTATTAGTTTTATTCTTTGGGTTGTATTGAGGTTGTGTATCATTCCATGTACATTTGAAAGAATGTATATTCTGCAGTATACATGTATAAAATCTACTTATTGCTTATTGGTTATGTTGTTTGGGTCCTCTGTAGCTGTACTATTTTTTTGTTCTTGGCCTAGCTTTTATTGAGAGAGGTGTGTTAAATTTTCCTGTTATGTATTTCTATTTATCTCTTCTTACTTCTCTTAGGTTTGTGCTTAAGTTGTTGGTGTGTATATTTTCATTGCAAATTGTACACTTAAGTTTTACAAAGTGGGCTACTTTGTGTCTTTTAATTTTGCTTTGTCTAAATTCTATCTTGTTGGATACCAAGGTTATTATCCCTACTTTCTTTTTATTTGCCTTTGCCTGGTACCTCTTTGTCCATATTTTTACTTGTACTTTTTCTAAATTTCTTCGATTTAGATGTGTCTCTTGTATACACAGTCTTGGATTTTTCTTTGTTGGTCAGGCTTAAAATCTTTTCCTTTTGTAGATGAGTTAAGCCAATTTACATGTATTTAATAGGATAAACGTGTGCCCTCAGTTCACCAGATTGTCTCTATAAATTGTCTCTCCTTATGTTGTCTGTTTTATTTGTTGTGTCTCTATTTTTTTATATATATATTTGCATTTGGGGAGGTTTATATATTTTTTTTTCAAATTTCCATTTGTATGACACCTTCATATAATACTGTATATGTATCATTGCATAATACGGTAATAATGTAGCATCCAGGGTCCTGGCAGGAGACAGAAAAACACCAGTAATTTGACCGGAGAACATTTAATATAACAGTTGCTAACTAGTGAAAGAGTTTACCTACTAAGAGCTAAAGAGAATATCACAGAGGATACAGCAGGTTCACGAGCAAAGCCCTGCTTCTGGGGCTGCAGCGGAGACCAGAGGAAGAAACCTGGGGGAAGAATACCCTCCCTTCAGACCTCCTTGGAAAGGATGTGGCACAGTCTCAATGAACATTCTGTTCCTTAAAGACCCAACTGTAAAATTAACCTGTGACAACTTTTATATAAAATAATCACATTCATGAGGACAGAGGAAAAGAAAGTGGTTAGCACATCTAACCGCACATAACGAGCAAAGAGAAAATAGGCAAGGCTGCCAAAGTTCTTATGTCTGCAATGGGTCATGAGGCCACAGTCAATATCTATGGCTTCCTTCTTTAATGATTCAGACCAAATTCCCTACCCTAGCTAGAATCTCAGCTCATGGGGGTTCCCTACCTAGTGGAGTGACTCAAACTTTCAGCCACCAAGGGTCTGAATCCTCGATCATGTTGCCATTTTTCTTGGGCTGCTGTAATTTTATTAACCTTAACTATTGGGCATGGCAGTGCTGGGGTGAGGTCCCCCAAAGAGTGCCCTGGGTTCCAGGCACGATTACCCTCCTAGCTAGAGAGATGGATGAGTTTTTCTCACCAAGGGGAGGTCAGGTTACTGCCCCATAGGGGGCATGAAATGACGTTAAGTTATGGAGCTCCAGATGAGACTGTCCTGTGCAGGGGAGGACTGCATACCAAGGCTAAGATTTGGGTTTAGAAGGAGGCAGCTCCTCTGTTAAAGCCTCAGTCTGACATCTGCTCCAAGGGAACTTCACCAAAGCCCCGCTCACACCATGTGGGGTCTTGTTGCCATCTGCTCTGGTTCCATGTGGGTCTGTCCCAATCAGCGTCCTCTCAGGCACACGGTGGCTGGAGGGGGTCGTTGGGCATCCTGCTTGGGTGGAGGGCCACCATAAGGCAGGCGGGGAAAGAGGGCCAGGAGACCCTGCAATCCATCTGCTTTTCAGGTTGCTTTCCAGAAGCAAGGTTTTTATGCCAAGCAGAAGAAAGGGCAACACTGGGATTTGGGGGGAAACTTTCAGAAGATAGTGACAATGTGGACTTGCTCATCGAGCCTTTTCAGTATATTTGACAGCTATGGAGAGCCATTAATGAAGACAAATAGGGGACAGTCCATTTCAGAGAGCTTGGCACATTGAGCTTCTGAGTCTTTGAGGAGGACTCCCGTCTTTGTAGGGTTTCTAATAATGTCTGCTTAGCAGCCTTCACCCTCACCAGGCAGGGAGAATAGGTCGCTTCCATCTTCATTGGCCCTGCCCCTCAGTAGTCATCCCACTGACCTCTCATTGGTGCTTTAGGCTCCACTGTTTGAGATCTATTTGTTTTAGTCATTCTGTTGTCCAGTGCCAGAGAGAAGTGACCCTGAGAGAGGGACTCAGTCACTTACCTGGGCGGGACTGACCCCATCAGCTGCCCCTTCATGACAGCAGACTATGAATGGTCTCACTTGGGTTGGGGGTGGGGCGCACCACAATGCACCAAGAAGCTGCAGAGAGGGACCTAAATAGTTGGAAACAATCCTGCAAGGAGAGATAGGCCCAGGGAGTGTCTTTCTCCAAGGCTAACAGCGCTGATCCATGCCCCCATGCACATGTGAAGGGTGCCCAGGACTGAGCCAGGTCCTCATGGGCCCAGGAACACTGGTGGGGGGAGGTGACCTCCTGCCACCAAGTCTGAGGAGAGCTGCTCCTTCAACTGCAAGTTGCTCTGACCAAACTCATAGTCTCAGCTCTTGCAAACATGCAAATTTCTGTCAAGGGAAATGAGGTTTACTTCTTACTAAAATATCTGTAGAAGAACCAAGTTCAAATAATTATTCCAGACCCCACTTCCCTTTCACTCTGCTTCACACACACACACACACACACACACACACACGTGCATCATGTGTTAAGCTTTCTGAAAGTCGAACTGAAAATAAAGCCTCAGAAGAGATGGAAAACTGGTATTTTTTATTATGTTATGTTAATCACCATACATTATTACATCATTAGTTTTTGATGTAGTGTTCCATGATTCATTGTTTGGGTATAACACCCAGTGCTCCATTCAGTACGTGCCCTCTTTAATACCCATCACCAGGCTAACCCATCCCCCCACCCCCCCTCCCCTCTAAAATGGAAACCTCAGGAAAACTGGTATTTTTTAAGTCAAATCCATGAAGACAAAGGAAGGAACAGAAAAACTTAAAGATTTAAAAGAGCAAATCTCAATGGCAGGCTATTGAAAGATCTTTCCACTTCTCCACTCCCACCCAGGGATGTGCAGCTTTAGAGTAAGGGAGAGAGGTATCCGTGAGCTTATGCATGATATTGCACACAACCAAACACAAGAAATTGGTTCAAAAAGTGGAGAGATCCAAAAGCACTTTAAAAAGTATATATACAAATACAAAAAAGGTTAAAAAGCTATACATCAAAATGTAAGATGTCATTTCTAAGTAGTGAAATGATGGATGTTTTTTATTTTCTTTATTATATATATATTTTTTCTTTTTAAATTTTTTTGTTAACATATAATGTATTATTTGTTTTAGGGGTACAGGTCTGTGATTCATCAGTCTTACACATTTCACAGCGCTCATCATAGTACATACCCTCCTCAGTGTCCATCACCCAGCCACCCCATCCCTCCCACCCCCCACCATTCCAGCAACCCTCAGTTTGTTTCCTGAGATTAAGAATCTCTTATGGTCTGTCTCCCTCTCTGGTTTAGTCTTGTTTCATTTTTCCCTCCGTTCCCCTTTGATCCTCTGTCTTGTTCTCAAAATCCTCATATCAGTGAGATCATATGATGCTTGTCTTTCTCTGATTGACTTATTTCGCTTAGCATTATACCCTCCAGTTCCATCCACATCCTTGCGAATGGCAAGATTTCATTTTTTTTTTTGATGGCTGCTCTTTACTATACATATATATTTCCTCATATTACCTTATGAACCAGAAAAATGAATGGGTTTTTAAAAGAAGAACCATTCTCTGGCCTCACTAGACCAAGCAGCACCGGTAGGCATCCTGCCCCAGGGGGCCATCCAACCCCTCCAGGGCAGAGCTGGGAGGGGGACTGTTCCCACCTTTGCTAGCTGGAGCATACACCACACAGTCCCACCCCCTCACCCAAAGTTGGCAAAGCCTTGCAAGCCAGACGGGAGAGCACTTTGAAATGATTTAAGAAATAGTTTATGCAGGTGAGATTCACATAACATAAAATTAAACCATTTTTAAAGCGAGCAATTTAGTGGCATTAAATCCATTCACACTGTTGTGAAACCACCACTTCTTTTTTTTTTTTTTT
>NC_138381.1:53817871-53836980 GCF_054177405.1 Leptonychotes weddellii
AGGGGAGGGGGGAGGGGGGATTGGTTAGCCCAGTGATGGGTATTAAGGAGGGCACGTACCGCATGGAGCACTGGGTGTTATACAAAAACAATGGATCATGGATCACTACATCAAAAACTAATGATGTATGGTGACTAACATAACATAATAAAATTAAAAAAAAAAAAGAAGGTTGTCATAGGAGGTGTCTAGAGGATAAGCTATATGAGGGTGCAGAGAGAAGAATCTGAACTGAGGGCCACCAGTAGCTAGTAGCTGGTAGCTATGAAGTAGATCACAGCTACTCAATTCTACTGTTATAAAATATGAAAGCAATTGCAGGAAACACATAAAAGAATAGCATGGCTGTGTTTCAGTAAGATTTTACTTATGGACATAAACATGTAATTTTCATATTTCATGAAATATCATTTTTCTTTATAATTTTTTTTCAATAATTTAAAAATATAAGGACCAGTTTTAGCTCACAGGCCATACAAAACATAGAATTTGGCTGACAGGTTGTAGTTTGCTAACTGATGTAGATTATCGTGGTAAGTAGTATTATTTTTCAGAATATTTTCTGCTTCTTCCTGCAAGGCCTTTTCTTATGGTACCCCCTACTCACACTTCTCTGTGAGGTTATACTCCCATCTTACTGAAGTCAGGCAAGGCAGAAATGTTGCAGAAAATAAAAATCAGACCGGTGAGAAACGAAGTGACACTCAGAGAAGTAGGAGAACTCAGGTTTATTTTACACCAGTGGACCCAGACAAGCTCGCACTCAAAATTCTGGGCCCCAGGCAGTGGGGTTATAGAGATTTTATAGGGGAGCACAGGGGGTCAGGTTCCAAGGGCTATGCTGACCGCTGGTAGGTGGGTTTAAATTGGGGGGGGGTGTTGCTTTAGGCTGGAACAGCAGTTAGGGCAGTGCAGGGAACTTGTGGCAGAACAGAAGCAGAAACAGCTGGTTATCTCTTGCTCCCAGCAGGGATTCTGGTTATCTCTAGCTATTTCTAGTAACTCTCCATCTTCTGGGGTCCGCCAGCCTGGGCCTGCTCTGGGTAATTGTCCTCTTCAATATGACTTGCGTTGGCCAATGAGATATGAGCTGAAGTGAGGCCACTAAGAGACAAAGTTTTAACATCCATGTCTGGGTTCCACTATCACATCTTTCTCTCTGCCACAAATATTGCAACCACTTATTCAGGAACAAAATGCCAGCTGCCATCATTGTATTCCAACACTGTGTTAGTAAGGCCTAGTGAATGGGATAAGCAAAGATAGTAAAATATTGGAAGTGAAAATTATTTTTGATGTTATTTGATACATGGAAAGTTCAATAATAAAACTTTCATAAAATTATTCTGGCATTTTGATGAGGTGATTGAATAAGAGATAAATGTTGTCAATAGATGTTGTTGTTGTTAACCAGCAAAAATAAGTAACAAATTGAGATAGGAAAAAGAATTCCAGTTCACTTTAGTATAAAAAAAATGAGGAAATGATTAGGAATTAAATTCAACACTAAATTATATGTGAAAAAAAATTATAAAATCTTTTGAAGAGTAAAGCAAGATATGAAAGTGTAAAAATTATCTACTATATTTTTAGATGTGAAGACATTGTAAATTTATCAGACTTCAAAATTAATAAGCAAGTTTAATGTAATTCCAACTAAAATTCCAACTTTTTGAATTGCACAAAAGAATGATAGGGGCGCCTGGGTGGCTCAGTTGGTTAAGCGACGGCCTTCGGCTCAGGTCATGATCCTGGAGTCCCTGGATCAAGTCCCGCATCGGGCTCCCTGCTCGACGGGGAGCCTGCTTCTCCCTCTGACCCTCCCCCCTCTCATGCTCTCTCTCTCTCTCTCATTCTCTCTGTCTCAAATAAATAAATAAATAATCTTTTTAAAAAATGATTAAATTTTTGTGCAATAGTAAATATCCGAGAGTAATCAAGGAAACAGTTAAATGTGGACTTACCTTGCTAATTTTTTAGTCAAGTTAAGAAACCTGGAAGCTAGGGGGTGGGGCAATTCCACACAGGCAGGATTACCTGAGAGAGCAGCAGGACCCTCCCCCAGAAGACAGGCTGGAAGTCAAGTGGATAACAATCCTTTGAATCCTATAAAACTGTAAAATCCCAACAGAAGGGGAAAATTGTATACTGAGCTCCAGGTGTGGCCTCACGACTTGTTTACTTTTCAGATATAATTTTCCTTTCCTTTTGTTTCTTTCTTTCTTTTTGATTTTTTCCTTTTCTCATGCCGTTTTCCCCTGCCATATTCTTCCTTATACCTTCTCATTTCAACTAGATATCTATTATGCCAACTCATTTTTGCATAGGTGTTTTTTAACTTGTATTTTTACACACCTATATTTTTATATATATATGCTTTATTTTAGCCCATTTTTCACTCAGTTTTACCATTTTATATATACAAGTTTTACTTTCCTAGTGATTTGGGGATGTACTGTCCACTAACACACAAACCAAAATACACCTAGGAACAGAAATTAAAGAAGAACTTAATTCATAGAAACCAACGAGAATGAAAACACATTGATTCAAAACCCATGGGATACTGCAAAGGCAGTCCTAAGGGAGAAATATATAGCCATCCAAGCCTCTCTCAAAAAATTAGAAAAATCCCAAATGCACAAGCTAACCTTACACCTAAAGGACCTGGAGAAAGAACAGCAAATAAAGCCTAAACCAAGTAGGAGAAGAGAAATAATGAACATTAGAGCAGAAATCAATGAAATAGAAACCAGAAAAACAGTAGAACAGATCAATGAAACTAGAAGTTGGTTCTTTGAAAGAATTGATAAATCGATAAACCACTGGCCAGACTTATCCAAAAGAAAAGGGAAAGGACCCAAATCAATACAGTCATGAATGAAAGGGGAGAGATCATGACTAACACCAAGGAAATAGAAACAATTATTAGAAATTATTACCAGCAATTATATGCCAACAAATTAAGCAATCTATGCATTCCTAGACACTTATAAACTGAAACAGGAAGAAATAGACAATCTGAACAGACCAATAACCAGTAAAGAAATTGAAGCAGTAATCAAAAACCTCCCAAAAAACAAGAGTGCAGGGCTGAAGGCTTCCCAGGGGAATTCTACCACACATTTAAGGAAGAAGTAATATCTAGTCTACTGAAGCTGTTTCAAAAACATATAAATAGAAGGAAAACGTCCAAACTCGTTCTATGAGGCCAGGATTATCCTGACCCCAAAACCAAATCAAAAAGGAGAATTACAGACCAATATCCCTGATGAACATGAATGCCAAAATACTCAACATGATTCTAGCCAATAGGATCAAACAGTACCTAAAAGGATTATTCACTACTACCAGGTGGGATTTATTCCTAGAATGCAAGTGTGGTTCAACATTTGCAAATCAATCAACGTGATAGAGCACATCAATAAAAGAAAAGACAAGAAACATATGATCTTCTCAATTGTTGCAGAAAAGGCATTTGACAAAATACACTATCCTTTCCTGATTAAAACTCTTTAAAGTATAAGGATAGAGGGAGCATACCTCAATATCATAAAAGCCATCTATGAAAAGCCCACAGTGAATATCATCCTCAATGGGGAAAAACTGAGAGCTTTTCCCTTAAGGTCAGGAACACGACAGAGATACCCACTCTCACCATTATTGTTCAACATAGTACAGGAAGTCCTAGTCTGAACAATCACAAAACAAAAAGAAATAAAAGGCATTTAAATTGGCAAAGAAGAAGTCAAACTCTCTCTCTTTGCAGATGACATGATACTTTATGTTGAAAACCCTAAAGACTTCACCCCCAAATTGCTAGAACTCATATAGCAATTCAGGAATGCGTCAGGATACAAAATCAATGCACATAAGTCAGTTGCATTTCTATACACTAACAATGTGACTGTAGAAAGAGAAAATAAGGAATCGATTCCACTTACAACAGCTCCAAAAACCATAAGACACCTAGGAATAAACCTAACCAAAGAGGTAAAAGATGTATATTCTAGAACCTACAGGACACTTCTGAAAGAAATTGAGGAAGACACAAAGATATGGAAAAACATTCCATGCTCATGGATCAGAAGAATAAACATTGTTAAAATGTCTATGCTGCTCAGAGCAAATTACACTTTCAATGCAATCCCTATTTTGATAGCATTGACATTTTTTACAGAGTTGGAACAAACAATCCTAAAATTTGTATGGAACCACAAAGACCCCAAATTACCAGGGGAATGTTGAAAAAGGAAACCAATGCTGGGGGCATCACAATGCCTGACTTCAAGCTATATTACAAAGCCATAGTCATCAAGACAGTATGATATTGGCACACAGTCAGAGACATTAGATCAACGCAAAGAATAGAGACCCCAGAAATGGGCCCTCAACTCCATGGTCAAATAATCTTTGACAAAGCAGGAAAGAACATCCAATGGAAAAAAGACAGTATCTTCAATAAATGGTGCTGGGAAAATTGGACAGCCACATGCAGAAGAATGAAACTGGACCATTCTCTTACACCATACACAAAGAAAAACTCAAAATGGAGGAAAGACCTCAATGTGAGACAGAATACCATCAAAATCCTAGAGAACATAGGCAGTAACCTCTTTGACATTGGACACAGCAACTTCTTTCAGGACACATCCCTAAAGTCAAGGGAAACAAAAGCAAAAATGAGCTTTTGGGACTTCATCAAGATAAAAAGCTTTTGCACAACAAAGGAAACAGTCAACAAAACAAAGAGGCAGCCCACGGAAGGGAGAAGCTATTTGCAAATGACATCTCAGATAAAGGGCTGATATTCAAAATCTATAAAGAACTTCCCAAACTCAACACCCAAAAAACAAAGAATCTAATCAAGAAATGGGCAGAAGACATGAACAGACACTTTTCCAAAGAAGACATACAAATGGCTAACAGACACATGAAAAAATGTTCAACATTACTAACCATCAGGGAAATAACAAATCAAAACCACAATGAGATACAACCTTACACCAGTCAGAATGGCAAAAATTAACAAAACAGGAAACAACAAATGTTGGCGAGAATGTGGAGAAAGGGGAACCCTCTTACACTGTTGGTGAGAATGCAAACTGTTACAGCCAGTCTAGAAAACACTACAGACGTTCCTCAAGATGTTAAAAATAGAGCTACCCTACAACCCAGCAATTGTACTACTAGGTATTTACCCCATAGATACTGATGTAGTGAAAGAAGGGGCACATGCACCTCAATGTTCATAGCAGCAATGTCCACAATAGCCAAACTGTGGAAGGAACTGAGATGCTCTTCAACAGATGAATGGATAAAGAATATGTGGTTCATATATACAATGGAATATTACTCAGCCATCAGAAAGGATGAATACCCACCATTGTATTGACATGGATGGAATTGGAGGGGATTATGCTAAGCGAAATAAGTCAAGCAAAGAAAGACAATTACCATATGGTTTCAGTCACATGTGGAACATAAGGAATAGAATAGAGGACCACAGGGGAAGGGAAGGAAAACTGAATGGGAAGAAATCAGAGGAGACAAACCATGAGAGACTCTGGACTCCAGGAAACAAACTGAGGGTTACAGAAGGGAGGTAGTGGGGGGATGGGGTGATTGGGTGATGGGTATTAGGTGGGCAGGTGTTGTGATGAGGACTGGGTGTTATATGCAGCTAATGAATCATTGAACACTACAACAAAAACATTATGTACTATATATTGGTAACTGAACATAATGAAAAATAAAATGAAGTAAAATAAAAACATTAGTAAAAATCTGTCAGAAAAAAAATTTCTAAGGTAAAATATCTCATAAAGTAATATGAGAAATTATCATTTGGGATCAAACTATTTTCACTGCATAAGTCAGTTAAAGAACTTCCTTCAGCTATTATCTGTGTCTCTCCTGGTCTCACATTTCTCCACAGCACTGACTTCCATTAGACATAATGTGTCTCTTACTGACTGATTACCTGTCTTCCCACATTAGAGTAGAAGCTATCTGAAGGTAGGGACTTTTCTGTTTCACAGTGCCCAATACAGTGCCTGGCTCTAGTATGCATTTAATAATATCATTGAATAAATAAATGAATATTGTACAAATTAGTAATAAAAAGAGAAACAATGCAATAAAGGCAGTTGAAGATTATGAAAAGACCAATTCCAGAAATGCAGATCAAGGAAAAGAATCAATATATCAAAGGTTCTGTTCACCCTTAGTGGGGGTGAGCAGAATGAAAATGAAAAACCAGGTAATGAAAAACCAGATAACAATGACAACTTCTCACTAGATTGATGAAAATTCGAAATGATTATAACTTCAATCCTGGCAGAAATATGCAAAGAAGATATTTATATAGATCTCTGGAGGAAATCAGAATTGTTATAGCATTTTGAGAAAACAATCCAGCATTATCTTTTTTTTTAATTTTACTTATTTATTTTAGAGACCGAATGAACAAACAGGGGCCAGAAGGGGAGAGAGAGGGAGAGAGAATCTAGAGCAGACTCCACACTGAGCAGAGGAACCCAATGCTGGGGTCAATCTCATGACCCTGAGATCATGACCTAAGTCAAAATCAAGAGTCAGATACTTAACTGACTGAGCTACCCAGGTGCCCCAGCAGCATTATCTTTTAAAATAAAATATATTGTACCCTTGAATCAGTAAGCTGACTCCTGAGAATTTATAACATACATAAAAACACTGGTGTTTAAGAATATGTATATGCATTGACTGCAGCATTGGTTGCGATCACAACAAACAGAAAATTAACATACATCAAATGAGAAATGATTTAATAAACCATGGTGTGTTCACACAGTGCAATATTTGTGACTTTATGGAATGGAATAGTTCAGCTATTAAGAAGAATGAACTAGAGCTAAACCAATTGATTTCATGAGATATATTTGGGTCAGAAAAACAAGATGCATAAAATATGCAATATAATACCAAATTGGAATAACAAACAATGAAAAAACTATGTGTATGGGTGTGTATGTGTCTATGAGTGTATGACTGTGTAGAAGAGGGTAAGAAGGAAGAGAATGAAAAAAGAGAATTCAGTAAATGCATATATATTCATATGGAAAGAATTGTTAAATGGAAAGAACCAGTTGGATAACAATATGTATAACTTGTTTACAACTGCATTCAAAAACATGTCTTTATGTTTACATTTACATAAATGACTCTTGAACAACCTGGAGGATAGGGGTGCTGACCCCCCACACAATTGAAAATCTGAGCATGACTTTTGACTCCCTGAAAACTTAGTAGCCACCTGTTGCCTTACTAATAACATAAACAATCAATTAGCACATATCTTGTATATGTATTATATGCTGTATTCTTACAATAAAGTAAGCTAGGAAAAAATGTTACTAAGAAAATCATAAGGGGACACCTAGGTGGCTCAATCGGTTAAGTATCCAACTCTTGGTTTCAGCTCAGGTCATGATCTCAGAGTCCTGGGATTGAGCCCTACATTGAGCTCTGCACTCAGCACAGAGTCTGCTTGGGATTCTCTCTCCCTCTGCCCCTCCTAGTCATTCTCTCTCTCTCTCTCTCTCAAATAAATAAATCTTTTTTAAAAAGAAAATCATAAGGAAGAGAAAATGCATTGACAGTACAGTACTGTATTTATAGACTAAAAAATCTTTGTATAAGTGGACCCATGCAGTTCAAATCTGTGTTGTTCAAAGGTCATTGTATATCATGAAAGATAGCAAAATCTTAATGGTGGACACTTTGAGGGAGAAGGCTTTATGGATTAGGGGGTGGGATAAAGTAATGAAATGTTTTCTTTTTATTTCATACAGTTCAAATTTTTTTTGCCTTCAAAATGTGGCAAGTTGCATTTATAATGAGATTTTTAAAAAATCAATAGTGAAGGATGGGATTTGTCCTGACTTACTGTTTCCTATTTTTGCCTTAGGACCTTTAGATGTTTTCTGTCTCCATCAAAACTTTCTGGGTTTCCTTCCTCTGGTTTGTCAATTTTTTGACTGAGAGGATGTAGAAGGAAGAAATGCTGTGTATTTGTGTATGTGTGAATGTGAGTACATGGCTGAGACTAGGGGTATAGTAATGTCTGAATCAGTGAATGGCAGGACCAGGATCTTTCTTTTTTAAAGATTCTACATGCCCCATCTTTTTACTGGTTGGTTTAAGGAAATGCAATGGTGCCAGCCCGTACCAGGGAATTCCCGTAGTGGAAGAAGACAGCTCAGTCCTATTGATGACAAATGCAGTTACATTTATTTTATGGGATGGAGGTAGTCTGGGGGATGGAAAGGGAGCACTTACACACCTATCTTTCTGGTGGAATTATGGATTTTTCCATTAGATTTGTCATGCTGTGTCTGCCTGTAAGGCCTTCCTGATTTCCCAAGACTACTGCTCAGGGAATCTGTGTAGTCATGGAGACCATCTACTCCTCACCCTAACTCTACTGGTCATCTCAGGGTTGCACATTAATTCTGCCTGGTATTTTAGTTGGCAGTAAGGTACAGGGCAAGGCTTAGGGGAAACGTTCACTATTTTTTTCATGTATTTTTCATTTATTCATTTATCCATCCTTTGTGCTACCCACCAATTGGCACATCCATTTCTGACCAATATTTGTGATGATCTATGTGCCAATCTTGTCCTATGGATGGAGATATTCTTAATGAAGAATAAGATCCCTATCTGCCCCCCACCCCCCGGAGCTCATTAGCTAGATCTGGAGTCAGACTAAGTATGCACTTTACTAGAATGTCATATGCATTATAACATAGGCAGGCATGAAGCACCCTGGAGGTGGAAGAAGTAATTAATTCTCTTCTGCATGTGGGGCTGGGGGATCTAGCAAATGTTTCCTGAGAAGTGATGTGGAACCGGATCTGAAGTGAGGAGTAGAAATCTTCCAGGCAGAAAGAGGGGCTTATTGAATAAATGGAAAGTTGTACAGGACAAGAAGGCAAACTGGGGAGGGGAAGGAGCATGGACAGAGCATGGGCCCCAAGTTGCATGTGGAGAACCCAGCAATTCTGGGCTGTACAACTGGAGCTGAAGAAGGAGCAGAAATGTTGTGGCTGGGCAGATTCAGTGAGGAAGTGACATGATCCACCTGCATTTAAAATTAGTCATTAAAATGACTAGCACATCATTCCTTTCTTGTCACCCAATTTCACTATTTTCCCTTGGTGAGATGGCTATATGGTATAAAATTGACCACAAATGTATAAGTTGGCCTAAGATCACCATTCTAAAATTTAAGTCTTGTTTAGTTTATGGTAGTGACAAAATTTGAAGAAGGATGATTTTAGCACATTCAAGAGAGGTCCACATAACTCATCTGCTGGTCAAGATGTCTTTTATCCCCAAGGACCACCTCACTTCAGAAAGAAAACAAGAGAAATAAACTGGTTACTACTGACAACAATTTTGATATCCAGAAGAATAATCCAGAGAACATTTTAACTTTCACCACATATACCCAGATCTCACTGGGTTGAAGTTGAAGTGGGGTGTACTACATCACCTTGGCTAAACTGGAATTTCATTTTACAGAACCCCCTTCACTGATTCCAGATCAGAGTTGGCTAAAAGAGAAAGCTGAATGGAATTGAGCAGGCAGAAACAAGCAGGAGCTGTGATGTTCTGAAGGTCATTCTGGTGGGAAGCAGTGAGAGAGACAGGTGCCAGCAGGTCCCATCTTGTCTTAATCTCTTCCACCAGGTATCATCAGGTCCTCTTCTGGACTGCTGGTCTGGCCAACTCCCAGTGATCCAGGCACACAGATCAGATGCAGAGGCCAAACCTACCACTGACTCCCCATCTGTTCTCTCTGATGACCCTGCTCTGGCAGCTGGGCACACTGGCTTCAAGAGGACTGCTTGGGGACTTTATTCTTATCCCTCAAGTCCTCCTTTCAGATTCCTACTTCTCCAGTCTTTCCTGAAATTTTGTAGGATCTTATTTCTACAATACATCCCTTATTTAATGATACACATAATGACTTTGTATCTCTGAATGCTGACTGGAGAATTTAACAGCTAAAAATATGGGTCCTCAGTAAGAGAAACCTTAAAGAATGTGGCTTTGGGTTTGAGTGGTTGCAGAAGCCTGAAGGTTTCAAAAAGAAAAAAAAAGACCATTATGAAGGCTTGAAGGACAGTAAGAAAATTTTTATAAGACTGAGGAAAGGGGGACCCATGTTATATGGTGATGAAACATTTGGTGAAATTGTAGGCTTCAGCAAATGGAAGTTAGATGGATACCTAACGAACTTATGGGTCTAAGAAGATTTCAAAGCAGAATTTTGTAGGGGATAACTGGCTACATTCAGCTGACTATAATAAAGTATAGGAGAAGCTACATGAGTTAGAGGGCAACTATTTAATTTCAAGCAGAATTTAGAGGAAATACAAAGAAGCCAGAATTTACTGTGTTGGAAATAAAGTAGTTTATCCTTCTCAGCTTCTCCAGATAGCAAGATATTTTGAAAGTAATAAATGGCCTTAAGGAAAAAATAAAATCCAGAGCACTTATAGCCTAACATACCCTTAGAGTAAGTTAGTCTTAGCTCAGACAAGAGATATTTAAGGTGGTGTCTTTAAGCTGGACAAAAATTCTTCTAATAATATCAAGGTGTGCCTTGTACACCTGTTGACTGGACATTTGGGCTTCTAAGAATCTCAAGATTATTCTCCTATATCAATCTCACATGGAGCACAAGGTAGAGAAATGCCTATTTCAGTAAATAAATGTGGTATGGCTTCTGTCTAATGGAGTGTGATTGTGACTTTGGTCTAATTTTATACATGAGAAACTCACAAAAGTTTTAAAGAAATTGTATCATCTTGGACTGAAAGGCATAAAGCCAGTTTATAATAAAAAGAGGATGCTGGGCCTTCAAGGTCCTATGGGCAGGAAGCAAGTTGAGAAATTATTTTAGCTACAACATAAGCCATTTCTTATGGGAAATGAAGGATTATTTAAAGGATAGAGTCAAGAATCACAGAGAACTACTCCCAGGTAGCTGCAGTGGGCCCTAATCAACTGGTGCTGTGGGTCCAGCTAGATTTCACAATTGCTCTCCACCAGTGACTGTGTACTTCCTCCTTCTCCTTCCCTTTGAAATGAGAGGAATGGCAGTGATGATCCTCTGTTTGTCCTACGTTGGGTGTATATGAAGCTGAGAATTTGTATCCTTAGTTCACAAATTCTTCAAATTTAGATAAACCACCCCAGAAGCTGCAACGAAGGAGCCACAATGGAAGAAATGTATCTTGTGATTTGGATCACAAGATCCTGAAATTTGAGCTGATGATTTTATGAGAGCAGTATTTTTGGGATCTTGAGAAAGGTTAGCATGTATGTATGTATGTATGTATGTATGTGTGTATTTTTGCATGTGTAGCACAAGGATTGTGGCTAGATGGCAGACCGAGGGAACTAGTGTCCAAAAAGAACTTTAAAAATTTCATTCCTCCTTTTGTGTACACAATGTTTCTTGCATCAAGAGCTTATGTCTTTTCCCTTTGATTCTGGAGTGGGTCTATGACTGCTTTGACCAATAAAGATATGGAAGAAGTGAGTTTTGGAAATTTTAAGTTAATATTTAAAGAATACCTGCAGCCTCAGCATCTTCTTTTTTGAGAAAGCTGTTATGGTGAGAATTAGCATTATGCTAGCAGTTCGTGAAGAGGCTGACATGAATGAAAAGCCTAGCCAAAGTTCTGCTGAACTCCCTTACAGGCAGCACCAACCTGCCAGCCATGTAAGTGAGCCACCTTGGATGTGACCATTAGAGCCCCAGTTGAGAAGCTGTGACACCAGGAGTGCAAAAAACAAAGGTAAGTCCCCACCAAACCTGCCTATATTGTAATCCTCGAGCAGTAAATGACTTTTTTTTTTTTGGCCACTAAATTTTGAGATAAATTGTTATGCAGCAATAGATAATCTACAGCAGAAGTAATTTTCTTCTCTGAGAATTTTGTTTCCAAAAATTCTCAACAATGGGTTTAAAATGGAAAACATTAATGACTAAGAGGGGATTGCAAAAAGAATCAGACTTAAAAATAACTAGCGAATGGAGGCAGGTAAAGGGATAGTATGTTTTTTGGAACAGAATAATAATATGTTTTGGAGTTCTTAAATTTTTAATATAAAATCATAAAATCTGGATTTGATCAATTTGAGACTTGTGATACATTTTAAAGGAAAAGTCTTTGAAAAAATGGAAAATATTATTATTTGAAAGAAAACACATAGAAAAGATATTATCTTTTTTGACAGTATGGGGAAAAGTTTTCAATTAGCAATAATCGTGCCTCGGATAAACCTCATTGGCTACAATACTGCCACTGCGCAAAGCTTCTTTTTTGACAGTAAATCACAAACCCAGAGAATGCAAGAGACTGATAAGGTTAGATCCAGAACTGAGATTTCTGGCTCTCAGCGTTGAAAAAGAGCATTTATTATTTTTTCTTAATTTATATTTTTAAGTCAGCTCTATGCCCAATGTAGGGCTTAAATTCGCAACCCTGAGATCGAGTCACATGCTCTACCAATTGAACCAGCCAGGTGACCTGAAAAGAGCAGTTTTCTTATTTCAATTGCATATGGTCTATGCTAGCTGAAAATTGAATCTTAGTACTATATGTTGGCTAACTGAACAAAATTTTTAAAAAGTAATGATTCTAAGAGAGGGGCACCTGGGTGGCTCAGTTGGTTAAGCTACTGCCTTCAGCTCGGGTCATGATCCTGGAATCCCGGGATCGAGTCCCGCATCGGGCTCCCTGCTCGGCGGGGAGTCTGCTTCTCCCTCTGACCCTCCTCCCTCTCATGTACTCTCTCTCTCTCTCACTCTCTCAAATAAATAAATAAAATCTTTAGAAAAAAAAAAAAGTAATGATTCTAAGTGAAAAAAAATAAAATAAAACTTTGGAAAAAAAAAAAAGAGTACACCTGTCAGGATGAGCACTGAGTAATGTATAGAATTGTTGAATCACTATATTCTACACCTGAAACTAATATAACACTGTATCTTAACTATACTGGAATTAACTTTCAAAAAATAAAAAATAAAATAAAAGTAAAATGTGCTCTAAAAAAAAAGAAAATTGAATTTTAGTGAGGAAACAGCCTTCATTTTGGTTATTTTCATAATTGTTTCTAAAACTAGGCTGAGCCAATTAACGGTTAAACTGCAGAGAAGGAAGGATCTCTATTGATTTTATACATATGAAATGGCTGAATGTGAAAAATCAACATCCCCACTGGATGTGACCTAAGATTTATGGGGATTCATTTCACCACCTTTACACTCAGGCCAGCACCAGAAGGATATGAACATTTTAGCAGAAAATTAACATACTCATATCATTGGAGATAAGTGTCTTTTAAATTAGCGCCCTGTGCCACCCACCTCTCTGTATGCCTCCATAACTTCATTATGAAACATTTATTCTTGCTTTGTATAAATGAAGTTCTCCAGATGAAACTCTTGAAATAACAGCAGAATAACCTTTAGAATAACTAGTTTCCTTCTTTGTCTTATTCCTCCCAAACCCTGTAACTCCCTTCAGACAATGGAAAATAATTCATTTTGATAAGTATCAAAATTTGGTGTAATTTAGAATCTTTGGAACCATTGTCTTGTGTGGATCTGATCTTTGTCCTTGATTTCACAAGCAGGTCTTCTGCCAACTTGGAGAGGGGAGGTGGCTGGGGCTGTTGGTTGAATAGTTTGTGGGTGGACGTGCACTTTCATATAGTAACCAACTTATCTGTTTTCACTCACCTGAAACAACCTGCCTTGGGTGTTCTGACTAAATCTTGTTTTCCCTCTGTGGATTCTGTAGTGAGAATTTAGAATGTTCATTTTGGCAAGAACTGTGCCTATTTACATATTATCTGGCCAACAGTCATTAAATTCTCTCTCTCTCTTTTTTTTTTTTTTAGCAACAGAAAGAATGAAGAGTGAATATGGAATCTCTGCAACATCAGTTGCATCCAAATGCAGGCATCATCAGCCAAAAGTTAGGAGAACTCTGGCTTCAGCTCTGGGTTGATGGCAAAAATGATGATAAAAATTTGATAAATTCTTTTTGTAAGTGGGGACGTTCCCAGGCCAGCTGAGAGTCTGGAGGCCCTGAATACTGGGTTTAAGAAGAGTATAACAAATGTTACATTATGCACAGTCTCCATGCTGTCAGGTGAAGAATATTGTTAAAAAATTATTAATTCAACAAACACTCCTATGCTTGGTGCCAAGGTACAATATTACTCCGTCATCAAGGGGCTCATTGTCTGATGAGTTATAAGTATATCATTTTCTCCCAATATGCAGTAAGAATGATGTTTAAAGATATACAATACTTTTGTTTTATTTGATAAAATGAAACAAAGGCTAAGAACAAAAAATGCTGGTCATTATCTGGATATTGTTTTTAGAACCTGAGGACTGATTATCCCATTGTTCATTAATCATCTTTTCTCAGTGTATCTCCCTCCAGCCATATAAAACAATGACATTCTACTGAAAACTTCCATTTTCCTTGTCTCTACTTATGTTACAAAATAATAGAAAAATTCCTCAAGGTACAGCTTACATGCATATGGGATGACTTAGGGGAATGGCATGGAGAGAGGGGCCCAGCACAACACAGTGGCAAGTTTTTGGGGTCTAGAATGATAAAAATTGGTTAAAAATGTATTTGCACAACTTGATGGTCATTAGAATTTGGGCAAATTACTTAGTTCTGTAAGCCTCACTTTTCTCACTTGTAACATAGTAATGATAATGATAGTACTGATCTGATGATGTGAGAACCAAAGGAAATAGGCTGTGTAAAGGATCTTGTAAGCAGCCAGTAGATGTTCGCATTTTTTTTATTTGTGCAAAAAAAAAAAAATACAGGAGGCAGCAGAGAGGACTTTTGTGATATAGAGAAGTTTGGTGTAAAATTGAAATATATGTCTTTCTTTCTTTCTTTCTTTCTTTCTTTCTTTCTTTCTTTCTTTCTTTCTTTCTTTCTTTCTTTCTTTCTTCCTTCCTTCCTTCCTTCCTTCCTTCCTTCCTTTCTTTCTTTCTTTCTTTCTTTCTTTATTGAACTATAATTTATATACCATATCTTATTAGTTTAAGGTATACATCATAGCGGTTCAGTATTTTTATACATTACAAAATGATCCCCACAATAAGTCTAGTTACCATCTGTCACCATACAAAGTTACTACAATATTACAGATTATATTCCCTATGCTGTACCTTATGTCCCTATTACGTATTTATTTTATAACTGGAAGTTTATACCTTTTAATCTCCTTCACCTATTTCACCCACCCCAGCCCTTCCCCCTCTGATAATCAATAATTTGTTTCCTGTATCTATAAGTTCATTTCTATTTTTTTTGTTTGTTCATTTGTTTTGTTTTTTTAGATTCCACATATAAGAAAAATGATACTGTATCTGTCTTTCTCTGACTGACTTATTTCACTTAGCTTAGTACCTTCTAGGTCCATCTATGTTGTCACAAATGGCAAGATTTCATTCTTTTTCATGGTTCTGACTGTATTTATTTATCACAACTTCTTTATCCATTCATGTGTCAATGGACATATAGGTTACTTCCATGTCTTTGGCTAATACTGTAATGAACATAGGGTTACATATATCTCTTTGAATTGATGTTTTTTTCTTTGGATAAGTACACAGTAGTGGAATTGCTGGATCATATGGTAGTTCTATTTTTAATTTTCTGAGGAACCTCTATATTATTTTCCATTGTGCTTGCATCCATTTACATTCCCACCAACAGTGCACAAGGGTTCCCTTTTGTCTATATTCTTGCCAACCCTAGTGATTTTTTTGTCTTTTTGATAATCATCGATCTGACAGGTATGAAATGATACCTCATTGTGGTTTTGATCTGTATTTCCCTGATGATAAGAGATGTTAAACATCTTTTCATGTGCCTGATGGCCATCTCTATGTCTTCTTTGGAAAAATGTGAATTCAAATAATTTTATTCTTTATTTATTTTCTTAATTTAATTTTATTATGTTATGTTAGTCACCATACAAAATACATCATTAGTTTTTGATGTAGTGTTCCATGATTCATTGTTTTCATATAACACACATTGCTCCATGCAGTATGTGCCCTCCTTAATACCCGTCACTGGGCTAACCCATGCCCCCACCCCCCTCCCGTCTAAAACCCTCAGTTTGTTTCTCAGAGTACATAGTCTCTCATGATTTGCTCCCCCTCTGATTTCCCCCCCTTCATTTTTTCCTTCCTTCTCCTAAGGTCCTCCATGCTATTCCTTATGTTCCTCAAATAAGTGAAGCCATATCATAATTGACCTTCTCTGCTTGACTTATTTCACTTAGCATAATCTCCTCCAGTTCCATCCATGTGGATGTAAAAGTTGGGTATTCATCTTTTCTGATGGCTGAGTAATATTCCATTGCATATATAGACCACATTTTCTTTATCCATTCGTCTGTTGAAAGGTATCTTGACACTTCTCACAGTTTGACTATTGCAGACATTGCTGCTATGAACATTGGGATGCATATGGCTCTTCTTTTTACTACATCTGTGTCCTTGGGGTAAATACCCAGTAGTGCAATTGCTGGGTCATAGGGTAGCTCTATTTTTAATTTTCTGAGGCACCTCCACAATGTTTTCCAAAGTGGCTACCAACTTGCATTCCCACCAACAATGTAAGAGGGTTCCCCTTTCTCCACAACCTCTCCAACATGTGTTGTTTCTTGCCTTGTCAATTTTTGCCATTCTAACTGGTGTAAGGTGGTATCTCAATGTGGTTTTGATTTGAATTTCCCCGATGGCTAATGATGATGAACATTTTTTCATGTGTCTGTTGGCCACTTGTATGTCTTCTTCAGAGAAGTGTCTGTTCATGTCTTCTGCCCACTTTTTGACTTGATTATTTGTTTTTGGGGTGTTGAGTTTGGGAAGTTCTTTATAGATCTTGGAAATCAGCACTTTTTCTGTAGTGTCATTTGCAAATATCTTCTCCCATTCCGTGGGTTGCCTCTGAGTTTTGTTGACTGTTTGCTGTGCAGAAGCTTTTTATCTTGATGAAGTCCCAAAAGTTCATTTTTGCTTTTGTTTCACTAGCCTTTGGAGATGTATCTTGAAAGAAGTTGCTGTGACCGATGTCAAAGAGGTTACTGCCTATGTTCTCCTCTAGGATTTTGATGGAATCCTGTCTCACATTGAGGTCTTTCATCCATTTTGAATTTATCTGTGTGTATGGTGTTAGAGAATGATCGAGTTTCGTTCTTCTTCATGTGGCTGTCCAATTTTCCCAGGACCATTTATTGAAGAGACTGTTTTTTTTCCATTGCATGTTTTTTCCCGCTTTGTTGAAGATTATTTGACCATAGAGTTGAGGGTCCATATCTGGGCTCTCTATTCTGTTCCACTGGTTTATATGTCTGTTTTTGTGCCAGTACCATGCTGTCTTGGTGATCACTGCTTTGTAATATAGCTTGAAATCGGGCAATATGATGCCCCCAGCTTTGTATTCTTTTTCAACATTTCCTTGGCATTTCGGGGTCTTTTCTGATTCCATACAAATTTTGGGATTGTTTGTTCCAGCACTTTGAAAAATGTCATTGGAATTTTGATCAGGATGGCATTAAAGGTATAGGGTATGCTCTGGGTAGCATAGACATTTTAACAATGTTTATTCTTCAGATCCATGAGCATGGAATATTTTTCCATCTTTTTGTGTCTTAAATTTCTTTCATGAGTGTTCTGTAGTTCCTCGAGTATAGATCCTTTACCTCTTTGGTTAGGTTTATTCCGAGGTATCTTATGGTTTTTGGTGCTATTGGAAATGGAATCATTTCTCTAATTTCTCTTTCTACAGTTGCGTTGTTAGTGTAAAAGAAAGCAACTGATTTCTGTGCATTGATTTTGTATCCTGCCACATTACTGAATTGCTGTATGAGTTCTAGTAATTTGAGGGTGGAGTGTTTTGGGTTCTCCACATAAAGTATCGTGTCATCTGTGAAGAGAGAGAGTTTGACTTCTTCTTTGCCAATTTGAATACCTTTTATTTCTTTTGTTGTCTGATTGCTGTTGCTAGGACTTCTAGTACTATGTTGAACAATAGTAGTGAGAGTGGGCATCCTGGATGTGCTCCTGATCTTAAGAGAAAAGCTCTCATCTTTTCCCCATTGAGGATGATATTCACTGTGGGTTTTTCATAGATGGATTTTATGAACTTGGGGTATGTTCCCTCTATCCCTATACTCTGAAGAGTTTTAATCAGGAAAGGATGCTGTATTTTGTGAAATGCTTTTTCTGCATCGGTTGAGAGAACCACATCATTCTTCTCTCTCCTCTTATTAATGTGTTCTATCACACTGAATGATTTCAAATGTTGAACCACCCTTGCATCCCAGGGATAAACCCCATTTGGTCGTGGTGGATGATCCTTTTAGCTAGGATTTTGTTGAGAATTTTGGAATCCATATCCGTCAGGGATATTGGCGTCAAATTCTCCTTTTGGATGGGGTCTTTGCCGAGTTTGGGGATTAGGGGAATGCTGGCCTCATAAAATGAGTTTGGACATTTTCCTTCAGTTTCTATTTTTTAAAACAGCTTCAGGAGAATAGGTATTATTTCTTCTTTGAATGTTTGGTAGAATTGCCCTGGGAATCCAATAGGCTCTGGATTCTTGTTTTTTTGGGAGGTTTTTGATCACTGCTTCAATCTCGTTACTGGTTATTGGCCTGTTCAGGTTGTCAATTTCTTCCTTCTTCAGTCTTGGCAGCTTATAGGTTTCCAGGAAGGCATCCATTTCATCCAGATTGCTGTTTATTGTCATATAGTTGTTGATAATAATTTCTAGTTTCTGTTTCTTTGATGTTAGTTGTTATCTCTCCCCTTTCATTCATAATTTTATTAATTTGGGTCCTTTCTCTTTTCTTTTGGATAAGTCTGGCCAGTGGTTTATCAATCTTATTAATTCTTTCAAAGAACCAAGTTTTAGTTTTGTTGATGTGATCTACTATGTTTCTGGTTTCTAATTCATTGATTTCTGCTCTAATTTTAATTCTTT
>NC_138381.1:53837080-53844177 GCF_054177405.1 Leptonychotes weddellii
TAGGACTGCCTTTGCAGTATCCCATAGGTTTTGGACCGATGTGTTTTCATTCTCATTGATTTCCATGAATTGTTTAAGTTCTTCTTTGATTTCCTGGTTGACCCAAACATTCTTGAGCAGAGCGGTCCTTAGCTTCCAAGTGTTTGAATTTCTGACAAATTTTTTCTTGTGATTGAGTTCCAGTTTTAGAGCATTATGGTTTGAGAATATGCAGGGAATAATCTCAATATTTTGGTATTGGTTGAGACCTGATTTTTGAGCCAGTATGTGATCTATTCTGGAGAAAGTTCCATGTGCACTCGAGAAGAATGAGTATTCTGTTGTTTTAGGGTGGAATGTTCTGTATATATCTATGAGGTCCATCTAGTCCAATGTGTCATTCAAAGCTCTTGTTTCTTTGTTGATTTTCTGCTTAGATGATCTGTCTATTACTGAGAGTGGAAGATTGAGGTCTCCTACAATTAACATATTGTTATCAATATGACACCTTATTTTGGTTAACAGTTGGCTTATGTAGACGGCTGCTTCCATGTTGGGGGCATAGATATTTACAATTGTTAGCTCCTCTTGTTGGATAGACGCTTTAAGAGTGATATTGTATCCTTCTGTGTCTCTAACTACAACCTTTAGCTTAAAATCTAATTTGTCTGATATGAGAATTGCTACCCCAGCTTTCTTTTGTGGTCTGTTGGCAGGGAAGATGGATCTCCATCCCTTCAGTTTCAGTCTGGATGTATCTTTAGGTTCAAAATGAGTCTCTTGTAGACAGCATATGGATGGGTCCTGTCTTTTTATCCAATCTGCAACCCTGTGCCATTTTATGGGAGCATTTAGGCCATTCACATTGAGATTGATTATTGAAAGATATGAATTAATTGTCATCATGTTGCCTGTGAAGACGCTGTTTCTATAGATTGTCCCTGTAAATTTCTGTTGTAGATCACTCTTGGGGTCTTTCTCCTTTTATAGAACCCCCGTTAATATTTCTTGCAGGGCCGGCTTAGTGGTCACATATTCTTTCAGTTTCTGCCTGTCCTGGAAGCTCTGCATCTCTCCTTCCATTCTAAATGACAGCCTTGTCGGATAAAGTATTCTTGGCTGCATGTTCTTCTCCTTTAGTACCCTGAATATGTCTTGCCAGGCCTTTCTGGCTTGCCAGGTCTCTGTGGATAGGTCTGACGTTATTCTGGTGTTCTTCCCTCTGTACGTAAGGAATCTCTTCCCCCTAACTGCCCTTAAGATGTTTTCCTTGGTTCTAAGATTTATGAGTTTTACTATTACATGCCAGGGCATTGACCAGATTTTCTTGATCTTGGGAGGGGTCCTCTCTGCCTCTAAGACAAAAATGTTTGTTTCATTCTCCAGATTAGAGAAGTTTTTAGTTACAATTTGCTCGAATATATCTTCTAGTCCTCTCTCTCCACTCCCTCCGGGATTCCAATAATTCTGACATTGGAACGTTTCATGGTGTCACTTATTTCCCTGAATCTCTTTTCATGGATTTTGAGTTGTTTCTCCTTGGCCTCCTCTTTTTCCTTCTTTTCTATCAGTTGGTCTTCTAGATCACTAATTCGTTATTCTGCCTCGTTTACCCTAGCTGTTAGAGTATGTAGATTAGATTGGATCTCATTGATAGCATTTTTAAGTTCTGCCAGTTCAGCTTTCATTTCTGCCCTTAGAGGCTCTATGTTGCCATTAATCAATTTCTCCATTCTAGCTATTGTCTTCACAACTGCTACCCTGAATTCCATTTCTGACATCTTGGTTATATCTGTATCTATTTGTAAATCTGTGGTATAAGTCATAGTCTCTGAGTCTTTCCTATTTGGGGGCTTCTTCTTCCTAGTCATTCTTTTGAGGGGTGGTTGAGGGAATGTGCAAAGTCCAAATTATCCACCACAACCCAAGTAAGATGCACCTGTTTTATAGGGACCTTAGGGCTGCTTGCCTCTTGTTTTCCCAACCTGTCTTCTGGGGGAGGGGCCTGCCGCGCTGTTACTCAGGCAACCCTGTTTGGGCAGAGTTTCCCTGCCCCCTGTGGTGGGAGATGGGCTCAGTGGCATCTGTTTTTTGGGGGCTTTTGTTCCCTGGCGGCTTTCCCATCTCTTCTGAGGGTCAGAGCAGAAGAGACGGTTTCCAACCCTCTGTCTCAGAGCAGAGAGATTGCAGTCTGTTCTTCAGTGAGCTCTCCAGGCCACACTATCTCCATGTCTTTTTGTGCTGCTATAAGCTGCAGTGTCCTGGATTGTGCGCCCCTCAGCAGGGCTCCCAGTCCTCACCTCCAGGTGCGGGCATGGGGGCATGTCTCTGCCCTTTGTGTTTCTAAAACCGCCAGCTGCTCCAGGTTTCAGTCAGGGGGGCTGACCTAAAGTCCTTTCCCCACCACTACCAGTCTGCGAGTCTGTGCCCTGTCCCCAGTTCAGGAGGCTATCACTCACCGGCAGTGTGGGATCCCCATGGCTCCCTCCCCCTTCCATTTATCTTCCAATATCTGCCCGTGGAATCACGGCTCCCCACTTCATACCTGGAAACCAACTGCCTGTGATATTCTGTTTGTAGAGATCCAGATATATCTTCTTACATCTCAGGCTGATTTCATGGATGTTCAGAGTGGTCTGGTAGATAACCAGCTCCACTCAATTCTAGGGATGGGTTGGAATAGGGTCCCCTACTCCTCTGCCATCTTTTCCTCTCACCTGGAAAATGATATTTAAATACTGATACTTGGTGGTAGGTGTACTTATTGATTTGGGTGGTCATTGTTCCTATTCCCCTGTGGACACCCTTTGTCACACTTGAGCTATGACACTGCATTCTGCCTTGGAGATGCCCTTTCACTCTACTTGGATTTCAGCATTCCTATTCAAGTCTCTTGCTGGGGTTCTAATACAAGGCCCTGGGCTACTCCCAATATTAAATCCTGAAGTGCATGCCTTCCACCTAGCTTTGACACTTGGCACTGGGATACACAGACACCTTTTCACCTTTCTTGGGCTCTGTGGCTCTGGGCATCCCATGCTAGACTGATTATACTTTGTGGTTAGTTGGAAATGCCACTATCTTAGGAGAGAAGTGACCTCACTTCTAGTGGTATGGTTTTCAACAAAGTATATATATACATGTGACAAGAATGTATGTATTATATCCCTCAGATAGCTAGGGTCACAAACAGATTGACAACAAATAAGTTCAGTGTTGAACTTTCCAGCTCTGATATGCAAATGAATGGTTATTCTGTCTCTCTTTTTATGAGTACATCCAGATCTGTTCAAGTGACAAGAGATAATTTTTCCCACATAAGTAGAAAGAGCTGCAGTAAAACTATTTAACTTATGAGAAAACATACAATGTTTCAAATTCAAAGTGCTCAGAAGAACATTGAAAGATCACTATAAATCATTTGTTTCTTGTGAAAATGCTAGATAAATATGATCACAAAGTCCTGGAAATTCCTTTTCTTTTTCTACCATTATTCTTTCCCTTTCTTTAATAACTTTACCTTTCCATTTAAAAAGTAATTTAATTTTTTACTAGAGAAGTTAAAATGATTATTATTAAAAGTTTAAAAAAAAATCATTCCTTATAAACTTCCATGAGGCAGTTGGAAAATTCCTTAGTTATATTTTGGAAGGGACATTTGAGCATCCTAGAATTTTCTGTGATTTGATTTACCCACCCAATGTCCCATGACAGAATCATCAATGAGTCAATTAATGAAGATTCTCTAAAGAGCAGATTTTCTTACTGTTTTGGCATCCAGCATTGCATGCATAATATATTATTTTATAAGGAATGGAAATAGGTAGAATTCCTAGTCTTACCCAGTGAGGCAGTCTCCTCTTAGAATATCACATGTGTGGGGTGCCTGGGTGGCTCAGTTGGTTGAGCGACTGCCTTAGGCTCAGGTCATGATCCTGGAGTCCCTGGATCGAGTCCCGCATTGGGCTCCCTGCTCAGCGAGGAGCCTGCTTCTCCCTCTAACCCTCCCCCCCTCATGTACTCTCTCTCTCTCTCTCATTCTCGCTCTCTCAAATAAATAAATAAATCTTAAAAAAAAAAAAAAGAATATCACATGTGTGTCGAAACAGAAGGGCAGTATCTTAGAGAGTATGGATCAATGGTTTTCTGAAATTTTTGTGTCTGTTGGAGCATATGGTCAGAGCCACCAAAGAACTTTGCTTCTTTTCTTTATAGTAAAAAGCAGCTTTGAGTGGTTACTAAACTGGAATAACATATTAAAGTTTGCCATTTTTTAGAGGGGAAATAACTCCCTGCTTGATTATAGCAGCAGTGCCTGGACTTTAAAATAATGTTTTGTTTTATTGGAGACAGAAATGCTGTAAATGCTGGATTTCCTTTGAAATGAAGAGCAAAGTTCAGTTGAAAAAGCTAACAACCATATTTCTGAGAAGAAACCCTAAGGGTGTTCAAGAAAAAACATCAAAATGATGCAATCTTTGTAAGTTAGAAAACAAGCTGCCCTGACATGTTGAAAGGCAAGCATTTGGGAAGAATTATGTGCTTTAACAAACATTTCATTGAAGATGTTAACTACAAGATAGATTCTTATTTTTTGAACCAAATATTTAAACAACCTTTGGAAATTATTTGGAATAGTTCAGAATAAAATGATGTGTCTATCTGTTTCTCCCTAGACTTTCCCTGGTGGATTTGCAGCTGGTCCCTAGCCTGGTGATGAGAGGGCAGCACTTCGCTCCCACTGTATTGCTAGCTTTAATTCAGTAACACTGATAGGCTTGTTATTTTTGTAATTTTTATTTTAACTCTCTTAAAATAATCCTGAAGGCTTGTGGGGAAGGGGTAGCTGTTGGGAATTCAGACACAAGCCACATATATTTTTTTCAGGAAATGGGTGCCCGACCAAAGACCCTGGTTGAAGACTCAGCTGTGTGAGCTGGCCAAACCACATAACCTTTTTGAATCTTGGTTTTCACCACTTGGTTTACCATTTTCAAACTGTGATTGTGAATATTATATAAAATAACTTATGCTGAAAAAACCTTCATCCGTGAGTTATAATGTGATAGCTGTTACCATTGTCCTTGCTGTTAAGGTCAACCCAGAATTGACACTGAGGTGGCTTACTGCATGAACTTCCTGCTATTCCCAGTAGGCTGGAATGCAGTATTGCTGTGGCCCACCCACAGGGAGCAGGGCCATGTCGGAATTAAGCACACAAAAATCAAATTCAGGAATGGGAAATGAGAATTGAGGAGTGGTGTGCTGAGCAGGATTTGGCATCTATGATCTCCATGAAGCAGTCAGAGGTTTGCTATGATGTCAGCACTGCGAGGGATCCTGGATCTGAGCAGCGCTGCTGCAGTGCCCTCCCCGCACATGTGAGAGCTGGGGACCGACTTGTGGGCTGAAGGCCACCACTAGGCTGGAATTCTAGTATCATCCAATTGTTAGTCTCTTCTTTCACTTTTTCTTCTCCCCCAACCCCCACTATACTATACTAACAAATAGTGTAAGGCAACCAGGGATGAGAGACTGAGAAAAAGAAAACTAGAGCAATACACGCCACCAGGTCCCGATGGATCAAGGAATGGTGTCCCTTGGCCACATAAGCAGGATAACAGGACAAGACAGTGGCAGAAAGAGAGTCCCTGGTGTGGAAAGAAACCTGCTTCTCAGGGCAGGGGACCTAAGCTGATGCCACAACCTCTGCTCCTTGGCTGGCTATGCTTCCTTTCCGTCCTCTGCTCCTCACTTGCCTCTTGTGGTCAAAAAGTGTCTTTTTATTATACCACTATATATTGTTTAAATTCCTTGAGATCATATGTGTCTTGTCATATCCTCCTTTGCTAATTCTGCATACAACCTTAATGTTTGTGGAAGTGCTGTAACAGTTAGCCACAGAAACCATGTACCTAAACAGTAACAGAAGATTATTTATTTATTTATTTATTTGACAGAGAGAGAGCAGGAGAGCACAAGCAGGGGGAGCAGCAGAGGGAGAGGGAGAAGCACGCTCCTCACTGAGCAGGGAGCCCAATGCTGAACTCGATCCCAGGACCTTGGGATCGTGACCTGAGCCCAAGGCAGTTGCTTAACCAACTGAGCCACCCAGGCGCCCCAAAAGATTGTTTTTTAACGTGGGAAAATGAACCCTCTTTTAATAGCAGAAGAAAAGAAAAACACATGTGCCTAAAACAGGCGATTTCCACATCTAAGTTGGATTTGGGGCCTCTGAAAATCACTACCAGTCACAAGAATGCTTTTTAGAATATTTAATGAAAATAATAGCAATTCTATTTATTGGGTAAACAGCTTATAGTAGAAAATATACAAAATGATTTATATGTGTGATTTCATTTAATTCATGGAACAACCCATCACTAAATGCTCATATGTGAAGAAGCCGAGGCTTATAAGAGAGGCTGAGTAACTTGCTCAATACTTGAAAAATGGACAAGTTGGAATGAAGAGCAGGTTTTTCTGCCTTCAAACCCATGCTCCTCAAGTCCATCTGGAGACCATGTATGGTTGTTACAGAAAATAATGTTGGTTGAACCATGTGTGTTCAGGGCCTGCATGGGCCTTTGGGCTAGTTTTCTTGCTTTGTCTGTCATTCTGAGCAAGCACTGTTTCTTTGGCCAAAGGGCATATAGCTGAAGGAGGTACCGATAAAGTTTAGATGTGCAGGCAGGGTGTTCTCTGCATGCATATGAGATCACTCACAGTGTAGGATGGAGCTGGAGCTGGGGAGACTAGATGGGCCAGCGGTCTGCTCTCTCCATGCTGCCACATTCCAATGGGACTCCAATTCCATATCCTGAGAAAGAAAAAACTCCCTGACTGCTGTCACTCAGGGGCTAGCCTGGCTAAAAGAGCTAGACCATGGTGTTCTGTTGAACATAAACAATTTCCCAGAACATCAAAATCAGACAACGTCACTACGTGACCATGATAAAGTCAATAAAAAATAAGATCATTACCTAATCATATCTGGGCAAAAATGAACACGTGCAAATCATAAATTCTTCCTCCTTCCTAGTTATGTGACAACTGCTTCCTCTTTACCACTTACAACTGTAACCCCACTCTGCTTCTCCCAGTTCTTTTTTTTTTTT
>NC_138381.1:53844677-53861673 GCF_054177405.1 Leptonychotes weddellii
AATGGGGAGGGTATGTGCTCTGGTAAGCGCTGTGAATTGTGCAAGACTGTTGAATCTCAGATCTGTACCTCTGAAACAAATAATGCAATATATGTTAAGAAAAAAAAAGAAGAAGATAGCAGGAGGGGAAGAATGAAGGGGGGGAAATTGGAGGGGGAGACGTACCATGAGAGACAATTGACTCTGAAAAACAAACTGAGGGTCTAGAGGGGAGGGGGTGGGAGGATGGGTTAGTCAGGTGATGGGTATTAAAGAGGGCACGTTCGCATGGAGCTCTGGGTGTTATACCCAAATAATGAATCATGGAACACTACATCAAAAACTAATGATGTATGGTGGTTAACATAATAATAAAAAAAATTAAAAAAAATTTCAGTGATGTTTTTCAAAGTGCTGGAACAAACAATCGTAAAATTTGTATGGAAT
Source organism: Leptonychotes weddellii (assembly GCF_054177405.1). Lineage (NCBI taxonomy): Eukaryota > Metazoa > Chordata > Mammalia > Carnivora > Phocidae > Leptonychotes > Leptonychotes weddellii. Next base: position 53,845,104 of record NC_138381.1, read on the forward strand.
CAGAAAAGACCCTGAATTGCAAAGGGAATGTTGAAAAAAGAAAAACAAAGCTGGAGGCATCACGTTGCCTGATTTCAAGCTATATTACAAAGCCATGATCGCCAAGACCGCATGGTACTGGCACAAAAACAGACATGTAGATCAATGGAACAGAATAGAGAGCCCAGAAATGGACCCTCAACTCTATGGTCAAATAATCTTCGACAAAGCAGAAAAAAATATGCAATGGGAAAAAGTCTCCTCAATAAATAGTGCTGGGAAAATTGGACAGCTACATTCAGAATAATGAAACTCAACCATTCTCTAACACCATGTATGTATCTTTGTGTACAATGATAAACTCAAAATGGATGAATGACCTCCATGTGAGACAGGAATCCATCAAAATCTGAGGAAAACATAGACAGTAACCTCTTTGACATCGGCCACAGCAACTTCTTTCAAGATACATCTCCAAAGGCTAGTGAAACAAAAGCAAAAATGAGGTTTTGGGACTTCATCAAGATAAAAAGCTTCTGAACAGCAAAGGTAACAGTCCAGAAAACAAAGAGGCAACCCACAGAATGGGAGAAGATATTTCAAATGACACTACAGAAAAAGTGCTGATTTCCAAGATCTATAAAGAACTTCTCAAACTCAACACACAGAATCAAGTCAAGAAAAAGGGGCAGAAGACATGAACAGACACTTCTCCAAAGAAGACATACAAATGGCTAACAGACACATGAAAAAATGTTCATCATCATTAGCCATCGGGGAAATTCAAATCAAAACCACATTGAGATGTCACTTTACACCAGTTAGAATGGCAAAAATTGACAAGGCAAGAAACAACAAATGTTGGAGAGGTTCTGGAGAAAGGGGAACCCTCTTACACTGTTGATGGGAATGCAAGTTGGTACAGCCACTTTGGAAAACAGTGTGGAGGTTTCTTAAAAAATTAAAAATAGAACTATCCTATGACCTAGCCATTGTACTACTACGTATTTACCCCAAAGACACAGATGTAGTGCAAAGAAGGGCCATATGCACCCCAATGTTCATAGCAGCAATGTCCGCAATAGCCAAACTGTGGAAAGAGCCGAGATGCCCTTCAACAGATAAATGGATAAAGAAGATGTGGTCCATATATACAATGGAATATTACTCAGTCATCAGAAAGGATGAATACCCAACTTTTACATCCACATGGATGGGACTGGAGGAGATTATGCTAGTGAAATAAGTCAAGCAGAGAAAGTCAATTACCATATGGTTTCACTTATCTGTGGAACATAAGGAATAGCATGGAGGATCATAGGGGAAGGTGGGCGAAAATGAAGAGGGGGAAATCGGAGGGGAATTGAACCATCAGAGACTATGGACTCTGAGAAGCTAAGGTTTTAGAGGGGAGCAAGGTGGGGGGCTGGGTTAGCCTGGTGATGGGTATTAAGGAGGGCATGTATTGCATGGAGCATTGGGTGTTATATGCAAACAATGAATCATGGAACACTACATCAAAAACTAATGATGTACTGTATGGTGACTAACATAACATAATAAAATAAATTTAAATTAAAAAAACTAATAAGGTACTATATGTTGTCTAATTGAAGATAATAAAAAAAAGAAAAGCAGATCAAACTATTTCTTTCCCTTTGCATTCCTGTGATAACAGTCTAGTTCTTTTCAAAGAAACACAGATACCTCTTACTAACTAGTGTAAGGGTCATATAGAGAAGGGACAGAAAGAAAAAACTGGATATTATTGTATGCTACCTCACTATTTCTGTTAATAATTCAATTTATGCAAAATCTAGGGAGTCTACAAAAAGTTTAATCTCTAAATATAGCCTTGTTATTTCAGGAGAAGGACCCATTAAAGAGTTTAAGGCACCAATTCTGGTAAACATGGTGATTCAGAAACAAGTAATGAAAAGCTTGTCCACCTTCCATCAGCCAGGGGGACGTTTTTGGCTCATATAATGTTTGACCCAGTTTTTATGTTCCTAACTTTGTGGATCTAGATGCAGTAAACCTTCCATTATTCATGAATGTAATATCTCGCACAGTTCTGAAATTTCCCCGAATTACAAAGTTGCTTTCTAGTGGCCATCACTCCGTAGTGAATTCTTTTCCAAGCTAAGGAAAAATAATCTCAACAAACAACATATCAGTTATAACAAACTGTGGTCCAAAAGGACTTATAGGTGGCAACAATTTACTTTTAGTATTATCATGAAATTGATGGTCCTACATATTTAGAACAATCTAATTTGGCAGCCCACAGAAATAAATCTATTTATTGGTAGAAAGCAGACATTAAACTAAATCCATACAACTGATAGATAAAACCAGTCAACAAGGGAGATTAGATATTTCCAGCAACAGATGGAATATTCTTGTAGGATAACACATGCTTCTTTGAGCCTGGAGATTTCTTAATGTGTTCTAAAAGACTAGCCTCCAATTGTTCCCCTTATGGTATAAACAGCCACAAAAGCCCATCACCATGGCAATAAACATTCAAATTATGGCATGTGCCAAAAAGGAGCTGTGGTCAGAAGATTTATTTTAAAATTATAGAAATAAGCAGAACAGTGATGCAATAGCTATGGTTTTATTTTGACTTTTGTTTGCTTTTAGGTACATGGTTTTAATTTAGTGAGAAAACACTAACAGATTTAATCTTTAACAAATTAGGCAGTCTTGCTTTAACTTTTCATTATTTGATCAAATTGACAAGAGTAAAGTGGGAATCCTGCACTTGGTAGAGTAAATTTGAAAGGACATTTAATAGTCACTTAATCACAAAAGAAAACACTTTGAACCAGCAAACACTGATGTGCATGATCAAAATAGTCAGAAGTTATAGCTAAGACTAGCTTTGTTTAAGACTCTCAAGGGCTTTACCAGCAGTGAGAGGATAAGATTTTATTCTGGTCTAGGCTGAGAGAATATGATTTATCTTTCCAAACATCTGCTGTTGTGTAAGGTGTGGGTTAGGCCTAAACATGTGACTCACTCCATTGAATGGGTGGAGAATTTATGGATGGGAGGAGGGTCTTTCATGCTTAGGTGAGAGAGAGAGGGGGTGGCAGCAATAATGTGGCTTAAAAGTCAACTAGGAAAATTATAAGGTAACAAACTGATGCAACTATTCATTCTGCCATTGAGTCACCAGGTTTAAACCTTAAAATCTAAAGAGTATCTTTTGCAAGTTTAATAACTGTATCTTCTGGTTAGCTACCTTCTAAAGACATCCAAATGCTTTTCCAAGCAATAGAGCATCAAGTTACACAAGTCCAACTGAGAAAGGACCTGCAAAATAGCTAAATGGTAAATTGATTTGCTGAAGAACTCTCAGGTTTTACATGAGTAAAGGCTTAGCAGAGGTCCTAGGAAGAAATGGAGTGTGAATGTCAGCCTCCTGGGGAAAGATGACAGGACTACAAGCAGCAGCAAGAAGTAGCATCAAAATGAACTCTGAAACCTTCCTCTTATCCACTTAGCAACTTTCAATTTTATTTAATATTGTGTTGTTAACTAGTCACCATGCTGTGTGTTAGATCTCCAGAACTTATTATTTCTCTTATAACTGGAAGTTTATACCTTTTGACAAGCATCTCCTTATTTCCCCTACTCCCCAGCCCCTTGCAACCATCAATCTACTCTGTTTCTGTGAGTTTGGCTTTTTTAGATTCCACCTATAAGTGAGATTATACAATATTTGCCTTTCTCTGTCTCCCTTGTTTCACTTAGCATAATGCCCTCAGGTTTAATCCATGTTATCATAAATGAAAAGACTTCCTTTTTAAGTGGCTGAACTATTCCTGTGTGTGTGTGTGTGTGTGTGTGTGTGTGACATTTTCTTTATCCATTCATCCATCAGTGGACACTTAGGTTGTTTCCATGTCTTGGCTATTGTAAATAATGCTGCTATGAACATGGGGATACAGATATCTCTATGAGAAAGTGATTTCATTTCCTTTGGATAAATACCCAGAAGTGAAATTACTAAATGACATTATGGTTTTATTTTTAATTTTTTGAAGAACCTCCATACTGTTTTCCATAGTGGCTGCACCAATTTACATTCTAACCAATAGTGCATGAGGGTTCCCTTTTCAGTGAAGCCTATTGAAACCTCTGAATGGAGAGGGAAGGAAGGAAGAAAAGCTCCAGGAGGAGCAATAGGAAAAAGTGGAGCAACAGAGAGCTGAAGGTTGAACTCTGATTGAATAGTAAGTGTAGTTGATGTAAAAGATTCAGAAGGATGTCATCAGGGAGAGTAGTAATTACCGTAAGAAGGTCAGGGTGTGGTTGTGAGCTCTGTTCTGGACTTGGAGTACAAGTGAATGTGGTGGGATAGAATACGGTGGGAGAATTTTGAGGTTTGGTAATCAGATGGTTCATTCCTCTGAAAGCTGAATTTGTCCATGCAGAGGAAAACCAGCTGTCCAGTCCTCAGGGAATGGGGCAATTGATAGATAACAGTGAAAACAAGAGAGAAGGACAGAAAGGTCTCATGTTAAGTGGTAGCCAACCCAGGATTTCAGAATCAAAATAAGGCTTCTTGTGTTCAACCAATTTTCACTCTTTAATCCATTTTATTGCTATTCACAACCATTCTACATCCCATCTATTTTAAACAAATAGCAGAGAAAACAGAGTAGGTTGAGTTGGAAAGGTATTTGTCAAAACAGCATGTCCATTTTTATCAATTTAACCCGTGGTTAATAAAATCAAATAAAAACCACAACACAATTGGCACAGGTTTTGGGTTTGAATGCCATGGTCAATATAGGAAATAACGAAGGCCAACTACCACAAAATGCCATGCTATACACCTCTTTCTTTCCTGTCCACCATGTTCCTCTCTCAGTCACCATGGGAGCAGGACAGAAAACACACAGAACACTAATTACCAATAGCATAACAGGGTCCATGTTAGGGAACAACATTTTTGACCAATGACATTTTGATCATTGCAAATCTAGCAATGAAACACATCCACCCTATTGATAGAAGGAAAAAAGGAACCAAGAAAGAAAGAAAGAGAAGAAAAAGGTGATTTTTGATAGCAAATCTCACTGGCACCCAAGTTCCTGTGGCTCTAACATAAATAATATGAAATCATTTTCTTTATTTATGGCCAAACTTTGTCTCTGTGACAATGTCACCAGCTAAAATCCAAGACCCAGCCTTTACTGCCCACCTGCTTGTATTCACTAACATTTGTCTTACATTTTCCCCTAAGCTCTTCCTTCTGGCTTTCCTCTTGATTCAGGCAAAACCACCCCTCAGGTGATGGCAACTGCTCTGACAAACTTCCCACCAGCCCAGAGCACCCAGACCCTTTGAGCTAAACCTGACTTGTGCCTGTACAGATGGACCATGGAGCAACCTCTGAGTGACCTACAATTACCTTTACCTCATTCCAATACTAAAATTGCCACCCAAGGTGGGGGGAGCCTCATCCTCATTTACACAACATACAATGTATGTATAGACATGTTTCCTTAAGGTGCATGCTTGACCTTATGCCCACTTCTACATAGGATGACAAGACTTCCCTATCTAAATATTCATCCTAACCCCAAACAAAAAGAACACATTCACCCTCTCTTGAGGAGTCATGGCTTTGGAAGCCATTACCCATGAACTCCTTATTTGCTGCAAATAAAAGTCTTCTTTGTGGAACAACTCAACCTAGTACAGTTTCTGATTCACCAAGGAGTAAATTCATATTGGTTCAGTTGCAACAAGAATATTAAAATAGAAATTTTCAGTTCAACTATGATTACTACCACCATGAGTATACTCATCTTTGTGTTTCAATTCCAAGAATAATACACCAGTTTCAGAGGGGGCCAAAATCCACAAAGTAGACAAAACAAAGGGAGTTAGAAGAGAAATAAAAGGCAGAAATGGAAAGAGGTAGAAATCTCATTAGGCAGAAATGATAAGGATAGAAGTTTCATCAAATAAAATACTATTCTATTAATCAGCATAATAAAAAAGATAAGCCTGCTGTTCCCAGTAAGAACAAAAGCAACAGTAGGAACAATAGGCTGGCACATAAAGACACATACACTCACATACACATCAGAGGATGAGTCAGGTTTTCAAAGTTATCTAGTAAAAAGTGGTCCTGTGAGAAGTATACTTTTCCAGAATAACATAAATTCATCCAAGGATGGAAAGAAGGGAGGAATGCAGTACTTTGCACATAAATGACACATTTGCATTTTGCTCTTTAAGAACTCCAGACTAATTTGCCCAGTTGAACTTCAAATGCTAAAGAACACTGGTTCTCTACTGTCACCTATCAATAATGAACTAAATAAATCAATTAGGACACATAATTTCATTCCATTACTTTCCCATCGGTTGTGTGACAAGGACCCAATTCACCCTGTCCTGTGAACAGCAGGTAGACCCCACCCAGACACCAGGGCCCCGAGGGCTGGAGCAGTGGAGGCATATCTCCCACACCTTCTGCCCCAAGCCTCTGGCTCTGCACCAATACAAGTCCAGGACTGGAAGGAGAGAAGGGAAGAACTCTGCCCCCGCTGGGTTTCCACGTCTGTGGATTCCATTTCAGTGCTACCTTCCCTGAGCATCCTACCTGGGCCACTCCCTCAGCCACCCCCATTGTGGATGGGCTTCCTTCCTGCCATGGTTGGTTCTCCTGGCCGCCATGCTGCTACAACTGTTGTGGTGGCTCTGCTTACAAAGGGTTCAGGTCCAGTTATGTCCCAATCCTGTTCAGAACAGGCTACAGAAGAGCAGTCACAGAAGAGTGACTGCCCACTCCCAAGGCAGGCCCTCCCTGCAAAAGGCAAAAAAAAAAAAAAAAAAAAAAGAGGACATTTTAGTAGCAGAAAGTAAGACTGAGATACACTATCTCTAAGACATAGAGATAATAGACATTAATTTTGAAGCAGATGAAGCTATATGGAAGGTTCTTCTGGCCAGGCACTTTTTAAAATTTATTTAAATTCAATTAGTCAAGGTATAGTACATTGTTGGTTTTTGATATAATGTTCAATGATTCATCAGTTCAGTATAACACCCAGGGTTCATCACATCACTTCTTAATGCCCATCACATAGTTACCCCATCCCCCCACCAACCTCCCTTTCCAAAACCCTCAGTTTGCTTCCCAGAGTTGAGTCTCATATGGTTGGTTTCCCTCTCTGATTTCTTCCCATTCAGTTTCCCCACCCCCAACCCAAATGTCCTCTGCACTATCCCTTATGTTCAGCATGTGAGTGAAACCGTATGATAATTGTCTTTCTCTAATTGACTTATTTCAATTAACATAATATCCTCCAGTTCCATGCATGTCAGTGTAATTGGTAGATATTCATCCTTTCTGATGGCTGAGTAATATTCCATTATATATATAAACCACATCTTGTTTATCCATTCATCTGATGAAGGACATCTTGGCTCCTTCCACAGTTTGGCTATTGTGGACATTGCTGTTATGAACATTAGGGTGCATTTGTTCCTTCTATTCACTGCCTCTGTATCTTTGGGGTAAATACTCAGTAGTGCAATTGCTGGGTCAGAGGATAGCTCTATTTTTAACATCCTGAGGAATCTCCATACTGTTTTCCAGAGTGGCTGTACCAGTGGGCATTCCCACCAATGGTGTAAGAGGGTTCCACTTCCCCACATCCTGGCCAACATTTGTTGTTCCCTGTCTTGTTAATTTTTGCCATTCTGACTGGTGTAAGGTGGTATCTCATTGTGGTTTTGATTTGTATTTCCCTGATGGGTAGTGATGTTGAACATTTTTTCATATGTCTGTTAGCCATTTGTATGTCTTCTTTGGAGAAGAGTCTGTTCACTTCTTCTGCCCATTTTTTGACTTGATTATTTGTTTTTTAGGTGTTGAGTTTGAGAAGTTCTTTATAGATCTTGGATACCAGCCATCTATCTGTAATGTCATTTACAAATCTTCTCCCATTCCATGAGTCGCCTTTTAGTTTTGTTGATTTTTTCTTTACTGTGCAGTTTTTATCTTGATAAAGTCCCAATAGTTCATTTTTGTTTTTGTTTCCCTTGCCTTTAGACACGTGTCCTGTAAAAGTTGCTGCAGCCGAGATCAAAGAGGTTGCTGCCTGTGTTCTCCTCTAGGATTTTGATGGATTCCTGTCTCATATTTAGGTCTTTCATCCATTTTGAGTTTATATTGTGTATGGTGTAAGAGAATGGTCCAGTTTCATTCTTCTGCATGTGGCTGTCCAATTTTCCCAGCACCATTTATTGAAGAGACTGTCTTTTTTCCATTGGATATTCTTTCCTGCTTTGTCAAAGATTAGTTGACCATAGAGTTGAGGGTCCATTTCTGGGCTCTCTATTCTGCTCCATTGACATATGTGTCTGTTTTTGTGCCAGTTCCATGCTGTATGGATGATCACAGCTTTGAAATATAGCTTGAAGTCAGGCATTGTGATGCCCCCAGCTTTGGTTTTCTTTTTCAACATTTCCCTGGTGATTCAGGCTTCTTTGTGGTTCCATTCAGATTTTGGGATTGTTTGTGAAAAATGTCAGCGGTATTTTGATAGGGATTGCAATAAAAGTGTAGATTGCTCTGGGCGATATAGACATTTTAACAATGTTTATTCTTCCAACCTATAAGTGTTCTATAGTTTCTAGAGTATAGATCTTTTACCTCTTTGGTTAGGTTTATTCTTAGGTATCTAATGGTTTTGGTGCAATTTTGAATAGGATCCATTCCCTAATTTCTCTTTTTTCAGTCACATTGTTAGTGTATAGAAATGCAACTGATATCTGTGCATTGATTTTGTATCCTGCCATATTGCTGAATTGCTGTATGAGTTCTAGAAATTTTGGGGTGGAGTCTTCAGGATTTTCCACATAAAGTATCATGTCATCTGTGAAGAGAGAGTTTGACTTCTTTGCCATTATGAATGTATTTTGTTTCTTTTTGTTGTCTGCTGAGCCTAGGATTTCTAATACTATGTTGAACAATAGTGGTGAGAGTGGGCATTCCTGTTGTATTCCTGACCTTAGCTTTTCCCCATTGAGAATGATATTTGCTGTGGGATTTTCATAGATGGCTTTTATCATGTTGAAGCATGTTTCTTCTATCTATCAGATGCTTTCTCTGCATCTGTTGAGAGGATCATATGGTTCTTTTCCCTTCTTTTGTTAATGTACTTTATCAGTTGATTGATTTGTGAATGTTGAACCACAATAAATCCCACCTGGTAGTGGTGAATAATTCCTTTAATGTACTGTTGGATCCTATTAGCTAGGATCATGGTGAGTATTTTGGCATCCATGTTCATCAGGGATGTTGGTCTGTAATTCTTCTTTTTGATGGGGTCTTTGCCTGGTTTGGGGATCAAGGTAATGCTGCCTCATAGAAAGAGTTTGGAAGTTTTCCTTCCATTTCTATTTTTTTGAAACAGCTTCGGTAGAATAGGTATGATTTCTTCTTTAAATGTTTGGTAGAATATCCCTGGGAAGCCATCAGGCCCTGGCCTCTTGTTTTTGGAGCTGTTTGATTACTGTTTCAATTTCATTCCTGGTTATTGGTCTGTTCAGATTGTCTACTTCTTCCTGTTTCAGTCTTGGTAGTTTGTAAGTATGCTGGAATGCATCTATTTCTTCCAGATTGCCCAGTTTGTTGGCATATAGCTGCTGGTAATAAGTTCTAACAATGGTCTCTATTTCCTTGGTATTAGTCGTGATTTCTCCCCTTTCATTCATGACTTTATTAATTTGAGTCCTTTCTATTTTCTTTTGGATAAGTCTGGCCAGAGGTTGATCGATCTTATTAAATCTTTCAAAGAACAAGCTTCTAGTTTTGTTGGTCTGTTCTACTGTTTTTCTGGTTTCTATTTCATTTATTTCTGCTCTAATCTTTATTATTTCCCTTCTCCTGCTTGGTTTGGGCTTTATTTGCTGTTCTTTCTCCAGGTCCTTTAGGTGTAAGGTTAGCTTTTGCATTTGGGATTTTTCTAGTTTTTTTGAGAGAGGCTTGTATTACAATGTACTTCCCTCTTAGGATTGCCTTTACAGTATCCCATAGGTTTTGAACAAATGTGTTTTCATTCTCATTAGTTCCAGTGAATTGTTTAAGTTCTTCTTTAATTTCTTGGTTGACTCATTCATTCTTCTGCAAAATGCTCTTTAACCTCAAAGTGCCTGAGTTCCTTCTAAATTGCTTCTGTGGTTGATTTCCATTTTCAAAGCACTGTGGTCTGAAAATATGCAGGGAATAATCTCAATCTTTTGGTATTGTTTGAGACTTGATGTGTGACCCAGAATGTGATCTATTCTGGAGAAAGTTCCGTGTGCACTTGAGAAGAATGTGTATTCTGTGGTTTTTGGGTGGAATGTACTGTATATGTCTGTGAAGTCCATTTGGTCCAATGTGTCATTCAAAGTTCTTGTTTCTTTGTTGATCTTCTGCTTAGATGATCTGTCCATTGCTGTGACTGGAATGTTGAAGTCTCCTACTATTAATGTATCATTATCGATATGTTTCTTTATTTGGTTATTAATTGGTTTATATAATTGGCTGCTCCCACGTTGGGGGCATAGATATTTACAATTGCTGGATTTTCTTGTTGGATAGACCCTGTAAGTATGATATAGTGTCCTTCTACATCTCTTACTAGAGTCTTTGGTTTAAAATCTAATTTGTCTGGTATGAGGATTGCTACCCCAGCTTTCTTTTGAGGTCCATTAGTGTGGTAAATAGTTCTCCATCCCTTCACTTTCAATCTGGAGTTGTCTTTAGGTTCAAAATTTATCTCTTATAGATAGCATATGGATGGGTCCTGCTTTTTTTTTTTAATCCAATCTGATATCTGGGTCTTTTGATTGGAATATTCAGCCCATTTACATTCAGAGTAACTACTGAAAGATATTAATTTAGTGCCCATTGTACTGCCTTTAACGTCCCTGTTTCTGTAGATTGTTATTTTCTGGTTTTTATTACTCTTGGGGTCTCTCTTCGCTTACAAGATCCCCCTTAATATGTCTTGCAGGCCTGACTTGGTGGTCACATATTCTTTCAGTTTCTGTCTGTCCTGGAAACTCTTTATGTCTCCTTCCATTCTGAATGATAACCTTGCTGGATCAAGTATTCTTGGCTGCATATTCTTCTCATTTAGTATCCTGAATATATCTCACCAGCTCTTTCTGGCCTGCCAGGTTTCTGTGGATAGGTCTGATGTTATTCTGATGTTCCTCCCTATGTCTGTAAGAAATCTCTTACCCCTTGCTGCTCTCAGGATAGCTTCCTTCCCTCTAAGATTTGCAGGCATCACTATTATATGTCAGGGTGTTGATCTATTTTTATTGATTTTGGAAGGGGTCCTCTCTGTCTCTTGGATGTGAATGCTTGTTTCCTTCCCCAGATTAGGAAAGTTCTCAGCCATGTTTGCTCAAATATACCTTCTAGCCCTCTCTTTCTCTCCCTCCCTTCTTGGATCCCGATGATCCTGATATTCATCCTTTTCAATGTATCATTAAATTCTCTAAGTATCTCTTCATGTGCTGTGAGTTGTTTTTCTCTCTTTTCTTCAATTTCCTTCCTTTCCATCAACCTGTCTTCTAGATCACTTATTCTCTCTTCTCCCTCACTTACCCTAGCCATTTAGCCTACAGTTTAGACTGCATCTTATTCATAGCATTTTTTTTGTTTTTTTTGTTTTGTTTTGTTTTTTTAAAGATTTCATTTATTTTATTTGAGAGAGAGCACATGAGAGGGGGAAGGGTCAGAGGGAGAAGCAGACTCCCTGGCGAGCAGGGAGCCCGATGCGGGACTCGATCCCGGGACTCCAGGATCATGACCTGAGCCTAAGGCAGTCGCTTAACCAACTGAGCCACCCAGGCGCCCCTCATAGCATTTTTTTTTTAAAGATTTCAATTATTTGAGAGAGAGTGCAGAGCAAGAGACAGAGAAAGAGAGAAAGAGGAAGAGCAGGGGCAGGGGGTGGGGAAAGCAGCTTCCCCACTGATCTGTAAGCCTGATGCAGGGCTCAATCTTAGGACCCTGGGATCATGACCTGTGCTGAAGGCAGATGCTTAACCTACTGAACCACCCTCATTCATAGCAGTTTTATGTTCAGCTTGATTAGATCTCATTCCTGCCCTTAGAGATTTTGTATTGTCATGTAAGCTTTTATCAAACCTAGCTATTAGCTTTATAATTGCTATCTTGAATTCTATCTCTGACTTCTTGCTTATATCCATATCCTTTAGTTCTGTGGCAGAGGACATTGTCTCTGGTTCTTTTCTTTGTTGAGAGTTCCTCCTCCTAGTCATTCTGTAGAAGGATTGTTGAGCGAATGAACAGAGTCCAAAATATCAACCACGACCCAAGCAAAATGCACCCTAGAAAAAATCTGAAGTGATTGAAATCTACCACAGATATGCAAACAAAGTCAAGATGATCCAAACCATAATAAAAAAAAAAAAAAGGAGGGGGGAGAGAGACTATAATCTCTCAGGGTGGCAAAGCAGAGTGATCTGCCTGTCCCTCCTTGATTTTTGGTCTGTGTGTAGGAAGACACTATATCCCAAAATTGCAAAGAAATCAGAACTTTTGTATATATATCAAGATAAAATTGAGTGGAGTGAAAAATGGGCTAGTATGGGGAATAAATCTATAAAACGTAGATTTGAAAAAAATAGAAGTTAAAAGGTGACTTAAAAACATACGTTGGGAAATAAGAATCTATTTGAAAAAGGAACAGGGTAAAAAAAAATAAAAATAAAGAAAAAAGAATAGAAACAAAAAAGAAAAGTAAAATTTTAGCCTGAAGTATAAATGAGTCATGAGGGAACAGCTGGAGCTCAGTATATTATTTTCCCTTGTGGGACATAAACTTGTCATTCACCTGTTCTTCCCATCTGTCTTCTGGGGGAGGGGCCTGCCGCTTGGCTTCACAGGCTTCTTTGCCTGGGTGGAGCTGATCCACCCTTCGTCAGGGGGATGGACTTAATGTGAGCTGGTTGTGTGGGTTTTGGTCCCTGGTAGATTCCCGCTTCTCTTTAGAGGGTCAGAGCAAATAGGCCATGTGGGAATCTCTGGCCCAGAGCTGCAAGGTCACAGTCCCCTTTCTTCAATAAACCTTTCACATCAAACCATCTCCACTTCTGTATGTACCAAGCTCCACAGACTCATGCTATTCACACCAACTGCAACTCTCCCAGGGGAGTTCCGGGGACCTGGGAGCATTTCTGTGCTTTGTGCCTTTGCAATTGAGAACAGCAATGGACTAGTGCATGCACCTCTTCCGCAGCTCCCAGGTCATGGCTTGGTGCCACCCCAGTGTGCTTTTGGGGGCCAAACACCCTGATAGCTGTTGCTCAGTTATGGGCATAGCCGTTTAGTATCTCCCTTGGGATGTTAAACAATCCACACCTCCTAGTCCTTTTCAGGGTGCTCAGGCAAAGAATGTTCTCTCTACCGCCCACTCATGGTTTATGATGACCCAAGCTGAGAATGCCTTCTGAGCTTGCTGACCATAACCTGCCTCTCCACGCCACTGCCTGGGCACTCTATCAGTCCAGGCTCCCCCACTCTTTCTGAGTCTCCTGGGATCCTAAGACCACAATGATCCATGTAGAATTCTGCCCTATTCATCCCCTTTGCCCTTTTCAGTAAGGGATGTCTCTCACTGGAGCAGATTTCTATGGGTCCTGATTTTGCACTCTGGTGTTCTATCACCTTCCAGTGGCCGGCTTATGGAGGCTCCCTCCTCCCTCCATTTATCTTCTGATATTTCCCCCGAAATTCAAGATTCCACACCTCCTACCTTGCAAAAGTAGTCGTTTTTCTGCTTGTAGAGATCCAGATAAATATTTTTATATCTCAGGTTGAATTTGTGTGTATTCAAAATGGTTTGATAGATATCCAGCTAAATTTGAGGGACCAGATGAAATGAGGTTCCTTACTCTGCCATGATCTTGCCTCCCATGCCCAGGCACTTTTTTTTTTCCCCTCAAAACAACACCACCACCACCAACAAAAAAAAACAAAAAAACAAAATTTAGTAAAGATGAATAAATACAGACTCGCTTCTTAATTAATTAAGCTATATTTTGACTATTACTTAATAATAAATTGATCTATATACAAATAATGCTTACATAATGAGTTATTACCTGATGAAGTTTGATGAATTTTTCAAATTATTTTTAATTAATCCGATATTGTAAATCCATGGTTTCTTTTCTTGTAATTTTTATTTAAATTTTGGTTAGTTAACAAACTGTCCAATGTTGGTTTCAGGAGTAGAATTCAGTGATTCATCACCTACATACAACATCCACTTCTCATCAGAGCAAGTGCCCTCATGCCCTACCCACCTCCCTCCATCAACCCTCAGTTTCTTCTTTATCTTAGGAGTCTCTTGTTTTGTTTCCCTATCTCTTTTTTCCCTCTTCACACATGTTCATCTATTTTGTTTCTTAAATTGTACATATGAGTGAAATCATAAGGTATTTTTCTCTGACTGACTTATTTCGCTTAGCATCATATAGTCTAGCTCTATCCATGTCATTACAAATGGAAATATTTCATTTTTTTTAAAGATTTTATTTATTTATTTGACAGAGACAGACAGCGAGAGAGGGAACACAAGCAGGGGAAGTGGGAGAGGGAGAATCAGGCTTCCCACGGAGCAGGGAGCCCTATGTAGAGCTCGATCCCAGGACCCTGGGATCATGACCTGAGCAGAAGGCAGATGCTTAATGACTGAGCCACCCAGGCACCCCTATATGGACATTCTTAACATAATATAAAGTATTTTACATAGCAGTTGGTAGGAGTAGGAATCATATTTCCTGTATCAAGAGAAACTAAAGAAAGTATTCTTCTTGTGTTGAATTCCTTCACCTTTTATAAGAGTTTTGTTCCTCTCCAAACTCAAAAACAGAGGCTATACTGCTTCTTGGTAAAGATTTGCCATTCAGAGGGCTTAATGATCAAGTTTCTGGGAACCAGGCCAATAGCCTAGGACAGCCCTCTTGTATCATTCTAGCTTTCTCAGTATTCCCTCAAAGTTTTAGACATGAAGAAAAAGATCTTCTTATACACCAGGAAGCTTGTCCTTTTTTTTTTTTTTAAGATTTTTATTTATTTATTTGAGACAGAGAGAATGAGAGAGAGAGAGCACATGAGAGGGGGGAGGGTCAGAGGCAGAAGCAGACTCCCCGCTGAGCAGGGAGCCCGATGCGGGACTCAATCCCGGGACTCCAGGATCACGACCTGAGCCGAAGGCAGTTGCTCAACCAACTGAGCCACCCAGGCGCCCCAAGAAAAAGATCTTTTTAGGGAGCGAATTTAAATCTAATATTTTTTATAAAACTCAATATTCCTTCACTGAAGTTGGGTCTCACAGAATCTCAGCTCTACGGTAAGTTCAGAGGAATGAGTATCATAATGAGGAAAAAGACGTAGCAAATAGTTATCATAGAGCACAGATTATGAGTGTTCCAGACATTCTAGAAGCACACATAAAGGTTTAAATTGTGACAAAATACACGTAACACAAAATTTGCTATCTTAATCATTTGTACATATACAGTTAAGGAATACCCACGATGCTGTGCAACCATCACCACCTTCCATCCCCACAACTAACTTTTCCTTCCTTTTTCAAAAATTTTTAAATTTTATTATGTTATGGGGCGCCTGGGTGGCTCAGTCGGTTAAGTGTCTGCCTTCAGTTCAGGTCATGGTCTCAGGGTCCTGGGTTCGAGCCCCACATCGGGCTCCCTGCTTGGTGGGAAGCCTGCTTCTCTCTCTCCCTCTGCTGCTCCCCCTGCTTGTGCTCTCTCTCTATCTGTCTCTCTCTGTGTCAAATAAATAAATAAAAAATCTTAAAAAAAAATTTTTATTATGTTATGTAGTCACCATACAATACATCATTAGTTTTTGATGTAGTGACCCAAGATTCAGTATTTTCATATAACACCCACTGTTCCATGCAGTACGTGCCCTCCTTAATACCCATCATTGGGCTAACCCATCCACCCACCCCACTCCCCTCTAAAACCCTCAGTTTGTTTATCAGAGTCTATAATCTCTCATGGTTCATCTCTCCCTCCGATTTCCCACCCTTCATTTTCCCCTTCCTTCTCCTAATGTCCTCCATGCTATTCCTTAGGTTCCACAAATAAGTGAAACCATATGATAATTGACTTTCTCTGCTTGGCTTATTTCACTTAGCATAATCTCCTCCAGTCCCATCCATGTTGATGTAAAAGTTGGGTTGTCATCCTTTCTTTTTTAAAATTTTTTTTATTTTTTAAATTTTATTATATTATGTTAGTCACCATAAAATACATCATTAGTTTTTGATGTGGTGATCCACGATCCATTGTTTTCGTATAACACCCAGAGCTCCATGCAATACGTGCCCTCCTTAATACCCATCACCAGGCTAACCAATCCCCCCTCCCCCCCCCTCTAAAACCCTGTTTGTTTCTAAGAGTCCATAGTTTCTCATGGTTCATCTCTCCCTCCGTTCCCCCCCCTTCATTTTTCCCTTCCTTCTCCTAATGTCCTCCATGCTATTCCTTAGGT
>NC_138381.1:53862173-53884427 GCF_054177405.1 Leptonychotes weddellii
GGAGGGCACGTTCTGCATGGAGCACTGGGTGTTGTGCACGAACAATGAATCATGGAACACTTCATCTAGAACTAATGATGTAATGTATGGGGATTAACATAAGAATAAAAAAAAAAAAAGAATGAAACTGGACCACTTTCTTATACCATTTACAAAAATAAACTCAAAATAAATTAAAGACTTACATGTAAGAATAGAAACCATAAAACTGTCAGAAGAAAATTAGACAGCAAGCTCTTGGATATTGGTCTAAACAATATTTTTTTTTGATCTGTCTTCTAAGGCTAGGCAAAAAAGCAAAAATAAACAAATGGAACTACATCAAACGAAAAGGCTTTTGCACAGCAAAGGAAACCATCAACAAAAGGAAAAGGCAACCTATTGAATGGGAGAAGATATTTGCAAATGATACAGGCATTAATATCCAAAATATATAAAGAACTCATATAACTCAATATGAAAAGCAAACAATCCAATTAAAAATTTGACAGAGGACCTGAATAGACTTTTGTCCAAAGGAGACATACAGATGATCAAATGACACATGAAAAACTGCTCAACATCACTAATCATCAGGATAATGCAAATCAAAACCACAGTGAGATATCACCTCACACCTCACAGAATGGCTAGTGTGAAAAAAAAAAAAGAAAGAAAGAACAAATGTTAACAAGGATGTGAAGAAAAAAGAACACTCCTGAACTGTTGATGGGAATACAAAATGGTGCATCCACTAGGGAAAACATTATGGCGTTTCCCCAAAAAATTAAAAATAGTAGTACCATATGATCCAGCAGTTCCACTCTTGGTATTTATCTGAAGAAAATGAAAACACTAATTTGAAAAGATACATGTACTCCTATGTTCATTGCAGCATTATTTGCAATAGCCAAGATATGAAAGCAACCTAAGTGCCCATCAATAGATGAATGGATAAAGATGTAGCAGAAAGAGAGAGAGAATAGAATATTACTCAGCCATAAAAAAAGAATGAAATCTTGCTATTTGTGACAAAATGGATGGGCCTAGGGGGCATTATGCTAAGTGAAATAAATCAGACAAAGAAAGACAAATACTGTATGATTTCACTTACATATGGAATCTAAAAAAACAGACAAAACAAAACAGATACAGAGAATAATCTGGTGGCTGACAGAGGGGAAGGGGGGTAATAGGGAAAATGGACTACAAGGTACAAACTTCCATTCATAAACTAAATAAGACACAAGGATACAATGTACAGCATAGGGAATATAGTCAGTAACATATAACAACTGTTACTGTAATTAGATTTATTGTAGTAATTGCCTTGTATGTATATAAATGTTGAATCACTATTCTGTACACCTGGAACTAATATAATATTGTATGTCAACAATACTTTAATTTAAAAAAATGAATATATATACCAAGTTTGATCACAGTTAATGCACTCAGGTAGAAGACAGAAGTCTCTTTCCAGACAGCATTTCCATAGGCAGTTCATGCTGGACACAACCTTGGGCCCTGCATTATTTGGTTCTCCAGAGAAGCAGAACCAACAGAAGATGATAGATATAGACAGATGATAGATAGATGATAAATGATAGATAGATGATAGATGATAGATTAGATAGATGATAGATGATGATAGATATAGATAGATAACAGGTGGTGATGATAGATAGATATAGATAGATAGATGATAGATAGATAGATAAAGAGATCAGTTACAAGAAATAGGCTCACACTATTTTTTTTTAAAGATTTTATTTATTTATTTGAGAGAGAGAATGAGAGAGAGAGAGCACATGAGAGGAGGGAGGGTCAGAGGGAGAAGCAGACCCCCCCGCTGAGCAAGGAACCCGATATGGGACTCGATCCCGGGACTCCAGGATCATGACCTGAGCCGAAGGCAGTCGCTTAACCAACTGAGCCTCCCAGGTGCCCTAGGCTCACACTATTATAGAGGCTGAGAAGTTTCAAGATCTACAGTCCACAAGCTGGAGACCTGGTGGTGTAGTTCCAGTCAGGAAGCCTGCAGCCTCAAGACCCAAGAAAAGCTGATGTTTCTGTTTGAGTCCAGAGGCAGGAAAAGACCAATGACCCATCTTAGCAGTCGGGCAGAAGGAGTTCCCCCTTACTTATGGGAGGATTTTTGTTCTATTCAGGCCTTCAACAGATCAGATAAGGCCTGCTGGGGAAGGCAACTCGCTTTAATCAGTCTACTGATTCAAGTGTTAATTTCACCTGAAAACAACTTCACAGATATACCCAGAATAATGTTTGACAAATATAGGCCACCTGGGGCCCAATCAAGTTGACACATAACATTAACCATCATTGGCCCCACCCTCTCCAACAGATGTAGACACATGAGTGCACACTGACAGGATACAGTACTTCCCAGGGCCTAAGTAGGTGGAACTAGTGTGACTAAGCAACCTGGTTTGCCTGGGGCTGAGGAAGATGCCAGGGACACTGGCTTCTCAGTCCCAGGCAAACAGGGACAAGGTGGTTAGCCTAGGTAGAACCTTATCAGTTGCTATCACCTGTCACTTCACTACTTTCTTAACATTGACCTACCTAACCCATAAACTTTCACCTTAATACTTGACCTCTGATCTCAGTCCTTTGTAATGAAATTAGTTCCTTTCCAGGAGAAACCTCACTATAATATAGTAATGTGTGCCTTTTGAACTTTTGATCAAAAGCTACATTCCTAGGGACACCTGGGTGGCTCAGTAGGTTAAGCGGCTGCCTTTGGCTCGGGTCATGATCCCAGGGTCCTGGCATGGAGCCCTGCATCAGGCTCCCTGCTCAGTGGGG
Source organism: Leptonychotes weddellii (assembly GCF_054177405.1). Classification (NCBI taxonomy): domain Eukaryota; kingdom Metazoa; phylum Chordata; class Mammalia; order Carnivora; family Phocidae; genus Leptonychotes; species Leptonychotes weddellii. Next base: position 53,864,982 of record NC_138381.1, read on the forward strand.
AGTCTGCTTCTCACTCTCTCTCGCTGCTCCTCTCCCTTCTTGTGCTGTCTGTCTGTCTCTCTCTCTCTGATAAATAAATAAATAAAATCTTAAAAAAAAAAAGAAAGTTACACTCCAGATTCACTCTCTCCAGGACCACCTTACAACATGGCCACTGGCTTTCCACACATTCAAGTGAAGGGTAGTTAAACTCCATCTCTTGAAGGGAAAAGTATAAAAAAATCTGTGATCATACCTTTAAACCCACCACCTCAGCAAAGGCAAATTTGACACATTTCATAAAACTGCCTGTGTCCAGCCATCTGGAAACTAAAACAGTAAAAATTCCACAAGCTATCACCAGAAGCAGACTTCTCAGAGTTGTTCAATTATGACCTACTCAACCCCTTCTGCTTGAGGGAAACTGGATCTTCTGGTGCCATAATTCAACTCCAACACCTTGAAATTATTGGGAGTCTCCAGAAATACCACTTTTATGAGTTCTATCTTTGAAACAGAAATAATAACACGTATTTTGGGGATGGTACATCAATACTCTTGCCATTATGCCATAAGCTGTAGGGTCAGGCAGTGATCCAGAAAGACAAACAGTAAAATAGAAAGGACCTAAACATCTCATTAATTCATTGAATCTAGGCACCACCTCCAAATCAAAGAAGGGTAGTTGTGTGTTTCCTGTTTCTACACATGCCTTTCATTTCTTTTACTTCTTTTTTTCATTTTAATCTATCTCATTTAATCTATCTCACACACAGTTGGATTCATGAGAAGAAGGATGGGGTGTAGAAAGGGGAGAGGACAAAGGACAATCTTTATTTTTATCTCTGGGCTTAAAATTCCACAAAAGATATAGAGAAGTTAAAATGAGGGTCCAGTAAACTGCTTTATTTAAATACCACACCATCATATTTCATAGAAGCAATAGAGCTTTCTTAAAGATAATGTCACTTAGTTTTTATTTTATTTAGACTATTTTGCAACTGATGTTGCTATATATTCTTTAGGTGGCCTGGTGGTTTTTACCTCAGACTTCCAGCAAGTACTACAAAGAAGAAAATATTCTGAAGATCAATCAAGCTTTCTGTCAAGTCAAAGTAACAACCTTGTCTTAACCACTAGCGGGAGAAATGAAGCACATTATCAATCTATATGAAAACATCAATGATACAGCAAGAAATAATTCAGACTGTCCTTATGTGGTTTTGCCAGAAGAGATATTTTTTATAATATCCATTATCGGGGTTTTGGAAAATCTGATGGTCCTTCTGGCTGTGATCAAGAATAAGAATCTCCAGTCACCCATGTACTTTTTCATTTGCAGCTTGGCCATTTCTGATATGTTGGGCAGCCTATATAAGATCTTGGAAAATATCCTGATCATGTTCAGAAACATGGGTTATCTCAAGCCTCGTGGCAATTCTGAAACCACAGCAGATGATATTATCGACTCGCTGTTCATCCTCTCCCTCCTTGGCTCCATTTTCAGCCTGTCCATGATAGCAGCTGACCGCTACCTCACAATCTTCCATGCTCTGCAATACCACAGCATTGTGACCATGCGCCGTGCCACTGTTGTCCTAATGGTCACCTGGACCGGCTGCATAGGCAGTGCCATTACCATGGTGATCTTCTCTCATCACATCCCCACAGTGATCACCTTCACATCGCTGTTCCCTCTGATGTTGGTCTTTATCCTGTGCCTTTATGTGCACATGTTCTTGCTTGCCCGTTCCCATGCCAGGAAGATCTTGACCCTTCCCAGAGCCAACATGAAAGGGGCCATCACACTGACCATCCTGCTTGGGGTCTTCATCTTCTGTTGGGCCCCCTTTGTCCTTCATGTCCTGTTAATGACGTTTTGCCCAAATAACCCTTACTGCGCCTGCTACATGTCCCTCTTCCAGGTGAATGGCATGTTGATCATGTGCAATGCAGTCATTGACCCCTTTATATATGCCTTCCGGAGCCCAGAACTCAGGGATGCATTTAAAAAGATGATCTTCTGTAGCAGGTACCAGTAGAATTATTGGTCCCTGATTTTAAGAGCCATGGAGATAATGCTGTCAAGTGAGAGAATAACATGACACACCAACAAATGCTAATGCGTTCCAACTGTCCTTTTCCTTCCTTAATGTGCATGAGGATTATCCCACTAACTGGTGTTTGTAATAACTTAGTCCTGTGTGAAGAGTCTTGCTGTAGGTACAACTTTTATAAGTAGAGAGATAGAATAATGTATTAAAAAGAATGACAGAATACAAAACTCAGAAAACAATACAAGTCTGAGAGCTTTGTGCTAAGGTAAAAACTTGTTCTTCTAGATATCTATAGAAGAACTAGCAAGCCTCTTGTTGGGGTTGCTTTTCCAAGCTGGAGGTCATTGTAATCAATTTCTATTTTTTTTTTTTAATTTTATTTTATTATGTTATGTTAGTCACCATAAATACATCATTAGTTTTTGATGTGGTAATCAATTTCTAGAAGTTAAAGTGCCAGGACAAGTACTCAGGGCACAAACTACAATGTCTTTGTAAGCAAGCCAAAGGTGCCAATAAATTACTGCAACTGAATTTGCCTATCTTGCCCTACCACACAGAATCCCTGCTCTCCCTCCCTCCTTCCTGTGTGCTTGTTTTACTGTATGCCATCTCAAATCTTTTTTTCTTTTAAAGATTTTTATTTATTTGACAGAGAGAGAGACAGCTAGAGTAGGAACACAAGCAGCGGGAGTGGGAGAGGGAGAGCAGGCTTCCCGCCGAGGAGGGAGACCGATGTGGGACTCGACCCCAGGACCCTGGGATCACGACCTGAGCCGAAGGCAGACGCCCAACGACTGAGCCACCCAGGCGCCCTCAAATCTTTTTTTCAATCTTTTTTTTTTTAAGTGGGCTCCACACTGGGCATGGGGCTTGAACTCATGACTCTGAGATCAAAACCTGAGCGGAGATCAAGAGTCAGACACCCAAAAGACTGAGCCACCCAGGCACCCCATCTCAAATCTTTTTAGAAACAAGTAGGGTATAAATTATAAATGTCAATTAAGCAGCTTTGCATTTCCAATAATAAAAGAAACTTGTCTGTTAGTCTTCTTAGCTCATGTAGCATTTCACTGGCCTTAAAATCATTTCCTGGCTAAAACTCTCATGCATTAAATTTCAGAGGAGTAAATAAAAATTTAATACATTTGGTTTCTATGTGGAAATAAATAAAGGCCAGAGGAAAATTGTGACTATTTGAAGAAAGTATAACCATTCTTTGTGTATTTGTCTGAATGTAGGGGTAAAAGAAAAGAGACCCCAAGTCCCAATATATAATTTGTAGAATAATTAGAGTGTGTGTGCATGTGTGTGTGTTTGCCATGATTTGGGACTGTGGGGGGAACCAAAACCAAAATACCACTTCAAGAAGCCATGGACTGATGAAGAACATGGTAACTCCTTCCACAGATGAGTCTAAGAGGCAGATGCAGTCACTGGGAAATTTCATCCTACTGTTAGCCACAGGAAAGGTGCCAGATATTGAAAAGTGGCATTCCCAGTGACAATATAGAAATAAAATTGGTAAGTTCATCCATTTTAGTAGCTAAAGATAAAGCTTAAAAAAGAAGCAAATTCTGAACATAAGTCCTTGCTAAGTTGGAGTGTAACTTAAAGGGATGAGTGATGAGAGAGAAGAAAGAAGTAAGCTCCTTAAATCCACAGAGCAGGGCTGCTCAGGACCCACTGAGAGGGGCTGCATCTTCTGGAAGAGGCAATACTTGACCCTCCAGAGAGTTTTCCCTGAGTTGCCAAGAGCAGAAGCCAGCCACAAATAGGACTGCTGGTCTGGTAGTGGTGAGTAAGGGCAGGGCTAGGTTGGGAGAGATAGGTAGGGAATTACGTGGTCAGGCTCACAGAAATCCCAAAAATGTGGAGATGTAAGGAAACCAGCGATAAGGGAACAAACCAGACCACCCTGCCCTAGGTTTTGGCGGGGGGTGTCTTTTTTAATGACAGTCACCTATGACCAACAAAGAATAACCAGACCCTATAAAAGAAGTAAGCCATTAAAGATGTTATCACCAGTCCTTACTCAAACCAAGACATCATAAGAATGTTAAGGCCACAAGCTCCTCGGTCAGCTCTAAAGAAAAGACTGTCAGTGGAGACCCATGTTGGCAACCCTGTCCAGATCCCTCTCACTCATGAGAGCTCTTTCTGTATCCTTGCTTAATAAAACCCTATCACTTTATTGTCTGGGAGATTCATTCTTTGACTCTGAGGCAAGAACCTAGCTCTCCTGCTTCACTAGGTTTAACATCAGATGGGGGTAGACAGTCCTGGCAGGTTTCTAGACAGCAAGCATCACAGATTGGAGATGGAACCCGAAGTATGTCTTGTCTTCTGTGTTCTACAGAAATCCTTCCTTGGTTACTTCTCCTCACCAAATGGACAATATTATTCTAATGTATGTTAACCTGGATTTCTTAAATAAGATACTATATGTAAGTTTATTTTTCATAAAATCTAAAACACAACCCTATAAATGATTTTTAAATGTTATTTCTACCATTAAAAGAATAATGTATAGAACTTTTTTCTGTGATTAAACTGAGTATTCTCAATAAAATGTAACCTTTCTTTGATGTTGTGCTATTCTATGATACTGTAGAGGTGGGTGGTGCAATTTAACACCTGTCATAAATGGTCCAAAACTGCTGTGCTTGTTGAATTCTGCCTTTGTTAGTAGCTTTGCCATCCCCTCATCACTCCTAAGCTCAGCTGTCACATCTGTTGTCAGAGGAAATCACCTAGAAATCTCTTCACTTCTCAATGCCTTTCATTTATTATATTTAATCTGAGAAATAAAGTCAAGGTGGCTATTCTAATAGTGTATAAGTCAAAAATAAAGGCTGAGTGCCAACTCAGAGACATTTTCAATTCTAGGTCCTTAGCTATATTCAAATCAGTTCAAGGTCTTTAATACTTATAATTACTGAAAAAAAGTGTGGTTTCCTATCTCTACCTTCATATGTAATTCAAATAAAAACAGTATCAAACAGCAACATGGCTCAGATTTTTCCCATGATGACCACTTCAATTCTTTTATTTTGATCAAATTTTTAAACTGCTTTGCTGATGCCATCAGTGAGGGAGCAAAAGGAAAGCTGAGGGCAGAGCAAAAGGAAAGCTGAGGGCAAAGCACAAGCTAACACCCCACAACGCTCCTGCCAGGTGAGTTTTTTTTTTTATTTCAATTAGCCAACATATAGTACATCATTAGTTTCAGATGTAGAGTTCAATAATTCATCACCCAGTGCTCATCACATCATATGCCCTCTTTTTTTTATCATGTGCCCTCTTTAATGCCCATCACCCAATTACCCCATCTCCCCACACACCTCCCCTCCAGCAACCCTCAGTTTGTTTCCTATAGTTAAGAGTCTCTCATAGTTTGTCTCCCTCTCTGATTTCTTCCCATTTAGTTTTCCCTACCTTCCCCATGATCCTCTGCACTGTTTCTTATATTACACATATGAGTGAAACCATATGATAATTGTCTTTCTCTGATTGACTTATTTTGCTCAGTATAATACCCTGCAGTTCCATCCACATCGATGTAAATGGTAAGTATTCATCCTTTCTGATGGAATATTACTCCCCAGGTGAGATATGTGTGACATTCCTCAGGCACTCCTGGCTGCCCAAGAACAAAGAAAAGGAAAAACAAATGGTTAACTGATAGAGATCACAGTCAAGTAGGACATGAGTCTCCATCAGTTTGCAACTGTCTTAATGATTTACAAGAAAAGAGCAATCTCCAGAAACCTATAGACTCAATTTCCTGGAAGCCTAACCTCACGTTCCCCTCCATAGGATAGAAAATCTTATATAATCAGTCACTCCTCACAATACCAGTGCAGCTCTTTCTGCCCATGGGTCCTGTCCCCATGCCATAATAAAACACCTTTTTGCACTAAAAACATCTCAAGAATTCTTTCTTGGCCTTTGGCTCTGAACCCCACCCCTCCAAAACCACATCACCATTTACGTGTACAGTTTTATTGATAATCCAGCCTTGGATCAGACAGCTGAAATTAAATGAAGGATGAAGTACTACAAATGACTTGATGTCCTCTTTTTTTTCTCTCTTTGCCTTTCTTTTTGTTGCTATTTTTAATTTTAATGTTTATTTATTTTTATATTGAAGTATAATTAACATACAATGTTATATTCATTTCATGTGTACAACATAATTCAACAATTCTATACATTACTCAATGCTCACTAAGATAAATGTAGTCACCATCTGTCACCATACAACTTTATTACAATATTATTGACTATATTCCCTATGCTATACTTTTCATCTCTGTGGCTTATTTATTTAACAACTGGAAGTTCATATTTCTTAATCCCCTTTATCTATTTTGTCCTTTCCCCCACCCACCTCCCTCTGGCAACCACCAGTTTGTTCTCTGTATTTAAGAGTCTATCTGGGTTTTTGTTTGTTCATTTGTTTGTTTTTTTGATTCCAAAAATAAATGAAAACATATGGTATTTGTCTTTCTCTGACTTGTTTTCACTTAGCATAATACTCTAGGTTCATGCAGGAGTGCAGTACTTCTGAGCCCTATCTAGTAAAAAGGGAGGGAAGTTTCCTTTTCCTCTCCCTCATTTCCCCATTACACTGTTCTGAATGTTTGTTTTCCCCCAAGATTCATATGTTGAAATCTTAATCCCCAAAGGTGGTGGTATTTGAAGGTGGGGCCTTTGGGAAGTGATTAGGTCATGAGTGTAGAGCCCTCATGAATGGGATTAGTGTCCTATCAAAGAGACCCCAGAGAGATCCTTCCTCCTTTCTACTACATGAGAACACAGCAGGAGAAGTCACCAGCTTTGAACCTGGAAGAGATTCCACCAGAACCTGACCATGCTGGCACCCTGATCTCAGACTTCTAACCTCCAGAACTGTAAGGAATAAATTTCTGTTGTTCATAAGCTACATAGCCTATGGCATTTTGTTATAGCAGCCTGCAAGAACTAAGACACCTATCTAGTCATGGACATACAGAAGTGGAGGTATTTCAATAAACACCCCAGTCCTTCAACCACACATTCACTGGGCTGAGGGTGGAAAGGGTCTGAGAGCAGCCAAAGAGCACCCCCAGACCATCTGGTTGACACCCACCAAGAAACATGAGCAAATCAATAAACAAATCATAAACAGTGGTCAGAATTGATATTTCCTGGGCTGTGGGAAGATCTAGTAATAAAAACAGTGACAATAGTACCTATGTATTACTGAACAATTCTAATAAGCCAGGTATTATGCTAAAAGCTTTGCATGTCTTAATCCCCACAACAACACTAAGTAGGTACTATTATACCCTCATTTTTTGTGTGTGTGAATAAGCTGAGGTTCTGGGATATTAAGTACCTTTTGCAGCAGCAGACTCTGAAGTAATCCTCCTGATCCCTGCCTCCTGGTGTTTCACATCTTTGCATAACCCCTGTCCCTTGAGTATGGGTAGGACTGTGATTTGCTTCTAACACATAGAATGTGACGAATGTGATGGGACACCACTCTCATGATTATATTACATTATATAAAATACCATCTTACTACAAACTTGTTAGAGAGACTCTGCTTCCTGACTTAACCAAGTAAGTAGATATTCTAGAATCCCACATAGTGAGGAATTACAGGCAGCCTCTGGGAAAAAAAACAGAAATTTTGAGCCCTGAATACTGCTGACAGCACATGAGTCTGAAAGCAGCCCCTGAGCATCAGATGAGAATGCAGCCCCTCCCACACCTTGATTTCAGCCTTGTGAGACCCTGAGCAGAGGATCCAGCCAAGTCATGTCCAGGTTTATGAGCCATGGAAACTGGGAGATAACACATGTGTATTGCTTTAAGGTAATTTTGTGGAAATTTATTATGCAGCTATGGAAAATGAATATACTTACCCAACTCAAGAGAGTGCAAGGCAGAGTCAAAATTCAACTCCAGGTTGCCGTCTGGCCCCAGAGCTCTGTAATGCTCTGATGGCTCACACATGTGGTCATATCATGGCAGAGTGACTATTCACTTTGTCTCATCCTACATCAGGACAGGCAAGCTGAGAGCATCTGAGGCTACTGCCCACTTTGCTGAGCACTTAAACCCTAAAGAGGGGATGTCATTCAGAAAGAAGGGCACCATTCTTCCCACCTACATCCAGAGGCCCTGGCTCAGGGATTTTGCTTGAGGTGAGAAGCAGGCTATAAAACAAATAGCTCCTAATCTCTTTTCAAAGTAACTGACTTCATTTTCAACAGTGATGGATAAATTCCAGCACTCTCAAAAACAATAGAGGTTTGGCAAAAAGCAATTGGGAGAACAATAGATGCATTGAAGATATAGGTGAATATATGTGCTGGGGAGTTTGCTGAGAGGATTGGGGAAGCAGTGGGGAGCCCTCCTGGGGTCAAAACAAATCTCAGTCACTGACCTTGGGAACTTTCCCTACAAGGGGTCCCAAATTTGGTTAGATAAGTCTTTGGAGCAATTTATGCATCAGGACATTGTTGAAAACAACAGAAACAGAAATTAGTGGTGCTTAACAGCTGGATACGGTCAAGGAAAGAGCCACCCAACAGAGCCCCAAACCATCATCATTCCAAGGCAAACCCAACACTACATCCCCTGAGGAGAACATCAGAGGTATAATACTGCAGGGTGGGCTGGGGGGGTAGACTTCACTGAAATAATTCAGCCAGTCACAAAACAAATAAACAAGCAACTAAGAATAACAAGCCCCAGAAGGGGGAGGGGAACAAGTACCCAAATTTGCTATATTGTATTATCTAAAATGTCCAGTTCCCAGGAAAAAAATTATAAGACATGCAAAGGAACAGGAAAGTATGACCCATATGCCAAGGGGAAAATATCTGGCAACAGAAACTGCCTGTAAGAGCAATCAGATATCTAATTTAACAATGCTTCACAGTAGCTATTATAAAACATGTTCAAAAAATTAAAGAAAACCATGATTAAAGAAGAGAAGTTATGATAGGAATGTCACTTCAAAAAGACTATCAATAAAGAAATAGAAATTATTTAAAAAAAAACACAAGTTGTAGAGATTAAAGTACAAGAACTGGACAATTAAAAGAGAATGCAGAAGTGATACCACAGAAGTAATGGTGCAGTGAGCTCCAAAAATGTTTCCTTCACTGAAGCAAAAATTGATTAAATAAAATTTTCTGAACTCTAAAATCTAATCAAACACAGTGACCATGGAAGTGTTAATGAAGAAAGTGGCAACTAAATTGTAAGAGAGCATGGAGGCATTTTTTTTTCAGCTTTGTTGACATATATTTGACATGCAGCACTGTATAAGTTCAAGAGCAACAGAATGATTTGACATACATATATTGCAACATGATCACCACATAAGTTTTGTCAACATCCATCACCTCCTATAGTTATAAAAAAAAATGTTTTCCTTGTGATGAGAACTTTTAGGATTTACTCTTTTAGTAACTTTCAAATATACTATATAGCAATGTTAACTATAGTCATCATGTTGTACATTGCATCCCAGTACTTATTTACCTTATAAGCGGAATTTTACACATTTTGACCACCTTCATCCAATTCCCCCTCCCCATGGTAGCATTTTTATTACTTGCCTACCATCCCCCATCTTCCAGTTTGCTAGTGGACATGGAAATGCTGGCCCTGCTTCCTGGTGTGGTTTGTTGTTGCTGGGGGGAGATAAGGACCTTGTTCTAAAAAAATTAGGGTGTGCCTTTTGCCCTATCTGATGGGCACCAGCACACATGTCTTGAGGGACCAGCACAGAAGCTGAATTTTCACCTGCTTTAAGCTGGAGCAAGGTCCTAGGAAATACCCAGTGAATAAATACACTATCCATAGCCACCAGGCAAGGGATAAAGGACAGGGCAAGTAGCAGACATGGTTCTTGGAAATAGTAAAATCACAAGAAAGACTTTACCTGGTAATGTCCAAGCCTCAGCCTCAGGTTTATATGACAAGAGATTAGGGCTGAAGTCAAAGTCAGGTATTTTTAACTGTATGTTTTGGCACTCAGTACTAGCAAAATCTAACACCTACTTAAAAATTATTAATATAACTCTTAATTACTGAGCTTATGTTGGCTCATTTCTTCTTAGCAGTAATGGCTTTTTAGTGCCCACTGGCTACATAAACATCCAAATTTATCTATGAGTAGGAGTAACTAGATAAAGTTTAGGAGAGAGTGATCCAGGCAGAAGAAAGATCACGTGCAGAGGTCTAAAGGCAACCCCACACTGCCAGAGCAGAAGTTTCCACAGAGGAGAGCCCCACCCCAGGGGCATGCAAGAAAACCCACTAGAGGACAGAAATACTAGCACATCTACTGAGGCTTCTATTACATCTAAAGAGCTATGCTTTACTGATTTAAAAATAGGATTCACAATAAGATGTGTACATAGTTAGTAAATGTATCAAAATATATGACTGGCAAAAACATAGAGAAAATTATTTTATTTACAAGGATTCAAGATCAAAAGAGTTTGGACACCAGAAGAAAGAGGACAGAGGTGGAGGCAAAGTACAGTAGGTAAAAGACAGAGTGATAACCAACAGCCTTCCAACCATTTCAAAGTTGTGTTTCATCTAAAAGGTAATAGAGTTTTTATCCAGGGAATGAGTAGCATTCATTTTAGAAACATCTCTGGCACTCTATGGATCATTAATTAAACAACCCAAAGCAGGGATCACCCAGATACTGTTTTGGTTCTTTGGGAAAGAGGGGATAGTGGCTTGGGTCACTGATGGAGAGTGGGGGATGCAGATATCCAGTCTAGAGGTAAAATGCACAGATATGTCCAAAGCTTAGATATGGAAGGAAGGAGGATAGAAAGTAACTTGAAGTGGCTTGAGTCTGACTGGGCTGTAGGGAGGGCATTTAGAGATGGGGAACAGAAGAGGAGAAGTGGGTTGAGGGTGAGGTGTCTAGGAAATAGCATAGATATCAACTAGGCAGTTGGCATTTTGAGTGGGGAGCACAAGGGAGGCTTAATCAAGATTGATTTGGGAGTTGATAGAAGAGTGGTGGTAAAAAAAAAAAAGCCGTAAGAGTGAAGTGGCACATCGAGGGGAGTATGCAGATAACCAGGGCTGGAACCAAGCTTGGAAAACTGCTAGATCCATGGAAAAGCTTCCAAAGCTGCCTGTGTTTGGGACTGCTGACGAAGCTTCTGTCTCTGCAGAGTGAGCAGATACCCTCTCCTGGGCTCTGCCTCTCACTTCCTTTTTTTAAAGAGATTATTTATTTATTTATTTAAGAGAGCGTGAGAGAGAGAGAGAGCATGAGCAGGAGGAGGAGCAGAGGCAGAGGAAGAAGGAGACTCCCCACTGAGCAGGGAGCCTGACGTGGGGCTTGATCCCAAGACTCTGGGATCATGACCTGAACCGAAGGCAGACACTTAACCAACTGAGCCACCCAGGCGCTCCTGCCTCTCACTTCTTATGCTCAGAATCTCACAAGGTCAGTTGTGCAAACAGTTCCCTCTGCATTTCCCTCTCTAAACCTTCTCTCCATGAGAACCTACTATCAGGGCTGGCCAGGAGGCCTGTGTCATTCCATTTCCTTGGCTCACTTCAGTTTCCTCTTTCTCTCAGATTCTTATAAATAAAAAATTCCTCCTTCTCATTCAAGCCAAAAGAGAAAACCTTGAGAACAATAAGTAAGGAGAATGCCATATTACCAGGAATCCCCTGACCCACCTACTCCAGGGAAGGCCCAATTCTGGGTTCATCTCTGATGTGCTGCTCAGCATGTTAAATCTTTGATAGGAAATACAGCATACTACACTGCTTCATCGCTGCCATCCCATAACCTCATGAGGAACATGGGGCACTGAGTATCATTTTCATCCATGACAGGAACAACAAATTAAACCTTTCCTCATTTTATAGGATGAATTGTGGTGCAGTAGGAAACACACTTTGGCTGGAGCAGGAGACCTAGATTCCTGTCCTAATTATGATAAGTTAGCAATTGCCTACTTTTTGGTAATTCCCTCATTTTACCTGCACTTGCCATAATGTGAGAATTTGATGAGGCCAGAGGTTTTCAAAATTTAGGTGGAGTTCTGCAAGTCCCCAGGGACAAGACAGTGACAAGGCCCTGAGCAGGAGGGGCCTGGACTCATCACTCCTGCTATTCAGAACAGCCAGCTTCATGGAGGGCCACTAAAAGCCATTTGGTCTGTGTGACCAATGAGATACCTCCAGTTCTAAAGGACTCTATTAATCTTTTCCCAATAGTCTTAGGTATAATTACCATGATTTTTATTATGAGATACCAAGAAAGAGAGAAGTCCAATACATCTCAACAGCAACATTAGAAGCCAGTAGACAGAAAAATCAAAGCTTCCCAAGTGCACTTAGGTTTTAGTATCATTTGCCCCTTATATTTTGCTCCTTGCTGAACTCAAGCAGAGTCTACATATACAGAAAGGCAACAGGGATATTTTAATGGCTCTTGGAAATGGTAATATCACAAGAAAGACTTTGTCTGACAGTTCCCAATTTTCCAGTATCAGGTTTACATGACAAGAATTGTTCAGGTCTTTTCCAGACCAGCTTCATGGTGGAAAAAGTGCCTGCAACAGCAAAAATGAAGGCAAAGCAGCCCAGCTGTCAGCTTCAGGCAGTGCCTATGCCTGCAGACTTGGCCAGCAGCTTTCCACATGGTGGTGCAGATGCACAGAGAGGCTTTCATATATTCAGACTATGCAGTGGAGATACTACTTTTGTACTCATTCATTTTTCTCTATGTTGCAGGTTGCCCTTCATGTTGAAAAATAATGATGCTGGCCCAGCAACCAGAGGGTATGCCTATGGACATCGTGCATGATTTTCTAGGGGCCTGCACCACAAAACCAAGCAAAGCCCTATTGCTCTTGGAGAGAAAACAAGTACAAATTTTGTGTCCCTGGCACCAAGCTCAAGCCAACTGGACTAATAGACTACACACTGGTCCAGTAGGTGAGCTAGATGAATTTCATTGAAAGCATGTCTAATTCTAAATTTATTAAAAAGAGAGAACAACTGGAAGTCAATTTCAGAAGCAGGTAATATTTATTTTATTTTTTTGAGATAAAATTATCTCAACTTAGACTCTAAGGGGTACAATTAACATGGTTTAGCTAATTCATTCAAGAACAGCATAGCTTATTTGTCCACAAAAATATTCTGAATATAGTGAAGCTAAGTTTGAGATCTTGGAAGGATGCTTTATTAATTTACTTACAGTGCTTGTATGCACGCAGTTGTAAGAAAACATGTATAAAGTAAAACTATTTGTGTAAATATTATGGAATATCCCAAGCAAAATGGACCTGTTTGAGCACCATTTTATAAAAGATATTCTTAACTTACCAATTCAGTTGAGGTGCTGGCATTTAGTGAATCCACCTTGTTCAGACACTGTGTTCTTCATCCATTTCTTTATCAACATTTGTCAATATCTAACATTCTTAATATAATATATATGGTATATTACAAATAATATTCGGATGCATTTTTTAGTAAGATTTTGTAATCACTCATCAACCCATCCTCATGATAGTGGTGAAATCTTAGGAGTATCTGGCATCCTGGCTCCATCAGAGGAGCATGGTGAATGCACAAGTCTGCAACTGCTTGCAGTCCCAGGGCACACAAAAGCAGTGGCGCTTGCACGTCCCTGGGACTCCCCCTGGAAGGATAACAGTAGGCGCACTCTGCTCCACTGTTCCCAGGCCATGGCTGGGTGCCACCCTACTGTGCTTTCCAGGGCAACCACTGCCCTGAGAGCTGTTGCCCAGTCATGGGTGCAGCTGTTTCACTCCTCCCAGGTGATGGTAAATGACCTGCATGTTCTAGTCATTTTCAGGGTGCTCAGGCAAAGATCGGTCACCTGACTGGCCCAACTCATGGTTAATGGGGACCCAAACTGAGAGTCCCTCCTGGGATTGCTGACCATAACCAGTTTCCCCGCTCCACTGCTTGGGCACTCTACCAGTTCAGGCACTCCCATTCATTCTGTGTCTCCTGGGATCCCAAGACCACAATGACCCACCTAGAATTCTGCCTTTTTTATCCCCTGAGCCCCTTTCAGAAAGGGTTGTGTCTCACTGGAGCAGATTTCTAAGGGTTCTGATTTTGGACTCTGGTGTTATATCACCTTCCAGTAGCCAGCTTATGAAGGCCCCTTCCCCCTTCCATTTATCTTCCGATATCTCCACAGAGATTCATGACTCCACACCTCCTACCTTGCAAAAAGCAGTTGCTTTTCTGCTTGTAGAGTTCCAGATATATTCTCTTAGATCTCAGGCTGAATTCTTGGGTGTTCAGAATGGTTTGATAGATACCCAGCTAAATTCAAGGGATCACATGAAACGAGGTCCCCTACAATTCTGTCATCTTGCCTCTTTCCCTACTTTTTAAAAAATTTTGTATCAATGGTAACATAGTGAACATTTTTCTATAACTGGTGTTTTTTTTTGCTTGTATTAATACCAGTAGATGTTTTTCATTCATTTCACTGCTATATGTTATTCCACACAACTTGTCTATTCTCCCATTGCTTTATATTTAGGTTGTCTCAAATTGTTTACTATCATGAGTAATGCTTCTATAAATATTCTTGTGTAAGTCTGCTTGTGAACATGTAAGAGTTCCTCTGGAGCACACAGGGTGGGCACACTTTGAATTAACTGGAAAATGCAAATTTGTTTTCCAAAATGATTGTGCCAATTTACAATCCCACCACCAACATACGGAAATTCCTATTTTCCTGTATCTTCATCAATTCATGATATCTTCAGATTTTCATCAATTTGACTGGTATCCAATGCCTACCCTGATGGCTAATAAGGTAGAGTAGATTTTCATGTTTTTTAACCATTTGTGTTTCATGAAAACTTACTAATGATGCTTATTAGTTTTATTGGTTTGTCTTTGGCTTCTTTGGGATTTTCTATGTAGACACTGATAATATTTGCAAATATGGCTTTTTTTTTGTTGTTAGTCACCATACAGTACATCATTAGTTCTTGATATAGTGTTCTATGATTCTTTATTTGCATATAACACCCAGTGCTCATTACAACATGTGCCTTCCTTAATACCCATCACCAGGCTACCCCATTCCCCCACCCCCTCCCCTCTGAAACCCTTTTTTTTTTTTTAAGATTTTATTTATTTATTTGAGAGAGAGAGAATGAGAGAGAGAGAACACATGAGAGGGGATAGGGTCAGAGGATGAAGCAGACTCCCTGCCTAGCAGGGAGCCCGATGCGGGACTCGATCCAGGGACTCCAGGATCATGACCTGAGCCGAAGGCAGTCGCTCAACCAACTGAGCCACCCAGGCACCCCCCCTCTGAAACCCTCTTATCCTTTTCTCCTCTTATTTATTTCTCTGGCTAGGATCTTCAGTAAACTGGTGAAAAGAAGCAAAGATTGAGGAAGTCCTTGTTTTTCACAACTTTACTAGGAATGCATTTTAAAATGTCACCAATATGTTAATTTTTTTAAAAATAATCTCTCATCAAATTGAAGATGTTCTTTTGCCTGGTTTCTTAACAGTATGTTTATCATTAATGAATATTGAATCTTATATAATGCTTTTTCATCATCTATCAGATGATCAATTTTTCTCCTTTATTAGTGTGGTAGATTGCTTAATACTGAGCTATCTTTGGAAATTATGAAGATTGACATGAATTACCATGGCCATATTTATAAAGCCGAAATATGTTGTTTAACCAAAAACTTGTTCTTGAATTAGATTTATATATTTGAAATTATCTATACTGATATAATTCAATATATATTTCATGAATGACTTCTAACAGATTTTATGAGAAATGGGAACAGTACCAAAAAAATAAAAATTCAAGATATGTGGCTACCATACATACACCCTTTAAAATAAAGGAAAAGAAGAAGAAAAAAATAAATTCTGCATGTAATAATTAGATGGCTACTCCTTTACATATATTTAGTGATGGTTTTTAATCTATTTTGTGTAGGTCTATATTTGCTACACATGAAACAGTTTGAAGCTAGAAGTTTTTATACTTGTGATACCAATCTTTTGTAGATATTACTATATGGCCATTAAAGAAATATCAAACAAGTGCTATTTATTTTGCCAACATTTGTTGCATATTTAAGATTATTCAGAAAGTATTGCTGAGAAAATAATCCAGTTATTCTTTACAAATCTACATACATGGGGGATTTTGGAAAAGATGGTAGAGGAGTAGGGGACCCTATTCCAACTGGTCCACAGAATTGAGCTGGATATCTAGCAGACCACTCTGAGCATGCACGAAATCAGCCTGAGATGTAAGAAGATCTGGATCTCTACAAACAGAATATCGCAGGTGGTTGGTTTCGAGGTACAAAGTGGGGAGCCATGATTCCGTGGGCAAATATCAGGATAAACTGCAGCGGAAGGGAGCCTGGTGGTGGGGATCCTGCACAGTCGATGAGCGATATCCTCCCGCGCTGGGGACAGGGCACAGACTAATAGACCGGTAGCAATGGGGAAAGGACTTTAGATGGAAACCAGAGCAGTGGGGCCACGCATGCAAACTGGAAGTGGCCGGCGGTTTTAGAAGCACAAAGGGCAGAGATGAGCCCCAAACTGGAGGTAGGACTGGGGGGTTGCTGCGCAGAGGTACACAACCCAGGAAGCTGCAGTTTATAGCAGCAAAGACAGAAATGGAGATAGTGTGGCCTGGACAGCTCACTGAAGAACAGACTGTGATCTCTCTGCTCTGAGGCAGAGGGTTGGAAATGATCTCTTCTGCTCTGACTCGTGGAAGAGATGTGGAAAGTGGCCGGGGAAAGCCACCAGAGAACAAAAGCCCCCCAAAAATGGTTACCACTGAGCCCATCCCCCACCACAGGGGGCAGGGCAACCCTGCACAAACAAGGTTGCCTGAGTAACAGCATAGCAGGCCCCTCCCACAGAAGACAGGCTGGGAAAACAAGAGACCAGCAACCCTAAGGTCCCAAGAAAACAGGTGCATCTTGCTCAGGTTCTGGTCAATAATTTGGACTCTATACATTCCATCAACCACCCATCAACTGAATGACTAGGAAGAGGAACCCCAAAAATAGAAAAGACTCAGAGATTATGACTTATGCTGCAGATGTACAAATGGATGCAGATATAACCAAGATGTCGGAGATGGAATTCAGGCTAGCAATTGTGAAGACAATGGCTAGAATGGAGAAATCAATTAATGGCAACATGGAGTCTCTAAGGGCAGAAATGAAAGGTGAATTGGCAGAACTTAAAATGCTATCAATGAAATCCAATCTAATCCAGATAATCTAACAGCTAAGGTAAGTGAGGCAGGAGAACAAATTAGTGACCTGGAAGACAATTTAATAGATAAAAAGGGAAAAGAGGAGGCTCAGAATCCATGAAAATGGAATCAGAGAAATAAGTGACACCATGAAGCATTCCATTGTCAGAATTATTGGAATCCTTGAGAGGCTGGAGAGAGAGAGAGGACTAGAAGATATATTTGAGCAAATCGTAGCTGAGAACTTCCCTAATCTGGGGAATAAAACAAACATTCATGTCCTAGAGGCAGAGAGGACCCCTCCCAAGATCAAGGAAAACAGGCGAACATCCCAGCATATAATAGTAAAACTAGCAAATCTTAGAACCAAGGAAAACATCTTAAGGGCAGTTAGGGGGAAGAGATTCCTTACGTTCAGAGGGAGGAACATCAGAATAACGTCAGACCTATCCACAGAGACCTGGCAAGCCAGAAAGGCCTGGCAAAACATATTCAGGGTACTAAACGAGAAGAACATGCAGCCAAGAATACTTTATCCGGCAAGGCTGTCATTTAGAATGGATGGAGAGATGCAGAGCTTACAGGACCGATACAAACTGAAAGAAAATGTGACCACTGTGCCAGTCCTGCAAGAAATATTAAGGGGGATTCTATAAAAGGAGAAAGACCCCAAGAGTCATATACAACAGAAATTTACAGGGACAATCTATAAAAACAATGTCTTCACAGGCAACATGATGACAATTAATTCATATCTTTCAATAATCACTCTCAATGTGAATGGCCTAAACGCTCCCATAAAACGGCACAGGGTTGCAGATTGGATAAAAGGACAGGACCCATCCATATGCTGTCTACAAGGACTCATTTTGAACCTAAAGATACATCCAGACTGAAACTGAAGGGATCGAGATCCATCTTCCATGCCAGTGGACCTCAAAAGAAAGCCGGGGTAGCAATTCTTATATCAGACAAATTAGATTTTAAACTAAAGTCTGTAATAAGAGACACAGAAGGACACTATATCATTCTTAAAGGGTCTATCCAACAAGAAGATCTAACAATTGTAAATATCTATGCCCCCAACCTGGGAGCAGCCATCTACATAACCCAACTGTTAACCAAATTAAGAGTCATATAAATAACAATATGTTAATTGCAGGAGACCTCAATACTCCACTCTCAGCAATAGACAGATCATCTAAGCAGAAAATCAAAGAAACAAGAGCTTTGAATGACACATTGGACCAGATGGACCTCATAGATATTTACAGAACATTCAACCCTAAAACAACAGAATACTCATTCTTCTTGAGCACACATGGAACTTTCTTCAGAATAGACCACATATTGGGTCACAAATCAGGTCTCAACTGATACCAAAAGATTGGATTATTCCCTGCATATTCTCAGACCACAATGCTCTAAAATTGGAACTCCATCACAAGAAAAAATTTGGCAGAAATTCAAACACTTGGAAGCTAAAGACCACTCTGCTCAAGAATGTTTGGGTCAACCTGGAAATCAAAAAAGAGCTTAAACAATTCTTGGAAACCAATGAGAATGAAAACACATCAGTCCAAAACCTATGGGATACTGCAAAGGCGGTCCTAAAGGGGAAATACATAGCCATCCAAGCCTCACTCAAAAAAGTAGAAAAATCCTGAATTCACCAACTAACTCTACACCTTAAAGAACTAGAGAAAAAGCAACAAACGATGCCTAAGCCATGCATTAGAAGAGAAATAATTAAGATTAGAGGAGAGATCAATGAATTAGAAATCAGAAAACAGTAGATCAGATCAACGCAACTAGAAGTTGGCCCTTTGAAAGAATTAATAAGACCAATAAACCACTGGCCAGACTTATCCAAAAGAAAAGAGAAAGGACCCAAATTAATAAAATTATGAATGAAAGGGGAGAGATCATGACTAACACCAAGGAAATAGAAACAATTATTAGAAATTATTATCAACAACTATATGCCAATAAACTGAGCAATCTGGATGAAATGGAGGCCTTCCTGGAAGCCTATAAGCTGCCAAGCCTGAAACAGGAAGAAACTGACAACCTGAATAGGCCAATAACCAGTAACAA